>NW_004444046.1:5847293-5981719 GCF_000243295.1 Trichechus manatus latirostris | reverse complement strand
ACTGGGTGGAGGGCTGTGGGGACCATGGTGTCATGGTTTGAATTATGTCTCCCTAAAAATGTGTGTATCAATTTGGCTGGGCCATGATTCCCAGAATTGTGTGGTTGGCCTCCATTTTGTGATTGTAATTTTATGTTAAAGAGGATTAGGGTGGGATTGTTATACCACCCTAACCCAGGTGACATCTCTGATCCAATGTAAAGGGATTTTCCGTGGAGTGTGGCCTGTACCACCTTTTATCTCTTGAAAGAGATAAAAGGAAAGGGAATCAAGTGGAGAGTCAAGGACCTCATACCATCAAGCAAGCAGTGCTGGGAGCAGAGCGCGTCCTTTGGACCAGGGTCCCTGCACCGAAAAGCTCCTTGTCTCGGAGAACTTTGATGAGAAGGCCGCAAGAGAGAGAAAGCCTTCCCCTGGAGCTGGCGCCCTGAATTTGGACTTTTAGTCTACTTTACTGTGAAGAAATGAATTTCTCTTTGTTAAAGCCATCCACTCGTGGTATTTCTGTTAGAGCAGCACTAGATGACTAAGACAATGGTCTCGGGGAACATCTAGCTCAATTGGCATAACACAGTTTATAAAGAAAATGTTCTACATTCTACCTTGGTAAGTAGCTTTTGGGGTCTTAAAAGCCTGTGAACAGCCATCTAAGATACTCCACTGGTCTCACCACTTCAGGAGCAAGGGAGAATGAAGAAAACAAGATATAAAGAAAAGATTAGTCCAAAAGACTAATGGACCACAACTACCAATGCCTCCACCAGCCTGAGTCCAGTACAACTAGATAGTGCCCGGCTACCACCACTGACTGCTCTGACCTGGTTCACAACAAAGGGTCTGGGACAGAAATGGAGAAAAATGTAGAACAAAATTCTAACTCACAAAAAAAGACCAGACTTACTGGCCTTACAGAGACTGGAGAAACTCTGAGAGTATGGCCCCTGGACACCCTTTTAGCTCAGTAATGTTGTCACTCCCGAGGTTCAACGTTCAGCCAAAGATTAGACAGCCCCATAAAACAAAACGAGACTAATGGGGCACAACACTCCAGGGACAAGGACTAGAAGGCAGGAGGGGAAAGGAAATCTGGTAATAGGGAACCGAAGGTTGAAAAGGGACAGTGTTGACATGTCTTGGGGTTGTTAACCATTGTCATAAATCAGTATGTGTACTAACTGTTAAATGAGAAAGTATTTGTTCTGTAAATCTTTATCTAAAGTACAGTAAAATTTTTTTAACATAAAAAAAGAACATTAAATGATAATATATATGTAAGGATAAGAGACCAGAAAAAATATAAAGGGTAGAAAGTCAGATAAAGGAAAAACAAATCCTATTTACAGGCCACAGAGAACCTGGTAATTGTTTTTTCTTGTAGCCAAATCCAAAAGAGAAGACATTATCAATAACACTGTTTATACCATCAGAAAGTCTCATTCCTGTTCCTATGGGCTGTTACCTGAGTTGTAGTTCTAAGCCTCTTGAGAATATAAGCCACCTCGTTTGTGATAAACTTTATTGAGTTGTCTAATTCTCAAAAGTTATTGTTAATCTTCTGGATTTCTGATTGCTCTCTCTCTGTGGATTCTTGCAGCCTGTTAAATTTGTCATTTTGCTCTTGTCTACTCTTAAATTCCTCTATTCCTTGGTCTGCATTTGCCTAATTTCCTTCTTGATCTCTTGAAGAGTTCTGAATGTTAATCTTTTGTATTCTGCGTATGGTAATTCCAAGAAATTTTCTTCCTCTAGAAAATTTCAGATTCTTTATTTTGGGAGCTTGCTGAAGCCATCATGGTCTGCCTCTTTATGTGATTTGATATTGACTATTATCCCTGAGACATCAATAAAGTTATTATATTTATTTTATGTTTGCTTACTGTGTCGTACCTTCTTGTTTTGATATGCCCAAATAGGCTGCTTGTGTGAGCTAGCCCGATCACTGGTGCCCCTGAAGCTCCAATGTCCCGCCACCAGGTGGCCAGACCTGCCACTAAGTATGTAAGACCAGGAGTCCACCCACTCCTCCTGTATGGATTCAGCTCAGGTGTCCAGGTAGTCAGCCAGCAAGTGTGTGGTACAGGCTCTCACCTACAGTCCTAGACAGGCCTGGGTGATTGGTATAGGCACAGGCATCCGGGTGCAGCAGGGGGTCACACACTGAGCAAGGCAGGGGGGTGACGGCTGCCCCCAAGTGTCCAGGAGGAAAGCATGTCCCTGTTCCCTAGATCATGTAGGTGAGTGGGTTTTGCAGCCAGACTATGAGCAGCCAGTGATGTTGGCTGTAAGGACTGGGGAACATCTGTTATTCTTGGGCCCCTGTCACAGGTGGCTAGATGGCATGGGTGGAGCCACGAGTCCTCAGGCCCCTGATCTGGGTAGGTGAAGACCCTGCTTAATGTGCAGAGCAGTGTCAAATGTCACGAACCTGCCACTTCACAGCTGAAACTGTAGAAGTTAGACTTCCGGTATATACCCTGTTGTATTGTGGTAACGAGGGCCTGTGCTGTTGAAATGGGCCCACACAAGTCTATTCACGGGGAAAGGCACTCAAAGTCTGTGGATCCCTTATACCTGTGCCTAGACAAAGGAGCTGTGCCTACCCTGAATTCCTGGCTTAGGGGAGCCAGCAGATTATTTTTTCCCATTTGTTATTTTGTTCACTCTCCAAGGCTGCGAGAATGGCTCAGGGGACTCTGCAGTTGCTGAAGCTGTCCTGGACCCAGCGTAGAGCAAGGAGGTAAATGGGAGAGAGGTTTTCCCTAAGGCAGGTGTTTTTGATCTGCGCATTAGGCCAAACGTAAGTACTTACCTTTCGTGGATCAAGGGCTGCTTCTCACTGGTTCTGGATGGCCAAGTAGACTCTCTACTGCTGGATATCTCCAGATGTGGAAAACTCTCCCGAGCGCCACTGCTTGCCTGCCTCACCACGCACCACAAGATGATCCAGCCTGAAAGGCTCAAGTTCTCGCCGGGTCAGGTCTGGCAACTCCTCACTACATCCAAACTGTCTCTCCCTCCCCATGTCACTCAGTCTGATTCCTCAACTTTGCCTTTGATATTCAAGGCTCCTAGATTGTCATATATAATCAATTCACTTATTTTTTCGGGTCTTTGTTGTAAGAGGGACCACCAGAAGCATCTGACTTCTCTGCCATCTTGGCCCCACCTCCTCATTTATGATAAACTTTAGCCAAATGAATGACATCACTGCTAGCATTAAGCCTGTTTACTTCTGGGTTACTTGAACATGGGTCTTTTTTTTAAACTCATGTTTTCTTGGGACTCATACATCAGTTCAGGCTTTGTTGTGAGAAAGATGTAATCAGACTTTTGGTATATGTGCCTCTAAGGGGCACCTGTTCATAGTAAGAGAGAGAAGGTTAGCCTCATAGTAAAGATACCAGTTCCAGTTGCCATCAAGTCGATTCTGACTCATGGCAACCCCATGCCCTCTCAGAGTGGAACTGTGCTTCATGGAGTGGAGTTTTCAATGGCTGAGTTTTTGGAAGTAGATCACCAAGCCTTTCTTCCGAATTGCCTCTGGGTGAACTCAAACCTCCAACCTTTCAGTTTACAGTCGAGCACATTCAACACTGGAAATTCAAGCTCATCTAGGGTGTATCCTAGTTTTGACACTTAATGGCTCTCCTACCCTGTGCAAAATACTTTATCTTCCCTTATTCCATGTCTGTAAATGTGGATGATACCATCTCTCTCATAAAGTTAGTGTGAGAATTAAAAACAGTTATTTACAAAGCGTTGAGAACAATATTTAGAACAGGGTGTTTAGTGTATGCTCTTATTGTTCTAATTATTACCAGGGCTCTTGAAGACAGTTTCTCATTTTTCTGTCCAGGGCATCAAAGACATTCCTCCTCCAGCCACAGGGCGTTTGCAAACAGTTGTAACTGCCTGGAAAACTGTTCCTTCTCCAATCACATCATATCATACTTTCTCTTTCTTCCTCTCCAACTAGATAACTCTTACTCAGCTGTTGGAACTCAGCTCAAATTTGGTTTTCTCAGGGCTGATCCCCAAATTAGATCAGCTACCGCATACCTCTCTTGGTAACAGTTTTATATATATTTGTATGATTATTTGATTTGTGTAATTATTTTCTTCACTAGGCTATATTAATTTTTATCGTGGCGGAGCTTGAATCTCTTTATGCCCATTGCTGCATTACTATATTCTTAGCACTTAGCATCATGCCTGGTATATAGCAGGTGCCTAATAAATCTTGGTGGAATGAATTTATTTAGCTTAGGGTTAACATACGTAGCAAATCCAGGTGCTGCCTGTAGAATTTAGTGCCATAGTGTGAGTTCTATCAATGCTGCAATGAAGTGGTGAGGCCTAGACAAGTCCTTTAACCAGTTTGGACCTGTAAAAATATAGATCACAGCTGTAGAACCCCACCTTGATACAATGCTTGATTCTCGTTTAATTTTTAATATATTTAAACATTTAATAAACTGTGATTCTAAAAAAACAAACCTCAAACTGTATGTTGTATACCAACCTTGAATGCACTAGGAAATGCCAGCCTGCTAATTTGTACACATTTTTGTATGGGATGCCATTTAATTTGAATATCCTACTGAAATTGCAAGGCAAGCTCTTTGCAATAACTGTTATCATTTACAACTACTTGTCTTAGGAAATGTAGATTTTCTCTATTCTTTGGGACCAAAACAAAAGGGAAAATTAGTAAGATATTGCATTCATAAATTTTATTTTGTATTCACTGAAACAACCTTTTTGTTGTTGCTGCTTAACTTTATAAGTTGATATTACATAGTTAAACTTATAAAAATATGCTTACTTATAAAAAAATCTAGTTTATATCTGTTATATATTGGCATCATAAATATACTTTCTGTTGGAGGAAGGATTTCACTGGTATAATTTTTTTTTTCTTAAAAGCACATCCTAGATGATACCTATGATCCCTTCAAATTTTAATGTTCTATGATCCTTTAACAATAAATTGTCTTCAACTTTTTATCATATTCAGTCAAACGTGAAGGTGAAAATGATTTATAAGTTAACACAAACACCTCCCCTAAAGCCCACAGCTGCTAGGAAGGCAGGACCAGTGAGCAGGAGCAGACATGGTTCTAGCTGGTGTCTGCACATCTAGTGCACGTGTGATGTCTGCACATCTAGGGGGTAGTGGCATTTATGAGTTCGGACACCTCATACTTCCCTCGAAAGTTCCAACTGACCAGTCCCTTCGATTGCTATAGGAATTACATGGTTTATTTCTGTTCCATAGATTGAGAGTTAAATGTCTGGCAAACTCTTTGTTACAGAGCACCGTAATATTAAACATCTTATTAATTTTGTTTTAAAATCCTGGCATATTGGAAATGCTAAAAGTGTGTTCCCCTGTGTCATAAATATGCAACTTAAAATTCCTCCTTTAGTCCCTGAAATAATTCATAAGCAAATATTATTGTATGCTAACAAATTTCTTTAATTGGAGGACCAAAGGCAAGTTTCTCTTCAGCCCTGCCTTAAGATGCTTCTAAACTCTTTTTTTTTCATGATTAGTATCTTTGGTTTTAGTCACCTTGGGGTAATTGCCCTTCTCCTAAGAGTTGTTTTTTGTTTTTGTTTTTTAGTATAGAATTAAGAGTTCTGACTTTGAAGTCAGACAGATCTGTGCTTAAATCTTAGCGCTAACATTAAAATATGAGTGAACTTAGGGAAATTGCTTAACCTCTCTGAGATTCAAGGAGCCCTGGTGTGCAGTGACTAAGTGCTCAGCTGCTTAACCCAAAGTTTAGCAGTTCAAACCCACCATCTGCTCCATGGGAGAAAGATGTGGCAGTCTGCTTCCATAAAGATTTATAGCCTTGGAAACCCTGTGGGGGCAGTTCTGCTCTGTCCTGTAGCATCACTATGAGTTGGAAACAACTCGATGGCAAGTTTTTTCTCTGAGACTCAGTTTCCTCTGCTGTAAATAGGCTCATTATAAGCACTTATATCATAGAGCTGTTTTGAGTATTAAATAATATAGTGCAATAAAGCTCTTGGCACAGCCCTTGGTACATAGTGAGCATTACATAATGGTGGCTTTGGCTATATGTTAGGACCAAGGTCATGATCATGATGTCATCATCAGAGGTAGTTAATTGCTTAAAAGCATCTACTAGAATTATACATTTATTTGCATTTGGAAGCATCAGTCTCTTCACATTGTTTCTCATCTTATGGGAGTCTAGCCATGGCTTCTCACATGGTGGGGAAGGGTTCCCTGCATGCAATAAGAGAGAGCAGCCCCAATGCACAAATACTTTTCAAGTCTCTGCTTACATCACCTTTGTTGATGTCCCATTGGCCAAAGCAAGTCACATGGCTAAGCCCAGATTCAAGGAGAAGAGAAATGGACTCTTGGTCTAGAGGAAGGAGGCTGCCAAATATGGTGGCCATTTTTTTTATTCCACCACAAACACTAAGCAATAAATAAACTCCAATAATCTTGAAGAAAGGAACTAATCTTCTTTATGTTGATACTAAGGGTATGTTTAAACACTTAATGATTTCTAAGCCCTGAGAGTTGGCTTAGATAGGCATTCTTATTCCCTTTATAGGTAAAAATAACTGACATTCAAGGAGTTTAAGTGATGTGCCTAAGGGTACATAATAAATCAGCTTTGACTAGATATGAAGTCTTCTCATTGAAGTAATGGCTGTTCCTAAGTACCAGACTCTGCTTATTAAAATTACCCTCCTTTTAAATCTGTGACAATTTGGCACCACTACTTTTTTTTTTTTTTTTTAATGATTCTGTGGCCATTAGCTTGCCAATGAGCTTGATCCCTGTGCTGTTCAATACTTAAGACACAGTAATGATTCATTTACAGAATAGAAGAAGTCTTTTCCCTTAATACCTTTCAAGTCTAATTCTAGCCATAAGTGTTGTTCTCTTTGTCTTTTTGAAAGCATCTTAACTCATCTCTTTTAATGAGCCATATTGTGAGAGGGTGGCCTGTATGTGACATGGTTAAGTGAGTTTTTGTAGCACTGGTAAGTGCTTCCGTTTCAGTTTCACTGAATAACCTACTGCCATCATTGCCCTATACTAGAAATCAGAATGAATAGTAGCCCCAGAGGCCTGATAAATTGCATGCTTACTCTCAAGACCATGGAAGATTCTATAGGTTCTGTATTACAGCTACATAATTATGACCCATAATGATTCCATAATTGTGTTGAGGAACAGTGCCATTTAAATCCCAAATTCAGATTACTTAAATGCCTACTCTTCTATATTTTATAAAGTTTATTTTTTTCATTGAGAAGATTAATAATCATGCTTATTTTATTACTTTTTATAACTCCCACATACCTCATTTAATTATCACAAAAATCTGAGACATATAATAATACTATTATAATATCTGTATCTCATTTTAGGTGAGAAAACCTAGGCTCCAAAAAGATAGGTTACTCTCCCAAGATCTTGTAGCCGGAAAGGGGTGGAGCCCAAACTCAACATGCACCCCACCTGCCCCCCTTCATCCTTCTGTTCCTAAACTCAGTGCATACAATTTCCTCATCACCATGTTGCCTCAGTTTACCTTTGCAGAATGATGGAAAATGCGCTGACTTCATTCTGACTTCTAATTGTATTTATTTTGGATTTAATTATACTAAATTACACTGTTATTTAACTGTTTCATAAGTTCTTATTTTGTTAATGATATGGTAAGCTTTTTTTAGGCAGTTTTTTCCCCTCTCTAATTCTCCCACGTCACCAAGCATGCTTTTGGTAACAGGCAGGCAGTGAATACTTGTGGAGGCCACCTGAATTCCCACTAAGAATGACTAAAGCTGAGACTGGCTGCATTTGGAGAGTGATCGGTGTCTATTACCTCACGTGGCTGCCTCTTTAAGCAGCTGTGAGTGCCGTCCTGCTCACAGAAACCCTTAGGTTTGTTTTCTCCCCTTCTATTTAGGCTTCCCCAGAGTACATTCGCTCATATTCTACATCCATCCAGAATTACTTGACCCTATGTGGTGAGTTTAAAATAGCAATATGCACCATAGTAAGACATCTGAGGTACACTGCAGGGACCCCTCAACGAGTGTGAACCTGGCAGTTGTAGGTCTGTGAAGGTCAGTCTCTTCTTAGGCCTGTGGGGAAGGTGTGGACACTTTCTGAGAGATGCAGGGAAGAGTACATTGGTGGGCAGTGTGCCATCCCTCTGCCCCCCAGTCACATCCTAGCCCCTCACCCACTCCACTCCCTTCCTCACTGTTAGGGCCATGTGCTTCCCCTTAGCTCAGCATCCCAAATCATGAGTTCTATTATGAGATGGTTACCTGGTCTTTGACTTAGGTAAGCCATGTAATATGTAACATGTTTTAATTCCCCTATGTTTGCAAATCTCCATTGTTTTTTTACTTAGAATTATTTCTGTGTGATCAGCAAATGTCAGCATTTCACCGCTCTCCTCATCCTATTTTTAACAGTTTCTCGTAAGCATCACCATGCTGCCCTCAGTGGTTGGGCCCTTTGCAGGTATTCATTCTTTTATTCAATTTATTCACACCAATTTGCTTGATGCTAGGGATGTAATAAGAAACAAAAGCAGGCAGGACTCCTGTGTTAATGGTTGTTGTGGACTGATAGGGAAGAGAGACTTTAATCAAATCATCAGATATATGTAGATTTCAATTCTGATAGGTGTGACAAAGGCAAAGACACAAGAGGATTCGCAGGGTTTAGCACCAAGTCAGGTAGAAGAGAAGCTTCTCCAGGGAAGGGACACTGGAACTGAGATCAGAAGGCAGAGGAGAGGTTCCAGTTCATGGAAAAGAGAGACAGCTAAAAGGGCAGTATGGCACAGTATGACCCCTGCTTCATACCATACCAACAAATATGATGAGAATGTTAAGGGCAAGTGTAGGGGCTGTGACAAGACGTAGCAGGGGACTTGGCATTGCCTAAGAGAATTAGGGAAGGCATCCCTGGGCAGTGTCACTTAAACTCAGTCAGGAATGATGAGTAGAAATTATGCGAAGAAGATCAGGGAACAGGGATGGGAGACTGCAGAAGGGCCCGGAATGTGGAGACACAGGAAGGAGTCTTCTGAAGATGAGGGTGAGGGGTGCTGACAGGGACACACAGTGGGTGGTCTTTCAGGTCATGGTAATGTAACTTCTTACACTCAAATATGGTCATTGCTACCGCTGTGTCTAAAACAATGATCCTGGAATAGAAGCTTTTCCCACTAGCCTCAAAAATAAAATACTATTTTTCAGTCCAGCAGATAATATATACATTTATTAAGATAAAAATCATGAAATAGGTGGAGTGCAGAGCATTTTTAGGGCCATGAAATTATTCTGTCTGATACTGGGATGGTGGCACATGACATGAAGCATTTATCAAAACCCACAGAACTGTACAACGCAAAAAGTGAACCCTAATGTGAACTAAGGACTTTAATTAATCAATATCAGTTCATTACCTGTAACAAATGTACCATGAGAATGTAAGATGTTAATAGGAAAAATAATGTGCAGGGGGAAGGGGTGTATGGGGACTCTCTGTACTTTCTGCATTTTTCTGTAAACCCAAAACTGCTCTAAAAAATAAAGACTAAAAATAAATAAAAATCATAAAAAAAAATCATGGAAGAATACACACTCTCCACCAATAGAACCTCTAAAATGGCCCACGTTGGTAAATTCCAAATTGAAACTCAGAATGAATGCAAAGTAAATAATTCTTTTTAAAAAAAAACCTTACTCTGTAGGATAGTTTTATGGCACCCCCACATTTCCCCTTTTCTTTTCATGTTTAGTTTCCTGAAGGTGAGGTGGGTACTCTTGCTTTGTGAACTTTCTCAGAACTTATCCTGCTCCCTTTCCCACTTGCCTTTCATCCTGTTCAGTCAGGTACTTCAGTAAAAATAGGCTTCAAAGAAGAAGCCCCGGTGGCCCAGTGGTTAAGGGCTCAGCTGCTAATGGAGAGGTCGGTCGTTTGAACCCACCAGCCACTCCGCCGGAGGAAGATGTGGCAGTCTGCTTCCATGAAAGATTAACCCTTTGCCATCAAGTTGATACCGACTCATAGGAACCCTATAGGACAGAGTAGGACTGCCCCATAGGATTTCCAAGGAGTGACTGGGGGATTCGAACTACCAACATTTTGGTTAGCAGCCGAGCTCTTAACCACTGTGCCACCAGGGCTCCCCAGTGGAAACCCTATGGGGCAGTTCTACTCTTTCCTATAGGGTTGCAGTGAGTCAGAATTGACTCAACAGCAACTAGTTTGGGTTTTTTATGGACATCGTTCCCAGAGGCCTGGGGTGAATTTTATCTCAATATCTGTTTACCTTGACCTCAACGAGATGAAGGGATGAGGTGTTTTGTCCGACAGGTTGCATGCTATGTCTGTTTTCTATACAAACAGAAGACCCTTTGTACTGTCAATGTATTGTCTTATAAACTTTTTCCTTACAGTCATATGTAAAAATTTCACTTATTTACCACCATAGAAGGAAAAACCTTAAGAAAGAACTTATTACTTAGTTGACAGAGATGGTGATGAAAAGGAGAATCCTACTAAAGATAATGAATTTTAATGACAAAATATTTATTGTTTTAATACAGGATGAAGAGGAAGAAATTAAACAAGAAATTAACATGTTGAAGAAATATTCTCATCACCGAAACATTGCTACTTACTATGGTGCTTTTATCAAAAAGAACCCACCAGGCATGGATGACCAGCTCTGGGTATGTAGCAGTGTCTACATTTGCTTTACTTACATGAGGAACATACAGGTCCAAATGGCCCATTTTCCTGTCCCCATGGTTGAGTTTGATTAAGTGGCTACTTCTTTGAGACTCTTAGCCGTTATGATTTTCGGAACATTGTATTTTCAAGGTTTTCTCCCACTTCCCTAAATATCTCTCCATCTTTTCAATATCTCTGAATCTTTCTTCTATCTCTTAATATTCCCAAAGCTGGTGTTTAAGTTCTCTGTTTTTTCCCACTAATAATGACCCTTTATTGAACTTTTATTAAATTTTAGGCACCATGCTACGTACTATTTATGGATTACATAATTTATTCCGGCTCTTTGAGCTAGGCATTATTAGGCACCATGCCATGTACTATTTGTAGATTATGCCATTTATTCCAGCTCTTTGAGGCAGGCCTTATTATTATCTCATTTCTTGGATGAGGAAACTAAGATTGACAGAGAGCATAAGTAAACTTCTCCAAGGTCTGTATGGCTAGAAATGGTGGAGCCAGGATGTAATCAATCTCTGTGGTTCTCTCTCCTGTCTGTCACTAGTGTGCAAATGACTCTGCACTTTAAATTCCAATTCTATGAGTAAAACACCTAACACCGTGTCTGATACCATTATACCAGTTGCCATAGAATCAATTCCAGCTCATCGGGACCTCATATATGTCAGAGTAGAACTGTGCTCTGTTCTTTTTGGCTGATTTTTCAGAAGTAGATCACCAGATCTTTCTTCTGAGGCACCTCTGGGTAAACTCAAACCACCCGTGTAAGTACCTGTAAAGGTTGCTTTCCTTTCCTGCTTCCCTTTGTCCACTTACCTATAGTGTGTTCCAGTCCTGTATCTTTGACAGTCTACCACACAACTCTAATTGGCTGCTCTACCAATGCCATAAATTCAGTATGTCTGATACCAAAACCATTATCTCCTATCTCTGTCCCACCCTGCCCAGATTGCTCTTCTTCTCACCTTCCTGGTTTCTGTCACTGGATCTTTTACTCACTTAGCCTTCCCGACCTTATGATGTTATCTTGGTTTGACCTTCCTTGCCAATTTCATAACTACCTACACAATGTAGGCCCATTCAGAGGAAGCCTAGACCTGCAGTAGCCTCCTACCTAATTTACTTCTCTCTCACTTCTTTTTTGAACCTCTGTTCATTTCACCACATGTTGTTGCTGGATTGTGCCTCTAAAAATACTTTTTTAACCACTTACCGTTTTAGTCCTTTTTATAAGATTTTAATAAGTGTCTAACACACAGAATTCACCGATTGTCAAGTGCCTGCTATGTGCCATACACTATGCTAAGCTCTACAGATCTAGCGATGACTTACTTCATGGACAATTTCTTGATGAGCTCAGTCTTGAGTAGAAGTTACCCCCTTAATGCCTTTTAATACCTACAGTCCAGCTGAGGAGGCAAACGTACAGTGAACGCAATTGGTGACAAAAAAGGAAATAATAATGTTAGCTCAGAAAACTAACCTAATTTTTATGTCATTTGATAGCGGTACTGCAATCTTTTGAAATGGAAGAAACTGCTAGGATTTTTTTCCCCCACAAGACCCATCCCAAATTTAAAATAAAAATGTACCCTGGGGTAAATAAACCCATTTTGTATGATCACATTGATTTTATATATTTTTATGTGAGTTCTTAAAGAGTTATAGTAAGACTTTAGTTGTGGCCTCAAATGTATAGGAGATATAAATGTGAAAATTAAAAATGTAGAAGTCATAGAATAAAATAAATGTGATTGTAAATTCCAAAGAGTGATGTGTGACAAAAAAAGGCATAAAGCATAAAACAGAATTTTGATGGACATGACCATAATTTTTTTTTGAATTTCTTATTATAAAGAAGTCATAAACCAAGTAAAACTGTAAATAACTAACATAGGTAAAAATAGTTACTATATGATAAACAAAGAATTTAGTAGCCTTCCGAGATGGAGAGTTTTTATAAATCAATAGGAAAAATATAAAACTACTAATAGAAAGATTGAATTAAGGAAAAGGTAGCAACTAACAAAATAAGAAAGAACAATTACCAAAAAATATGTTTTCAAAATGCAATCTTACTAATAAAATAAATGCAAAAGAAAATAAGAGTTAGATAACATGTCTTACCTGTTCTGTTGGCAAAGATTTTTTTTCTTTCTTTTTTTATTATACTTTAGATGAAGGTTTACAGAACAAACTAGCTTCTCATTAAACAGTTAGTACACATATTGTTTTATGACATTGGTTGCCAACCCCACAACATGTTGGCACTCTCGCCGTCTTGACCTTAGGTTCCTCATTACTGGCTTTCCTGTTCCCTCCTGCTTTATTGTCCTTGCCACTGGGCTGGTGTGTCCATCTGGTCTCCTTTTGTTTTGTGGGCCTGTCTAATCTTTGGCTGAAGGGTGACCCTCAGGAGTAACTTCATTACTAAGTTAAAAAGGTGTCCAGGGGCCATACCCTCAGAGTTTTTCCAGTCTCTGTCAGACCAGTAAGTCTGGTCTTTTTTTGTGAGTTAGAATTTTGTTCTACATTTTTCTTCAGGTCTGTCGGAGACCCTCTGTTTTGATCCCTGTCAGAATAGTCGGTGCTGGTAGCTGGGCACCATCTAGTTGTGCTGGACTCAGTCTGGTGGAGGCTGTAGTACTTGCGGTCCATCAGTCATTGGACTAATCTTTACCTTGTGTATTTAATTTTCTGCATTCTCCCTTGCTCCTGAAAGGGTGAGACCAGTGGAGTATCTTAGATGGCCACTCACCAGCTTTGAAGACCCCAGACGCTACGCACCAAAGTAGAATGCATAACATTTTCCTCGTAAACTATGTTATGCCAGTTGAGCTAGATGTTCTCTGAGACCATGGCCCCCCTAGCCCTTAACCCAGTAATTCGGTCCCTCAGGGAATTTGGATGTGTCTATGGAGCTTCCATGACCTTGCCTTGCACAAGTTTTGCTGGCTTCCCCAGTATTGTGTGCTGTCTTACCCTTTACCAAAGTTGTTGTTAGGTGCCGCCAAGTTGGTTCTGACTCATAGCGACCCTGTGCACAACAGAACAAAAAACTGCCCGGTCCTGCGCCATCCTGACAGTTGTTGCTATGCTTGAGCCCATCGTTGCAGCCACTGTGTCAGTCCATCTCGTTGAGGGTCTTCCTCTTTTTCACTGACCCTCTAATTTATCAAGCATGATGTCCTTCTCCAGATACTGAGCCCTCCTGATAACATGTCCAAAGTATGTGAGACATAGTCTTGCCATCCTTGCTTCTGAGGAGCATTCTGATTGTACTTCTTCCAAGACGGATTTGTTTGTTCTTTTGGCAGTCCATGGTATATTCAATATTCTTTGCCAACACCACAATTTAAAGGCGTCCATTCTTCTTCGGTTTTCCTTCTTCATTGTCCAGCTTCCACATGCATGTGAGGCGATTGAAAACACCACGGCTTGGGTCAGGTGCACCTTAGTCCTCAAGGTGACATCTTTGCTCTTGAACACTTTAAAGAGGTCTTTTGCAGCAGATTTGCCCAATGCAATGCGTCATTTGATTTCTTGACTGCTGCTTCTGTGGGTGTTGATTGTGGATCCAGGTAAAATGAAATCCTTGACAACTTCAGTCTTTTCTCTGTTTTTCATGATGTTGGTCATTGGTCCAGTTGTGAGAATTTTCATTTTCTTTATGTTGAGGTGTAATCCCTACTGAAGGCTGTAGTCTTTGATCTTTATCAGTAAGTGCTTCAAGTCCTCTTCACTTTCAGCAAGCAAGGTTGTGTCATCTGCATAATGCACGTTGTTTGTTCATGAGTCTTCCTCCAGTCCTGATGTCCCATTCTTCTTCATACAGTCCAGCTTCTGGATTACTTGCTCAGCATACAAATTGAATAAGTATGGCAAAAGGATACAACCCTGACGCACACCTTTCCTGACTTTAAACCATGCAATATCCCCTTGTTTTGTTTGAATGACTGCCTCTTGATCCATGTAGAGATTTCTCATGAGCACAGTTAAGTGTTCTGGAATTCCCATTCTCCACAATGTTATCTATAATTTGTTATGATCTACACAGCTGAATGCCTTAGCATAGTCAATAAAACACAGGTAAACATCTTTCTGGTATTCTCTGCTTTCAGCCGGGATCTGTCTGACATCAGCAATGATATCTCTGGCTCCACATCCTCTTCTAAATTGCTTGAATTTCTGACAGTTCTTTGGCAATGTACTGCTGCAGCCACTTTTGAATGATCTTCAGCAAAATTTTGCTTGCATGTTATAATAATGATATTGTTCAATAATTTCTGCATTTGGTTGTATCACCTTTCTTGGGATTAGGCATAAATATGGAGCTCTTCCAGTCAGTTGACTAGGTAACTGTCTTCCAAATTTCTTGGCATAGACGAGTAATCACTTCTAGCGCTGCATCCATTTGTTGAAACATCTCAATTGTTATTCCGTCAATTCCTGGAGCCTTGTTTTTCGCCAAGTATTATGATGACATTTGCAAAGACCTGGAGATAGAAAACCAAAAGGGAAGAACATGCTCAGCATTTCTGAAGCCGAAAGAACTGAAAAAAAATTCAAGCCTCAAGCTGCAATACTGAAGGATTCTATGGGGAAAATATTAAACAGCACAGGAAGCATCAAAAGAAGATGGAAGGAATACACAGTCAGTATACCAAAAAAAAATTGGTCGATGTTCAACCATTTTAGGAGGTAACATATGATCAGGAACCGATGGTACTGAAGAAGTCCAAGCTGCACTGAAGGCGTTTCACCAAAGTTATCTGTTGCTATTTAGTGTTTTTTCGTCCCTACTCCTCCCCTTCCTTGTATCCATCAAATGTTGTTTGTTTTTGTGTGTAAATCTTTTCATAAGTTTTTATAGTAGTGGTCTCATACAATGTTTGTCCTGTTGTGATTGACTTACTTCACTCAGGATAATACCCTCCAGATTCATCCATGTTGTGAGATGCCTCACAGATTCATCATGTTCTTTATCATTGCATAGTATTCCATTGTGTGTACGTACCATAGTTTATCCATTCATCTGTTAATGGGCATCTAGGTTGTTTCTATCTTTTTGCTATTGTGAATAATGCTGCAGTAAACATGGGTGTGCATATGTCTGTTCGTGTGATGGCTCTTATTTCTCTAGGATATATTCCTGGGAGTGGAATTGGTGGATCATATGGTATTTCTATTTCTAGCTGTTTAAGGAAGTACCATACTGTTTTCCAAAACGGTTGTAGTGCATTAGAGTTCCAATCTGCCTGCAGCCTTCCCAACATTTGTTATTTTCTATTTTTTTTAATTCGTGCCAGTAATGCTGGGGTGAGATGGTATCTCATTGTGGTTTTGATATACATTTCTCTAATGGCTAGTGATCCCAAGCATTTCCTCATGTGTGTTAGCTGCTTGAATGTCTTCTTTGGTGAAGTGTCTGTTCATTTCCTTTGCCCATTTTTTTAACTGGATTATGTGTCATTTTGTTGTAGAGATGTTGGATTTTCCTGTAAATTTTAGAGGTTAGACCTTTGTTGGATTTGTCATAGCCATTTTTTTTTCCCCCAGTCTGTAGGTTCTCTTTTCACTCTTTTGGTGAAGTCTTTTGATGAGCATTTGAAGTGTTTAATTTTTAGAAGATCCCAGTTATCTAGCTTATCTTCTGGAGTTTGTGTGTTGCTAGTTATGGTTTTATCCTGAAAATGCTGTGTATTAGCACCTCTAACATTGATCCTATTTTTTCTTCTATAATCTTTATAGTTTTTGGTTTTATATTTAGGTCTTTCATCCATTTTGAATTAGTTTTTGTGTATGGTGTAAGGTATGGGTCCTGTTTCATTTTTTTGCAGATGAACATCCAGTTTTGCCAGCACCATATGTTAAAAAGAATCTTTTCCCCATTTGATGGACTTTGGGCCCTTGTCGAAGATCAGGTGACCGTATGTGAATGGATTTGCATCTGGGTTCTCAGTTCTGTTCCATTGGTAAATGTATCTGTCCTCGTACCATTACCAGGCTGTTTTGACTACCGTAGCTGTATATTAGGTTCTTAGGTCAGGTAGTGCAAGTCCTCCTATTTTATTCTTTTTCTTCAATAGTGCTTTACTTATCCAGGGCCTCTTCCCTTTCCATATAAAGTTAATGATTAGTTTTTCCATCTCTTTAAAGAATGCTGTTGGTGTTTGGATTGGGATTGCATTGCATTTGTAGATTTCTTTCAATTGACCAAGAATTTTTTGTTTGTTTGTTTGTTTTTTAAATAATCTACCCAGAGTGGACACTCACACCCATAGTTCATGGGAGTGGACGTTGGTACAAGGGCAATTGGAATTACATATATATATATATCTCCACAAAAAAGTGCATACCATTTTACCCAGTATTTCGCTTGCAGGAAATAAATATTTGGGTAGCTAATAAAGTTGTATGTACAAGTTAACCAATGCAAATCACTTAAGTAAATTGTTACACCCGTTAAGGAACACTACGTAGGCAATTAAAATGACATAGCTCTATATTTACAAATGGACAAACATTAACAATTATAATGTTCTTTTTTTAAAGACTATAATTAGATAAAGTATTTTTTTATTTCTCTGAAAATAAAGAAAGAAAAAGGGAAAAAATATATATTTTATATATATACGTACACACACATATATTGGCATGTAGGGATGTCTAGGATAAGCACACCAGTAGCATTGAAGATGTTCGTTTCTAGGTAGTAATCTCAGTAATTTAATTTTTCACACATTTTTCTTTTTCGTGTCTGCTTTTTCTTATCTTTCTCTTAAGTCTCACACCTGAACCACTCCTGCTGTTGCTTCTTTTTTGTTGCTTTTCACTGGGCTGTCTTCGCCTTGTGTTTGGACAGTCAGTTCTCTGAGGACAAGAAGTGTGTTCTTTGCATGTCAGCGTCCTCCTCAGCACTAAGAAGGTGCCGGGCACGTGACGTTGACAAATAAATGTTTTGTGAATGAAAATGATACAATTGATACAAGTCTGGTTGCTACAGGTACTTTTGAGAGTTCTGTTGTGAGAGTTCAGGTTCCACAGGATCTGATGAGGTGGCACGATTTGGGATGTCTGTGTTCCCATATGACTTCTAGATTGTTAAAAGTCTAGCATTTTAGCAGTGACCCTGTATTGCCTTAAGCTGCAGCAGATGCCAAGTAGACAATGGTATGTATTTTAATGCTATCTATAGAAAGGTTTTTCATTTGTTCTGAGCTATGTTTCCAAATTAAAAGAAAGCATTTCTGTAGCTTTGGAATAACCTTCAAGCTTGTCACCTGAGATAGTAACAATTAGTTCTAGATCAGTCACAGCTAACATTTATTGTCATTTCTTTCTTGAGATGGGCAAGAAAAGACAGTTGATTTTCTTGTTAGGTTGAACTGTTAAAATCTGTATATTTATTTCCAAGTCTTGGTTGAAGAAGTGGGTGGTCAGTCAGGGCTTGACTCATTTTCAGTTTTTTTTAATTCTGAGATTTTTACAGCTGAAAGAAAAATTAGTTGTCATTTATTTTACTGGGTCCTAGTGAAGTCATCCTACGGATGGCGCAGGACCACTGAGTATTTCATTCTGTTGTACACAGGATCGCTATGAGTCGGAACTGACTCGACAGCACCTAACAACAACAAGTGTAGTCAGTTAACTCTCCCAGTGTCTCGAAGCTCCTTAATGTCTGACGCAGGGCTAAAATGATACATCCTAAAACATGAAGGTTTAGCTTGGCCTGATATTCTGTGAAAGGCACTGGAATTTTTTTTTTTTTTTTAGTGAACAAAACCTGCAGTCCGTTTTCAGACTGGTACTTGG
The DNA here is from genome assembly GCF_000243295.1 of Trichechus manatus latirostris. NCBI lineage: Eukaryota > Metazoa > Chordata > Mammalia > Sirenia > Trichechidae > Trichechus > Trichechus manatus. The sequence continues at coordinate 5,963,124 of NW_004444046.1, read as the reverse complement.
GGAAAGCAGCAAGCCTGTTGGTGTCTGCAAGGTGTCAACAGGAGGTTTTGCACTCTGGAAATGAGTTGCTACCCTCCAGTTCTCGCTTTGGCCAGTTACTCTTCCCATGCTGGGAACCTAGAGTCAGCGTGTGTATCTGCTCGTTTGTTTATTCACTCACCCACTCGTTCATTCATTCATCCAGCAAATACATATCAGGCACTTGTAGGTGCAAGGCACTCTGCTAGGGGCTCAGGATACATGAGTGAACAAATTGATGAAGGCATTCATGCAGCTTACATTCTAGCTACAGACCACAAACAATAAACATAATATGTAGGAAAATTACAGAGAATACTAGAAGCTAAATAAGTGCCTGATAGAGCAGGGGACGGTAATGGGGAGTGCAGGTTGGGTTGCAGTGATTAGTATGCTGGTCAGTCTAAGTCCCTTTGTAGTTAACTTGAGGAAGGACATTCCAGGCCTGGTGTTTTTCAGAAAAACCATGAGGCCAGCGTGACTGGAATAGAGTGAATGAAAGGGAGAGATGAGGGAGATGAGGGAGACAGGACCTGGGACCAGATCATATAGAGACTTAAAGGCCATTGTCGAGATGTCACCTTGCTCTGGTGAGATGGGTAAGCTAGGGAGTGTTCCGACTGGAGAAGTCGTGTGATCTGACTCATGTATTAAAGGGATCACTCTGTTGCTGAGCTGAGAATAGACTGGACAGGGGGAAGGATAGAAGCAGAGTGTCTTAGTTACCTAGTGCTGCTACAACAGAAATCCCACAAGTGGGTGGCTTTAACAAACAGAAATTTATTTTCTCACAGTTTTGGAGACTAGAAGTCTGAATTCAGGGCACCGGTTCTAGGGGAAGGCTTTCTCTCTTTGTCGACTTGGGAGGAAGGTCCTTGTCTCTTTTTGGCTTCTGTTCTTTGGTCCCTTGGCGATGTTCTAATGGCTTGTATCTTCCTTTCTGTTTGTGCTTCCTTCTCTGTGCCTAATCTACTCTCTTTATATCTCAAAGGTGACTGACTTAAAATACACCCTACACTGATATGGTCTCGTTAGCATAACAAAGAAAGTCCTATTTCTGAATGGCATTGCATCCACAGGTATAGGGGTTTAAGATTTACAACACGTATTTTGGGGGACACAATTCAATCCATAACTTAAGGACACCAGTTAGGAGGCTATTATAGTAAGCCAGTCCCGTTCCTGAACTTGACAAAGGGCAGCTTTGTGGGATCTGCCCACAAAGATAATTTCCAAACTCAGGCCACATACCTTCACATTTTGCCTTCTCTACTTGTATCTGGCAAACTGTGATGTTTACAGGCCCCACATTCTGCCAGTTTGGAAGACTGAGGGCAAAGGGGCGCTTTCTGAATGCTTAGAGTCTTCTGCATAGGCGCAGGACTGTGGCCAGTTGTCCTCTTGTGGATCCATCCTTCCAGGTCTAACCTGGACCCTCCTCCAGGAAGCCCTCCTCACGTGTCAGCACATGTCAGACTCAGGCCCATGCAGAGGACTGTTCTGACGGTCCCCACTAGCCATTGTCTAGGAGCCTCTGTGTTACTGGGGATGGAGATACCAAGCTATTAAAAGCATGTGACGGCAAGAGCATCATTTCTTTGTCTAGGTGCACTTCTTCTATTTTATAACAAATTAAAGTGGAATTTAGAAAAGTCAAAGCAATATAGAAACATAGTAAATAGGAAATAATTGCCAGGTTAGAATATTGGTAGGAACTTGGCTATAGAATATAACATTGTAGTCCTTACAACTGGACCAATAAGCAACATTATGATAAACAGAGAAAATATTGAAGTTGTCAAGGATTTAATTTTACTTGAAATCACAATCAATGCCCAAGGAAGCAGCAGTCAAGAAATCAAATGACATATTGCATTGGGTAAATCTGACGTAAAATGATCTCTTTAAAGTGTTAAAAAGCAAAGATATTACTTTGAGGACTAAGGTGTACCTGACCCAAGCCATGGTATTCTCTGTTGCCTCATATGCATGCAAAAGCTGGACAATGAATGAATAAAGAAGACCAAAGGAGAATTGATGTATTTGAATTATGATGTTGGTGAAGAATATTGAATATACCATGGACTGCCAGAAGAATGAACAAACCTGTCTTGAAAGTACAGCCAGAATGCTCCTTAGAAGGGAGGATGGCAGAACTCGTCTCACATGCATTGGACACATTATCAGGAGGGACCAGTCCCTGAAGAAGGGCATCATGCTTGTTCAGTGAAAAAGTGGAAGACCCTCAGTGAGATGTGTTGACACAATGACTGCAACAATGGACTGAAACATAGCAACGATTGTGAGGATGGCACAGGACCAGGCAGTGTTTCGTTGTGTTGTTCATACTGTCGCTATGAGTCGGAAATGACTTGATGGCGCTTAACAACAAGAAGAACATGGTTACTCCAAGGCCTCTGGCTCGCTGAATTTGGGCCTTTCTCTGTTAATAATGACAATAGCAGGTAATAATTATTGCCTGCTTATCATGTGTCAACCACTGTGCTTGACTGCATTCTCATTATTTCATTAGACCTTTACAACTACTCTAAACCAAACCTACTGCCATCGAGTCGATTCCAACTCATAGCGACCCTATAGAACAGAGTAGAACTGCCCCATAGGGTTTCGAAGGGTTGGCTCGTGGATTCAAATTGCTGACCTTTTGGTTAGCAGCCAGACACTTAACCACTGTGCCACCGTGGCTCCACCACTCTACAGCTTAGATATTCTCATTAACCCCACTTTACAGAAGAGAGAGGTTAGGAAATTGCTTAGGATCTCACATCTAGTAGTGATGAAGCCAGTGTGCTAGCCAACCCTAGGCTCCCTGATGCCAGGACCAGCCCTTAAACCCTACACTCTTCTCCTTTTAGTCATAAAGAATAGTTCTGATATCAAAAGTTACTGTTCAAAATAGGGTTGAAACTCTGTATCAAGTAAGTTTATTTCAATTATACGTTTAATCTTCATTCCTCAGTTTCCTCAGCTTTGAAATAGCATAGGAAAACCTGTTCGCTACTACTAAGACTGTTGTGAAGTCTAAAAAATACATTTTTGAAAAGTGCATTAAGCCTTTTGGGAATGTGTTATTAAATAATTGCAAAGATCACAAATGACTGACTCTTTATGCTATTGGCATTTTCATGAGGATTCCATACACATGAAAATATTCTGTATTATAGAGAGACATAGACAACCAAGAGCAGCACTTTCTAACCTGTGTTCACTGTATTCAGATGACATAAAATATTTCTCCAGATACCTCTTTTGCTATGACTGGATGACAGAAATTTGCACATACCTCACCAGCCAATACAGGTGCTGTTTGAGGTGTCTGATTGAGTTATAATCTGTGCGAATTCTATCAGTCTTATTGTAAAGATAAACACTTATTTAGTACCAGCTTTTTGTGGAAATACAACTGCTTCTGATGATGGCCAAGTAATTCTCCTTTATCAAATGCTCAGGGCCTGATCCGGAAATCAAAAAGGGAGCTCTTTCAATAAAGATTCCAATCTCTTGGAAACTGGGCGAGCTCCTGACATGGCATTGCCATCTCGTTCAGCTGCAGCTCCATGGTGGAGAGGCACTCCTTGCTGCATGCCATTCAGACACTGGGACTGAGTGAGAAATAATGTCTACTAAACAAAATAATTTCTCTAAAATTAGAAAGCAAAATGACACATATTTTGCTGTTGCTTTTGATACTACCATAACAATCACAGGGCTCAAGTATCTCATAAAAAGAAATAAAATTCTGATGATCGTCTAAAGTGTAGGGTGGTCAAGTAAGAGAACAGGGCATTGTACTGGAATGACTCAGTAAGCCATTCATTCATTAGATTGTAACATTGTCGACTTGCAGAGCTAAGAATCAAGAACATATATTGTATGCCTCTTAGAGGCGAACATTCTAGCAGTTGGCTGAAAACTGGCCTGGGAATCCAGAGACTGGATTGTCTTCGCAGAAGGCAAAGTCTTTGGCATTTGGTTTCCTAATCTATAAAAATGATGACACTGGAATAGGTCGGAGTTTGCAAACTGGTAACCCAGAGGCTAAATGCAACCTTTAGATGTGTTTACTTTGGTGCACAATATGGGGTTTGTGTAAAAAGAGTTTCATATAAAAGTCTAAATTCTTTGAAAAATCAGATGATTTAGAAATATTGGGCCTGAAATCCCAAACAGCAGCAATAGTTCGAACAGAATACCAACTGTTTAGAAAGGACATGCCCACTCCAGTTTGCGCCAGGGACCCCATCACTACCTGTTGTCTTCCATACGTGCTCAGCTTCATGCACTTACATTACCTGCCTAAGCCCCATATTGGATCATCTCTGGTGGCCCTACCAAGCTCCCAGAATCCTTCAGCTCTCAGGAGTAAATGAGATACTAAGATGAGCCAAGACATAAAGTCATTCAACTACCAGTGGGTGATCTTTTATAAAGTCTTCAGTGATGTTGGCCACAGCCCCAAACCTAAGTCTGTTAAGTTTTGGATTTACATTGCTACAGTATCTTGGCTTGGCAAAAATCATGCCCACTACATTTTTTGGTTATTTTAAGATTTTAGAGACAAGGTGCCACAGATAACACCATTAAAAATTCAACTACCCATAGCCAAATGTTTTGAACAGTTCATTAACATTTCTTTTCTTAGTTCTGTATATCAGAAATGAGGCTTTCGTTGATTTTGATTGTTTTAATCTGTTACTTTTATAAATAAAGAATGATCTTTCTACATACATAAAAGCTAAGTCACTTGTCTAGAGAAGTTGTTGAGTCTTGTTATTTGTGAGTAGAAACTTTTAAAAGGCTGAATTTGGTAAATATAGAAATGATGTAGAAACAGTTTCCCAGTCTCGGCTGCCCCACTGGATGATCTATAGAGACAGAATGAAGTTACTTGGATACAAACACGGATCTAAAGCTATACCCAATTAGGACCTTGCAACATGGGCTTGAGTTAAGCTTTAATAGAGCCACTTTTATGAATTAATGGATGATTCTTTGACAGGAATATGAAAATGATTTCTTCTTTTATCCCAGTGCATTTCATTTGAACTGTGCTTAAACTGCTTTTTACCTTACGAAAGGAAGACTTTATGTATGCTCAAAGTTATTTTGCTAAGGGCCCATGCAACCCTTCCGATTCCTAATCTAGATTAATTTTAAGCCAAAGTATGTGTTCCTGTTTATGTTGTGCTTCTCAAAACTCGCAGCTGCCAGGTTGCTTCGTCCTAATTCCTAAAAGATCAATATTTTTTTCTTTTCCTATTTTTAAGCTGTTTGTAAACTTGCTCCCCCATCCACATCAAATTCTTCTATTTGGATGGCATTCTGAGATGCAGAGTTGTACATTTCTTACACCTTTAAGGTTAATTTCTATGATTAGGTCCATGGGAAAAATTGACATGTAATGATTTATAGCTACCAGGGAAATTTTTCCAGATGATATTGCACGCATAATGTGAAATTTAAGCGTCAGATGCCAAAAATAAGATGCTGCTGACTTCTCTAGCATTTACTTGTATGCTGCCGTGCTGACGTTGAGATGACTATCTCCTTTGACGGAGGCAGCTCTTCAGTATGCCTAGTGAACCTTTCCTTTGGGCCAGCATCTTGGTTGCTAAAAATACCGGTTGGCTTAGTAAACTCAGACCACCATTGTCATTTTCAAAATATAAAGTTGTTCATTATCCAGAAGCTTTATTGACAAAGTTTGGAACAGTTCACATACTAGGGAATCATCTTTTCATCTTTGGAAGACTTAGAATTTGTGGTTCAGGCATTCTCTTTTCAAGTCTAAAAGTATGATTCAGAAGCCAAAGGAATTTTCTTTTTCTTCAAATACATGCTAGTTTAAAAATGAATGCAAAAGGCTATTTTGTTTTCTTTTCCAAATGTGGAAATCCCAGTAGGTTTACTTTTACCATTAAGTCATAATTGAAATTATAAATGTATGCAAATGTATACCTACAAATAAGTACTTCTCACATGTTTTCTATAGTGAGACTTAACATACTTCTGGCAAATGAAGCAGCATTTGAACAAAGTTACTGAGTTTGGGTTTTATTTAGATCGATAGAGACAGACAGACAGATAGATGATAGCTGCTGTCAACTCGTGGAGACCTAATAACAGCCAAATAAAACATTGCCTGGCCTTGCATCGTCCTCACAACCACTGTCATGTTCAAGTCCATCATTGCATCATCTCACCAAGGGTCTTCCATGTCCTCGTTGGCCCTCTGCTTCACCAACTAAGATGTCATCCCCAAGTGATTGATCCTTACTGATGTTGTATCCAAAGCGAGTGAGTCAGACAGTGTTTTGTTGTGATCCATAAGGTTTTCGTCGGCTGATTTTCAGAAGTAAATCACCAGGCCTTTCTTCCTGGTCTGTCTTGGTCTGGAAGCTCTGCTGAAACCTGCCCATCATTGGTTACCCTGCTGATATTTGAAATACCAGTGGCATAGCTTCCGGCATCACAACAACAGGCAAGCCACCACAGTATGACAAACTGAAAGACAGGTGGTGGGTTTTCTTTATACCTTCACGAGTCATGCATATGCAGTCTGTGGCTATTCCCAGCCATACATGATAAAATACCCTGTGCCTCACTGATGTTTCTGGACCTTCAAGGTCAATAGGCTGACCCTTGGCAGAGTTGTGAAATCTTGGAAGTTTATCTTCCTGTCCTTTCCTTAGGGTGCCCCATCACCCGCTTGGTGCAAACTACACTCTCACTTCAGGCAGGCCTTTATCCTCCAGCTCTCTTCTCTTCTTCACCCCACTTCCCAACGCCTCCTTTTCCTAAAAAACAAGAGAGGGTCTACGAGTAATCATTTATACTGTGGGTGACTGGCTGGTGACATTTGGGAAGAATGAGTTTCTGTCAGGGTATTCTGGGCTAGTGTCTGCAGTTTTGAAACATCACCTCAAGACTTTGTTTCTTGATAAAGGAACTTAAGCCAATTAACTCTCAAGTGAGTGAATCCTTTAAGGACCCTAGAAATCATCCTAGCCTTTTAGGCTGGCTCTGAAAATAAACCATTTTTAATTCTCTCAGAGGTGCCTTGTGTTGGAAAAGGAAGATTAGAAGTGACCACCTCTGGTGATTCCACACTGAAGGCTCCTTGCCCCTGTGGGAGGGGGGCTCAGGGCTGACTCAGATAATGCTTCTGAAACTCCTTTCAAAGTCAGCTGAGGCCAGGGACACTTCCTGCAGTATTATCCTGCAGAGACAGAAGCCCTTGAGAACATAGTAAGCAAACTCCCCTCCCCAGCTTCTAAGAAAAAAATCCCACTTGTCTGTGTGGTGCAAACGTTAGCTGCTAATGGAAGGGTTGGCAGTTTGAGTCCACCCAGAGGTGTTTTGGAAGAAAGGCCTGGTGATCTACTTCTGAAAATTCAGCCATCGGAAAGTGTATGGAGCACAGTTCTACTCTGACACGTATGGAATTGCCATGAGTCGGAGGCCAACTTGATGACAGCTGGTTTTTCTCAGAAATATAAGACAACCGGCAAAAATATGTAATAATCAACCATGCAAACTGTGAAGAATGTCAGAACATTTTGTTTTTTAAAAGTAAGCTTTTTTATTTGGATAGACAATAACTAGCCATGTCCAGGCGATCCAAGCAATCCCTCCCCACAGTAATTTGGTTGCACAACATTGTGCTCTTTTCTAATTACCTCCTCCCAGAGTCCAGCCAGGACACAGTTCCATTCCCTGGCTGGTGCCCACCGTCCTGTGTCTTCCCTGCCTGAGAACAGTTCTGTCCACACCTTCAACTTAACCTTCCCTCTCTCTTCCCAGGTTAAATACATGTGTATTTCATTTTCTGACCCAGCTGTTTAGTTGGTGTTGAGTGAGATTTCAAATGTAACATTCCTTCTCATGTCCCCTCACCCCCTAAATAAAAAGATCCAGTGCCCTGGAATGCTCCCCTGTGTCTTCTTGCTGTGTGGTACAAGCTTAAAAAGAAGGTATGTCCTTGGTACTTTCTCATTAATAAAGGTTTTAGAAACACATACACCCAATATATTTTATAAGCTTCTTTCAGCCCTGTCTCTTCAGCATCCAACTCAAGAGGACATTGGGGAGCCATGGATGCCATCTTCCAAGTCAGAAGCTCTTCTGGTGGCTTTTTTATAAATGCAAATAGACCAAAAAATGGAAAAAGTAATAAACATATGTTGAGCTTTCTGGATGCTGGGAACTTTATATCCATAGACACAATTAATGTTCACATCAAATCTATAAGGTTGATGTTTTTGTTTTGTAGTTTATAGTGGTGGTAAAGGAGCCCTGGTGGCACAATGGTTAAGCACTCGCCTGCTAACCAAAAGTTTGGTGGTTTGAACTCATCCGGTTACTCTTTGGGAGGAAGACCTGGCAGTCTGCTCGCACAAAGATTAGAGCCTAGAAAACCCTATGGGGCAGTTTTACTCAGTCACATGGGATTGCTATGCAACCAAAATCGACTCAACAGCACCTAACATGCCCAATGTTCCATGGCTAGTAATTGAGGGAGCACCCTGTTTTCAACTCTGTTCTAGTTACTTAACGACTGCATACTATTGATAAGGCTGCAGACTATAACTAAGCTCCATTTCCAAATAAATAAGGAAAAAGGAATTGAGGGGACGAATAACTAATGAAATAGCAATAGCAAATCACTTAGCCCAGTGCTCTGCACACAGTAAATTCTTAGTAAATGTTGGTGCTGTTATTGCCCCGATGTAAACTAACTCTTTGATGACTTTATTTTGGGAAGAATATTAATGATCCATTATTTCTTATTTGTGAGATGGAAAGTTATTGACTTATCACCACTGGGCTTGGCAAGTTGAGCCCTGTTTCTGTTTATTAATGTGATGAGGTTACCTGTGGCGAGGGAAGGTCCCCACTGCGTGGTGGCAGTAATTATCAGTATTGCTGTGTGGCTGCAGGAACCGATTGCTAGCAAATGCTGGTTTCTTTATTTTCCTTTTAAAAAAAAATCCCATTACATAATTTAACAATCATTTTGTTCCACAGTGAAATGAAAAGAATTTAGCTGCCTTCAGCTGGAGCTCAATGGAGAAGCAAATTATAGAAATCACTGACATTAGTGCCTGGCTAGAGTAGGGCTGTTTCCTACTGAATATTTGAAAGTATTTTGTCCAATCTAATTTTAAGACTCTGGAGTCACTGGGCATCCACTGCTTTCCTTGGGCACTATAATTACGCAGCCTAATAGAGCTCAGTGGTAAGGACATTTGCTCCAGCTGATCCCAGGGCAGTGGCTGCATTTGTCAGAGATCTGGTTACTACCTTTCTCAAAATGGGATTTGGGGAAGGGGTAAAAACATGTTTTTCTCACTTGAGAAAATATTCCTGCCTTTCTACCCAAGGGTGTTTCTTTTGTCCATGATGCTGGTGTTGAACCGTAGTTTGTCACATGGTAGGATTTCTCTTAACTTTGTATTATAGATAGCCGGCCAAAATACATAAAAGTAGACAGAACAACAACCAACAGTAGACAGAACAGTACAATGAACACATGTGCCTAAAACCAGCCCCAACAACCATCAATAGCCAACCCTGCCCCATCCATGCTTCCATCTGCTTTCCGCTTTCTAACATTATTTTGAAGCAGATCCTACTAATCATATCATTTTAGCTGTATCCCAGCCTGTTTCTCCAAAAAATAAGAACTTTTTTGACATAATCATGGTACCATTATCAAAACTAAAAAATATTAACCACATTTCCTTAGTATCATCAATATCTAGTCTATTTTCAAGGTTGTAATTGTCTCATAAGTTTTTTAATTTTAAAAAAATTCAATACCTAAATAAGGTACATACATTATAGTTGGCTTGTGTATCTTCTTAAATATCTTTAAATCTACAGGATTCCCCTCTACTCTTTTTTTCCTCCTTGCATTTTATTTGTTGAAGAAACAAATTATTTACCCTGTGGAGTTTCCTAGTGTCTTAGGCTGGGTTCTCTAGAGAAGCAAAACCAGTAAAACGTATAAATATATAAAGAAATTTATATGAAGGAAACAGCTCACGTGATTGTAGAGGCTGGAACGTCTGAAGTCCGTGGATCAGGATAGAGGCTTCTCCTGATTCATGTAGCTGCAGGGGCTGGCGAACCCAAGATTGGCAGGTCGGAGAGGAGGGCTACCGCTCATAGGCTGTGAAGGTGGACAAATCTCAAGATCAGCAGATAAGCTGATAGCTCAAGTCTTAAGAACCGGAGGTCAGGCGAACAGGAGGCAGCCGCAGGATCCAGAGCAAGCATATTCAGATGTTTACATTCAGATGCAGGCCATACCCCCAAGGAAACTCCCTTTCGACTGATTGGCTACTCACAGCAGATTCCATCGTGGAAGTGATCACATATAAACACTGAGAATCATGGCCCAGCCAAGTTGACACACAATCTTCACCATCACACCTAGTCTGGATTTTGCTGATTGTATCCCCATGACTTAACATGTTCCTCAGTTCTCTGAATTTCCTGTAAATTGGTAGTTAAATCTAAAGAATTAATTAAGTTCAGGGTTTTGTTTGTTTTCTGGTTTTGGCAAGACTTTATAATTGATGTTGTGTTCTCCTATCATGAGGCAGATCCTGTCTGGCTGTTTTTTATTTTGTAATGTTAGCAGCCACTGATGATCAGATTAGGAATCTATTAGTTTACTGGAGGTACAAAATAGTGATATTCTATGTGTATTCCTTCTTCACTTATTAGATGGAATACCTATTTTTTTTCTAAAGATAAGCCTTCAACAAAATTCCAATTCATAAAAAAGACCAGACTTACTGGTCTAATAGAGACTAGTGGAACCCCCGAGACTATGGCCCTTAGATACCCTTCAACCTGGAAATGAACCCACTCCCAGAGATCACCTTTCAGCCAAACAATTGACAGACCTGTAAAGTGAATAGTAATACCCGTGAGGAAAGTCATTGGAACAGGAGACCAAAAGGGCAGCATTTGCCCAAAAACAAAGTTCAGAAGTCAGGAAGGGGAAGGAAAGATGGGTGAATGGAAATGGGGAGCTCAGGGGGAAAGTGGGTAGAGTGCTGTCACATTGAGAGGATTGCAACTAATGTCATGAAACAAAATGTGTATAAATAGTTAAATAGGAAACTAATTTGCTCTGTAAACTTTCGCCCAACCACAATAAAATGTTCAAAAACAAACAAACAAAAGAAGATAAGCTTTCCCTCTTTTATTATTTAGTTACCTAAGGATAAATTTTGTATAAGAAAGACAGGAAAAAAATTCTTGATTCTTTTCCTTTATTTGCCGGTTTTGTAAATAAGAAGTTATTTTCTTTCTTCTAACAGTGCCAGTTATATGCTTTTTCTGGGGGGTTGGGGGGGGGAGGAAGGAATATCTTTATTAACTCATTTAATTGAACATATTAAATATGTTTCAACAAATTGAAATTATTATTCTTCTTGATGCTCAGATTACCTCATCTTTAGCCAATGGAAGCCTCTTCAAGTTGACTCCTGAGTCTTTGATAGTTTCCTGGTTGTCATATATGGTAGTTTTACAGTTCTTATCAGGTTGGAATGTAGCCTATTGTGAGCATTTTCCAAGTCTCCTTACGAAAATTCCTTATTCTCTCTACTTCTGTTGGCCCTTCTGGAGAAGATGGGGAGTTTCCCTGCCCTTTGTGGGATCACCCAAAGACAAGTCAAAACAGGCATTAGAAACTCATTTATTAAACTCATTTCATGAGTTTTTGTTGAGTTTCTACTTTTGCCTGATATTGTACTAGATGCCAGAAATACAGAGAAAAAGAAAACATAACTTTTGTCCTGAAGATTTTGCGGGCTGGTTGGGTAGATTTTGGACCTGATGACCTGGTACTGATGTTGGGAATGTACATTTCGCCAAAACCATCAATGAGATTTCATTAAGGCACCATTTAGTTTTGTTTTTACTGTCAGGTCACAGATTGGTTGCTGGTTATTCTGAATTCTTCTCATATAATTAATTCTTTTTGCATAATAAAAAAATAATATACGTGCCTAATTAGGTGATTGTTGTTGAAGAAGAGAGAGAAAATATGGAAAGTGATGTGTTTTTCTAAACCTAGATAATGGATGTAAAGCAGTAAAATAGATTGCTTTTCCTCTTCTGGTCTGTATTTCCCTGTTAAATAAGGGAGATATTTATTTTCTGCCTATTTGATAAAGTTGCTGAGAACTGTAATGCATTTATATTTATAGAGAGCTTGAAGCTTTTTGGATGAAAGGTGCTAAATTATGGTTTATTGTTTACTGAATTTATTCGATGTGCCAAACTCCTGGGAACATTTACTGATGTTAATTAAAAACAGATAGTCCTCACTCTGACAGCTTACAGTGCCACTTCCAAACCAATAGCACAAACAGTTTGCATTCTGTTGTTGTAACTTGGGACTGCTTAGAGAACCATAGCTCTTTCTGACAGGGGAATGATCCTATTTTTGTAGGACAGATGAGTTAGAGTGCTGGGGAAAAACACAAAGATATTCTTGATGATGTCTGGACCACCTATCAGTTCCTATTTTAAAAATGACTTATACTATGAAGATTTTTCTCAATTTCCAAATACAACTTTCAGATTGGAAACTTACAAAAATAAAAAGTTCCCTTTTTGCTGTTTTAGGAGGAAATTAAGTTAAAAGTTTATGTTTAATATATTGTTTAGTGATCAATTTTTCTTTACAGGGATGGCATTCTAAAGCAGCCAACTGGAATCTATATGTTTTATTAACCCAACCTAGTCGAAGCTGTGAAAATGTAATTATTATTATGGCGTGTTTGCTTCCCTTGCCAGTTGGTGATGGAATTTTGTGGCGCTGGCTCTGTCACCGATCTGATCAAGAACACAAAAGGTAACACGTTGAAGGAGGAATGGATCGCATACATCTGCAGGGAGATCTTACGGGTATGTAACAAGTGGGGACTGGCCTCCCTCCCAATGTCTTAAGGTAACACTGGATATCAGGGAAATGTTGAACTTTGTTTTAAACCTTCCACTGGAATTCACAAACATATTGTAAATCTTTTTTAAGCTTTATTCTAACACTGGTGGTAGTAGTGGTAGTTGTGGTGATGGTCGAGTTGGTGTGAAAGTCTGCTCTAATAGAAATGAGAGCCATTCTGGATGCCTTGAGAGGGAAAGCTTGTGAAGGCCATGTGCACCTCCATTTAAAGGGCTAACATTGGGTAAATTCCCTTAACAAGGATTCATGTCCAATGGTATTTTCAATTAAAATCTGATTTTAGATCAGAAAGAAGGGTTACACCCAATAAATGAATTGTTTTGAGATATTTGATCATTTGAGTTTTCTGTTTGTAAGAGTTATAACTAATTTATCATAACTAATGTAGTGATGCCTTTCTACCACATATAGTCTGTAAAGGTTGTGTGACTTTAGCCATTTCAGTACATACAACCTAGTTTTAATGGCTTTTACCTTTTTTAAAAAAAAAAAAAAAAATTCTTTGAGACTTAATCACTTAAATCAACCAAAATAGCTGGGCAAGATTTTGCCTGTTGTCTGAGTTATACCCACAAAGCCTACACCAGACAATCTGGTCCGTTGTGCCTTATTTTCAAGGAGAAGTAATTGGGTATATTTTAGTTCCTTCATACTAGTTTAATTTTCTTAGTACTAATATAGAGGCTGTTATATGTCCACCAAACGTTCTTGCTAGATCTGCCTTAATTGTTACTTATTTGTAAACTCTACCTTCTTAATTTAAGAGAACAGAAGTTAAAACTGTTTTTCAATATGTGTCCAAGAAATACCTTTGAGAAATAGATTATGTGCTGTGATGGGTGGATGGATAAATGGAAGTTAAGGAAGAAGGAAAGAAGGGCATAAAAACATAATGTTTATTCATCAAATGCAAACCAGATCAGGCAAAAAACAAATAGAAAATGAAATTTTTAGATAATAACACTTATAACATAGAAATCAAATACTTAGAAATAAATTTACTGAAAGATATGAACTACTTTTACACTGAAAACTACAAAACATTACTGAGAGAATTTAAAGAAGACTTAATAATGGATGAGGTATACCATATTTATGGAGTGGAAGGCTTAATATTATAAAGATATCATTTCTTCCCAATTTGATACATAGTTTCATTGCACTCCCAATCAAAATACTAGTAGGTGTATTTGTAGGAACTGACAAGTTGAGTTTTAAAAACTATATGAAATGTAAAGGGCCAAGAATAGCCAAGGCAATCCTGAAGAAGAACCACAAAGCTGGAAGATCTATGATACCAGATATCACAACTTTTTATAAAGCTACTAAGTAATTAAGACAGAGAGGCATTGTCACAGAACAGACAAATGTCCAATGGAACGGAATCAGGAAACAGACCCACTGACATATGGGCACCTGATTTATGACATAGGAAATGCTGCTGTGTTGAAGAGGTTCTTTAATCAATAAATGGTGCTTCATCAACTGAATATTCATGTGAAAGCATGAAACTTAACACCTGCTTTAAACCATATTCAAAAATCAGTTACAGAGAGATTATAGATATAACTGAAAGGGATAAAAAAATAAAGCTTTTGAGAGAAAACATGGGATAATAGGAAAAAAGATTTCTTGAACAGAACATAAAACAAACTTTGAGGGGAAACAAGGAGGCATGACAGGCGATCTCCTTCACATCTAACATTTATCCCCAAGTCTTAATGTGCCATTGTATAAACTTAGTTTGAATTTCTGTCTGTTAAAATTTTGCTTCTAAAACAGCCCAGGCAAGGAGCGTATAATGGATTGTTTAGTTATCCAGACCACCTAAGAGGTCCCAAGAATCTATCAGTTTTCCAGGGCTGGTTCTGCCCAATACGCCTTCTGTACTGCTGGGTAACCCTACAGGGATCAGTCGTTTGATCCCAGGGTTCTAGAAGCAGCAGGGGTGTTTGATCCTGTGAGCATCTTTCAATAACCAACCATTTGCCAACAAGTTGATTCCAACTCTTGGTGACCCTGTGCGTGTCAGAGTAGAACTGCACTCCACAGGGTTTTCAATGACTGATTTTTTTCAGAAGTAGATCGCCAGGCCTTTCTTTTCAAGCACCTCTGGGTGGATGCAATTTCAATTAGCAACCAAATATGTTAACATTTGCACCACCCAGGGCCTTTAAAATGTGTGAAAACAGTGGTTTTCTGCCTTTAATACATTCTCCAAAGTGAAACTGGTGATTAAGATAAGGGACTCTCTCAAAGGAACATTTGATCACCGCAAGGTCCCTGGTCATGGGAAGTTTCAGAGATCAACCTCTGTGCATTGTTTGAGCTCATTAACTATAACCTTTGCCTCCCTTACATACTCTGTTATCTGCTTCTAATACTTCAGTGGTGAAGGAGGAAAGGGGTCTTCAACCCCTCTCTGAAGGGTTTGTGAGGTGTTCATATACTATGAAAACCATACATTTAAATCTGCTTGATACCTACCTTGAGCCAAACTGACTAGATAAGAAAGATAATATTTTAAGACCCAAATCTGTATCTCAAACTGTCCTATCATATTGCTTATATTTACTTACATCCCTAATATATACATAGATCTTTTTGGACGTCGGTATTCTCATGCTGAATTTCTTCAACAGGAGAATTCAAAAATTGATTTTGCTGCTTTTGTGTCAACTTCATCTTTTATACCCTGCTTTTGTTGTTGTAGAGAAAATTAAAATTTCAGGAAATACAAATAATAAAATGACAACACTTGTGTACCCGATACATTGAATCAGCAGTGTTAGCATTGTCATCATTTGTGTGAAAATGCAAATCTTAGATTATTTTAGATTATGATTTCTCTGAGAAACATCTGACTACCTTAGAGTAAGTCTATAGCTCTTAGAACTCATACCACAAAGACTCCAAAACCCGAGTAATTCATTCAGAAATGGAACACAGTCAGGTTTGGATAACACAAACGATTGTCTCATGTAACGAACACGAAGTCACGGATGTCCGTTGGCAGTGATAATGGCCAACGAAGGAAACAGAGACTGTTTTCCTTTTTTACTGTGAACCAATTTGGCTAGAGCCAATGGGAAATTTCTTGACTGCTCTGAAAAAAGTTTTATTGTACTTCATTAAAATTGTATCACAGAGGTAATATTGTTTAATTTTTAAATTCAATATTGTCCCCCAAAAATGTGGGGGGTCCAGTTAAATAGAGCTAGTTTTCTGTACAGAGTCATTGCAGATATTCCTATTACAAACTAGCAAAAATAGGCAGCCCTCACGTTTGGTGTCCTCGGTGTTAACAGAAACTTGTGTGTATTGGAACCGTATCTCCATGCAGTTCAGTGGTACCTGAGATCAGATCTGATATGAAAGAATAGCAAGAGCTGCCTTTTAGTTCAGTTCACATTGACCGGTTGCCTATGGTTTAGGATGGCGCTGTGAACGCATGAAAGATGTGAATATAATTTTGAAAGTATCTTTGGATAAGTTAAATTTCTTTCTTTCTTCTTCTTCTTCTTTTTTTTTTTTTTTTTTGGATCATCAGTGTCCAAAATAATTTATTTGCATTTTGATTTATGTTCCTGTTAACTCTTCTCAACTCTCCACCACTCCAGGGGCTGAGTCACCTGCACCAGCATAAAGTGATTCATCGAGATATTAAAGGGCAGAATGTTCTGCTGACTGAAAACGCAGAAGTTAAACTAGGTAAGAACAGAAGCTAGTGAGCCTGGGAAGTGCAGGAATTGATAGGATTATTTCAACAGCATTGTTATTGTTTTATTTTTTTGTAATGAATGTAAATTTGTCACTGTGAATTTGAAGGTCATTGTGTTAAGAATGGAAATGAAAATGTCCGTTTAACATTTCCAAAAGCATTAAGAGTCAGTTAGTATGCAGTATGGTGAACAGCACTGTGTGCTTAATAGATGTGTAAAAATAATCAAATTTTTTTTAGCAAAGACCATTTAGATTAGATGTGAGTGAAATGGTCTCCTACATTTTATAGGTGGTTTACATGGTTGCAGCTGTAACAAGACAATCATGATATCTGATTTTTTTGGTTTAAAGTATCCACAGTTAGATACATTCAGAATAACTAGTTCCTGCTTCATTCACCTACATTTTAAGTTGTATTTACATTGATTTTGTTATTAACTAGGGCACCTTTGCAAAATGGATGCCCAGCTTCCCACTTTTGATTGCATTCTGATCATCTCACCTCAATCTGCCAGAGTCATCAGTGAGGGAATCCTTTTCTTTGGTGCTATCCATTGGAGTCCTTCCCATAACAGACCTGGGATTATCCAGATAAAGTAGAGAATTGCCACATGCATTTGCCTGCTTGGCATATATAAGTGAGGGCATAAACTGACAAATATCCTTTAAGAAAAGTTACAGGATATATGATTTATCATCTAGAAAAAAATCTTTGTACATATGACTGCTTATTTTCAAAGAGATTTAAATACTTTCTATGTTTATATCCCAAACATTGGCCCTTGCCTTTTTATTAAGACATATTTCCATTTTGACTTAGCATTGGGGTGACAACTTTTGTCTTATGAATATTTTTTTAAATACAAAATTATACATTATATAGACTAAGCAGGTATGTATGTGCCTGCTAGGTAAGCTGTCCTCAGAATATTCACTCATCACTAGTTAACAGTTATTTGTGAAAAGTACATTGTATGCCAGGCCCTGTACCAGATATTTATATATAGATTATGTCACTTAAATATCAGAACAGCTCTATGTAGATATCGTCATCTTCATTTTACAGACTGGGAAACCAAAACTCAGAGGTTAATGTACTAACCCTAGGTCGCATCACTAGTAAGCAGCAGAAATAGGATGTACTCTTTGGCTGTCTGACACCAGAATCTGAGTACTAATTACTATCCTTTGAGCAAATGATTTGCGCTCAACTACTAACCTAAAGGTTGACAGTTTGAACCCACCCAGCGACACTCAGAAGAAGGGCCTAGTGATCTACTTCCCTAAAGATTACTGCCAAGACACTGAGCCAAAAAACAGAAAATAACAAATATTGGGGAGGTTGTGAGGAGATTGGAACTCTTATGCACTGCAGGTGGGAATGTAAAATGGTACAATCACTATGAAAAATGACATGGCACCTCCTTAAAAAGCTAGAAATAGAAATACCATGTGATCCAGCAATCCCACTCCTAGGAATATATCCTAGAAAAATAAGAGCTGTCACAGGAATAGACATATGCACACTCACGTTCATTGTAGCATTAGTCACAATAGCAAAAAGATGGAAACAACCTAAGTGCCCATCAACAGATGAATGGGTAAACAAATTATGGTACATACATACGATGGAATACTATGCAACGATAAAGAACAATGATGAATCCATGAAACATCTCACAACATGAATGAATCTGGAGGGCATTATGCTTAGTGAAATAAGTCCATAACAAAAGGACAAATATTGTATGAGACCACTATCATAAAAACCCAACAAAAGTTTAGACGCACACAAAAAAAATCTTTGATGGTTACAAGGTAGCGGAGGGGTGGGCAGGGGAAATCACTAACTAGTTACAGACAAGTTAATTTTGGTGAAGGGAAAGACAACACACAATGTAGGGAAAGGCAGCACAGCTTTACCAGGCCAAAGTCATAGAAGCTTCTTAGACACATCCAAACACCTTGAGGGACTGAGGGACTGGGGCTGAGGGCTGTGGACCATGGTCTCGGGGGACATCTCGGTCAATTGGCATTAAATAGTTTATAAAGAAAATGTTCTACATCCAACTTTGGTGAGTAGTGTCTGGGGTCTTAAAGGCTTGCACGTGGCCATCTAAGGTACATCTATTGGCCCCATCATGTTAAGAGCAAAGGAGAATGAAGAAAATCAAGGACACAAGGAAAATATTAGCCCAAAGGACTAACAGACCACATGAACCACAGCCTCCACCAGCCCGAGCCCAGAACAACTAGATGGTGCCCAGCTACCACCACCAACCGCTCTGACAGGGATCACTATACAGGGTCCTGGACAAGCAGGGGAAAAATGTAGAACAAAATTCAAATTCCCCAAAAAAATGACCAGACTTACTGGTCCGACAGATACTTGAGGAACCCCTGAGACTATGGTCCCTGGACACCCTGATAACTCAGAACTAAAGCCACTCCTGAAGTCCACCTTTCAGAAAAAGATTAGGCACATAAAGCAACAGTAACACACTGAGGGATGTGCTTCTTAGTTCAGTCAAGTATACGAGACCAAATGGGCACCACCTGCCCAGAAGCAAAGACGAGACGGCAGGAAGGGACAGGAAAACGGGACAAATGGGGATACAGAGAACCCAGGGTGAAAAGGGAAGGGGAAGGAGTGCTGACACATTGTGGGGATTGCAATCAATGTCACAAAACAATTTGTGTATAAATTTTTGAATGAAAAACTAATTTGCGCTGTAAACTTTCACCTAAAATACAATAAAAATTAGAAGCAAATAAAAAGATAACAGCCAAGAAAATCCTGTGGAGTAGTTCCACTCTGTAACACATAGGGTCACCATAAGTCGGAATCTACTCAACAGCAATGGGTTTGGTTTTGGTTGCAGCCAAGGTTACCTTTTATTTAATACCTATTTTTGAGTCCCATAGAGTCTTGGTGTATCCAAATACAACACACTATACTTTCCTTATCAATGCACTTCATCCATTTAAACATGCAATTTTAAAATTCATCTTGTCTCCACATAAAGCCAAAGATTGTAGACAATATTCATTTGTCTTTTCTTAAATAGTGGACTTTGGAGTCAGTGCCCAGCTAGATCGAACAGTGGGCAGAAGGAATACCTTCATCGGGACTCCCTATTGGATGGCTCCAGAAGTTATTGCTTGTGATGAAAATCCAGATGCCACATATGATTTCAAGGTATGATTTCTTCATTGGTTTTCAAAATCATGTCTAACATCTCACCCCGAGACTTGAAATGAGAGAATTCTCATGTCTTTGGGTTTATGATTTATGTAATCCAAGGGAGAACTGAAAAACATTATTTGAATTTAAAATTAAAAGACATTCAAATGTGAATCTTTTTAATGAATTTGGCCATTACATCTGACTGCTTATCTGTAAAAAAATTTTTAACTATTTCTTACATTCTTTCAAATTTACTCTTGCTTTTTATTATTGGAAGATCTATTTCCATTTTGGCTATAGTTTAGTTTTGGCAAAGTGTATATTTTGATTGATTTTTGTGTTAACAGAAACCAAGGTATGAACTTGTTGTCTTGGGTCATCTTCTTCTGATGAAGAATAATCAGACTTACTGATTTCTGTATTGTTCAAAGTAATTCCTGGTGTTTCTCATCAATGAGAGAAAACCAAGTAGAATGTTATCTACTTTATGGTCTTTCAGTACCCCGTTGTGGTGTTTGTTAGAAATTTGATTTGTGGCTTGTTACTTTATATCATCAACTGAAAATTTGATGGTAAATTCAAAGCGATGTTCAAGGAGAGAGGTGACAGTCACCCCCTTCTCCCAAGAAACTCTCCTCTTTTCCATTCTGATAGTCAGTAATCAGACATAGTTCAAGGTTACTACCCTGTCGACAGCTGCAGTGTTAGGTGATATTGTTTTCATTCATTGCAGCTAAAAGTAAAGACATTAAAATTGGGGTCAAATAGGATCTAGTTGCTGTGGGTTTTGGACCATGTGTAGGTTGAGATGCCCCTCTGTGGTCTTTGTGTAGGTTACAGGACAACCTTGGGCAAAACTTGATATTACTTGGTTGGTTTACTAGATACATGGACTTTTCAGTAAAGGACTTTAGTGATTATCTCTAAATAACCTCATCTTGCAGATGAGGAAACTGAGATCTGAGGCCTTCGAAAGACCACAGCCAGTTAGTGATCTTGTCAGAGCAGGAACTTGAACCTGGGTCTCCCAACTGTCTATTCAGAGCTCTTTCCAAGATATTTACCTGCTCCTCTATAATGTGCTCTTATATAAACCTCCAACTCAACCAAAAAAAAAATCTGCCTCTGAAGAGTATATTTGAAGAATGCTTCTTTTAAAGAACATTTTTAGTTTTCCACATGAAAAGCCAAATAAGAATAATGCGAGGGTATTATTGAAATTAGGTCACAAAGATACAAACATTGCAGTGTCTTCAGGACCCAGTGTCCCTGGGCATCAACAAAATTATTTGCCTCTTTGGGGAAATGCAAGCTTGAGTGTCTGAAAACAACAATCTCCTGTAAATTTCCTCCTTCCTTCAAAGTTAGTCACTGTAATAACCTGACAGCAATCTGTCTGAAGACAGCTGCCAAGTTAAAAATTAATCTCCTGCTAAAATAAATGTCATTTATTTAAACTGCTAATGATAAGCACGTTTAAATAATTTAATCTGCAGATCCCTCTAGAGGAACTACTACAAAATATAGGTCCCAGACCAGATATGTGTATCATAATTGGCTATAAGCAATTCTTCAACCTGTAGTTATATTTAACCAAGTGCAAACCAGTCTACATGTGGGGCACAGATATTTCAGACTGCTTTATAAGATATCATGAGGAATCAGAGTGCTTCCACCTTTGACCCTGAGCTTCAGCTTTTAAATATTTTGACTATATATTGTATATGGGACTTTTGCTTTGTGGCATTAGGGAGATTTCCAGTAGAGTAACTAGAAGAGAACTTCCTTCTGGCCAAGCCCAGTCTCTGAATTCAGCTAACATCTTGGTCCTGTTTCCTCAGATTATGGCTAAGGAATATAGTTGGGGATCAGTGAAAAATTTTGGAGACCAGTTAGTGGACACAGCCTGGTGTATAAGTAGCCACAGTGGGTATCAGGCTAAACTGTGTGATTTCAGAGGTGCCAGAAGGTCCGCTTGACTCTAAGTGTAACTTGAGACATTAAAATTTGCATTAATTTGTGCATCTTTTATTAAAAAATAAAGAACCCTGATAGGGAAAACTGGTTAAACTGTATCAGTCATTTACACCTCAGTGTGAATTAATTTATCAGGTCTTGTCATGGGTACAGGTTGATACAAGGGAGGAAGGAATTGTGGCAAAGAGTATGAGTTTCACTGGTATTTATGGGTAAAAGAAGAAGCATCATCTCAAAAGGGTAAATAAGGAAGACAGGGTAGAAAGGAAGGTCTGGGGGTTCTTTGAAGATTCATTTCAAACACTTCACAGTTTGTGGACCAGATAAGAAGCTATTCTTTAAATAGTCCTATTGTTTTTTTCTCGGCATACTGTATCTTATCCTTTTGTTGTTGTTGTTGGTTAGGATTCTTAGGGATGTGGTCTGTCACCATAGGACAACTTGACGATACCTTGACTTTCAAAATAGTTTGTTCATCCACTTAGCATGTTTTTACCGAGTACACACTGAGCAGATATTTACTGAGTACACACTGAGTGTAAGGAGTTAACCACACTTCAGTTTTCGACTTGAGAGTTCACTTGCTGTCCCTCTGTGTATGTAGCCGTTTTGACCTGGCTATGTGTTCAAGCTTCACACACTGATGTCACACTGTTGGGTTCTCGAGTGGTGTAGATGCTTGCAACCTAGGGGGCATGTTTGGTTAAAAGATGGCTCGAAGTCAACTGGACTTTGTTAGGTTCGCCTCATAAAAGCCCTTCCTTTAAAGTAAAGATAAAATGCAAAAGAGGGCGGGGTATAGTTTGATTTTTATTATTTGATTTATATTTATTGACTGTTACTCATTTTTTATTATTTGATTTGTCTAAGTGTCTTTAAAAACTGCAGTCAGTTAATAAAATCTTTAAAAACTACGATAAATTAATTTAAAAAACTAAAGTAATGCAATAAAATAAGGGCCTTTGTCAAAAAGTAGTCTGAGGAGCTCCTGGTTTTTATTGCAGTCTGGATTTGTCTGCTGTCTACTGGGCCCAGAGAATAAGCAACTGAAAAGAAAGCCTCTCCTAAGGAGGAGCACCAGAATCTCATTTGCCTGGTGTGTTCAGTTTCCCTGAGAGGCCCTTCCTTTCTTGTTTTCAGAAATTCTGTCAAAACACGCCAAGTGAAAGGAAAGGTTTCATTTCCCTGATAAGTATGTGGGGCAATAATGAAAGCTTTTCCATTTAATAAGAAGCATTTGAAAGATTTAAAATTAATAAAACAGTTAAAAATTCCTGGGCTGTTTAAGTTGTTATTTTTTAAACTTACTTTGAATTTCATTTCAGTTGGATAGGATTTGTCAGGTCTTTTATAGTCCTACATATTTATTGATTTACGAGAACCACCCACTAAAGAAAGTTCTCCACGGTCAAATGCTCATCAATAAGGACCTGGTTAAATAAAAACTAGAGTGTCTGTATAATGGAATACTACGCAGCTATTTAAACAATGAGGAAATGTGTATATATGGGATGTGAACAGATCCCAAGATACAGTGTTAGGTGCAAAACAGCTTACAGTATGGTACACACTGTGTAGTCTTACTTCCCCCGCCCCCTGCTCTCTCGCTATGTATATATTTAAAAAAAAAACAAACAAACCTGTTGCTACCGAGGTGATTCCGACACATAGAAACCTTATAGGACAGGGTAGAACTGCCCCATAAGGTTTCCTAGTCTGCTTTACAGAAGCAGACTGCCACAACTTTCTCCCACAGAGCGGCTGGTGAGTTTGAACCACCAGCCTTGAGGTTAGCAGCTGAGCACTTAACCAGTGCACCACCAGGTGGTTTTATATATTTATAAATATATATAAAAAAACCAAACCCATTGCTGTCGAGTCAATTCCAACTCATATATAGATATATATAAATTTATAGACATAGGAAATCTAAAAACATCAGTTTACCTCTGAATAGGTCATGTGGATGGAATGGGGAACTTAAAAAATTTATTTCATGTATCTTTCTGGCCTGTCTTAATTTTTGTCATATACAGGACTTGCTTTTACATTAAACTAGTAAAAGTTCAAAAGAAGCGCAATGAAATGGCGTATTTATCCCACACCCCCTGGGTTCCTGTTCTCAGGCCCTGTCTGTGCTGATGTTGTATATTATTTTGACTGTAATAATAGCCTGACTGTGATGCAAGATGTTCTGTGAGAGAACAGTATACAGATTGCAGAATGGTGCATCTACATTTAAAACAAGCCCTGGCCTCTCTCTACTGATCTTAAAACAAAGGCCCTATTCCTGTTTGGTCAGAAAGAAGGTGTGATGCAGATACCATCTTATCCCCAGTGGAAAACTGGAACTTCTACACAACATATTTCCTGTGGCTCCACATTCACATCCACCTAATACAGAATTCCCAGTCAGCCACAGCCAGTGCAACCTCCAGGCAGCATGCTGATTCCCAGTTGGAGAGAATAAGCTATTCTTCAAACATTATCACTTTGGTCAGATAACAAATGTGGACGGACAAGGGACTAAAGATTTCTACCGTCAGTTTGTTTTATGTGTGAAATGGGTTTATTAATAATTACCTTTGCTTGATACCCTGAGTAACCCTGAGCTCACCTTAGTTCACTTATATATAACGTAGTATGTAAATACATAGCATAGTAAATGAGAGGCAGGCTTTTGAACTCACCCGGGACTGGTTTGCAATGTAGACTTTGCCTCCTGTTAGCTATATTACCTCAGGGAAGTTATTTAACCTCTCTGAGCCTCTGTACAATGGGAATAATAAATGATGTATTACAGGGTAAAAATACAGTGAGTTAATGTATATAAAGGGATTAATCAGTGCCAAGCATTTGGTAAGTACTCAATTTGTGTTTATGTTTAAAATTACTGCTATTTGGCCATTTTTGACCCCAAACCCAGCAATTTCATGTAGTTCAACCTCATATGTATTATACACCTCTAGTTGTCTGCTTGTGTGGAGCCAGATCTGCTTGTCTATAAATTCTACCTCGAGATTAAGGTGCATTCCTTAGAGACCACACACTATAAATATAATTTTCTTTTTCCAACTGAATCTTTCTGAAAAGAGAATAAACTAACCATGAATAAGTTATCTAACAAAAGACAGTCTTCTGGTCTTTGAAACTTGGTGGAATCCACTGTGCCACTTGTGCCAGTTATGAAGCTTTGTCTCTCAACTCCAGACCACCTTCCTCTCCTCTGCTTTGGGATGATGGGGTTAGGACTCTGCTAACCCCCAAACCTACCTAGAGGTGCCTCGGAAGACAGGTGTGGCGATCTGCTTCTGAAAGGTCACAGCCTTGAAAACCCTATGGAGCAGTTCTACTCTGGACACGTGGGACCGCCATGAGCCAGAAATGACGCACCAGGGACAGCAACATCTGGCTTCTTATTAGGCTTTGCCAGTAGGGATAGCCAGAGGGAGCCTAGACTGCAAGGCCGGAAAAGGAAGGAGGACATGCCTCCTCCTGTTAGCTTCCTGTAAGCTTCCTCTTTATGTCTTCTCCATCCCAGTGATTTCTTTGAAAACCAATAAGTACTAGAACTCATTGCCACCTTACCTAGTTCAGGTTTACTACTTGAACTGATAGTTGAGGATAACTGGTCCTAAATAAATACCTACTGTGTACCCTCATTGCACTAGGCAGATTGCATACATTATCTTACTGAATTCTAATAACAACTCCTCAAGATAAGCATTCTCTTCTCTAGTTACAAGTGAAGAAATGGGCTCAGACGAGTGAAGTGGCCTGAGCTAGCTGTTGTGTCAGAACGGATAGTCAGACCTAGACCTGTCTGGCTGCCCCGTGTGAATGCTTTCTGCCACACTGGGCACACCGAGGTCCTTTTCCTGTGTCACACTGTCTCTCTTTCCTTGTGGGGTTGTTCAGCCATCTGAGAGTGATGCTTTTCTTACGTGGCAGCACAGCCCCAGAAGGAGTACTCTCTCATTCTGTTCAAGTTGCCTGGGTGCCAGCTGGCCCCCCACCAGCCAGCAGCCGTGTGCTTGCCTATGCCTCCTAGAGGCACTAGAATTTGTCTCTGTTCTGTTTGTAATGCACACAGGACTGGGCTATTAATCATGCCACAGGCCAGGCTGCACAGCACCTCTGGAATAATGAATTACCCAGCTCCTGCCAGAATGAGTCACACCGTGGCCATGGAGGAAACTTATCTCTCCCTCACTGTCCTCATCTTGTTCTTCCCTCTTCCCTTTCTCATCTCCTGTGATCTGTCTTGCCAGTTGTAATTGGAGCATTTTCTCCCGTATTTCAGTTCTGAAGTCTCTTTGGGACTTGCTAACGTATCCAAAGACTTAAACAAGGCCTGTCAAGGACATTTATTGCTTTCTAGCATGGGCAGTTAAGTGTAGCTTACAAGCAGTTTTGGGTCTATATGGCCAGGAATATAAATGTGCCTTTTGGAAAACCAGAGAATACCACAAAAAATGACTTTAATGATGATATCAAAGGCAGGCTTAAAGAAGACACAGTCTCTGCCCTGGACATGTTTCTTGGCAAAGGATGCACAAGTAGTTGGGATGGATGTTGTGATCTTTGGTTTGAAGGGGGTGGTTTGGGGGAAGGCTGCCCAAGAGAGGCCCTGAGATGCTATGTAGTAAAGAAGGAAGCATCTCTCTTCACTGGCCAGTTCTATTTCCTGTGGGATTAATCAAGAATCACCTAATAAAAAGTCCTCCCCGTTTTCCTTCTATCAAAATACACTTATTCAGAAAATTGCTGTATACTTATCATCACCACTTAGGAATGCTTTTGGCTGCATTTATTTTTCTTATGTCACCAGAAGTCTGGAGGCAGGCAGTCCACTGGTGTGGTAGCTTGTTGATGTCTTCAAAAACCCAGGCTCCTTCACCTATCTGCTCTTTCATCATTGCCTCATGGTTGCAAGATGCTTATAGCCTCATGTTGCAAGATGGATACTGTAGCTGCAGACATCATGCCTTCATTCAAGGCCCTAATAAGTGGGAAAGAGTTGGCAAGACACGAGCTGTCCAAAAAAACCAAACCCGTTGCCGTCGAATCGATTCCGACTCATAGCACACCTATAGGACAGAGTAGAACTTCCCCATGGGGTTTCCAAGGAGCGACTGGTGGTTTCGAACTGCCGACCTTCTGGTTAGCAGCCGAGCTCTTAACCACTGCCCCAGCAGGGCTGCACACAAGCTGTACTTGCCCTTTATTTCAGGAAAAGCAAAAGCTCTCCCAGAATCTCCCAGAAGATGTTTACTATGTCTTACTGCTCAAAACTATGTCACACCCCTAAGTGTCATTCCTAGCTTCCAGGGAGTCTGGATAAGCAAGTGTTTAGCTTTTCTGTACTCTGAAATGGAGGCAGCGAGAGAAAGGACAATTGAGAATGCTTGCTGGGTTAGCCAATAAAAAGTGTACCACAACCGTTTGGAAAGAAATCATAGAAGCCTAAATTGGGCAGGCAAGGGCAGTATCATCAGCAGCAGAGGAGGAGGAAATTAACACCTTGGAGCCCCACTGTGTGCCAGGTTTGTGCTCGGCAGCATACCTGCATGCACACCTATCCCAGTTACCTCCATTTTGCAACTGAGAAAGCTAAGGCTTAGAGCAATGTCTTGCATGTAGCTAAATTAAGAACCTGAATTTGAATCCAGGTCTGCCTGACTTAAGCCTGTTTTCTTTCTATCAGTACATGCTGCCTCAAGGAAGATGAGGCCAGTTTCCTAGCACGGGATTTTGGGTGCCTCACTGAATATGAGTACCTTCATTCAATTGCCAACACCTTCAATTATCTGTAGGCTAAGTAAGAACCTTTTGTAATTATTTTTTGTGCCCTGGTGGTGCAATGGTTAAGCGCTCAGCTGCTAACCAAAACTGGGCAGTTTGAACCCACCTAGCGGCTCCATGGGGAAAGACGTGGCGATCTGCTTCCGTAAGGATTATGGCTAAGAAAACCCTATGAAGCAGTTCTACTCTGACACATGGGGTCGCTATGAGTCAGAATGGACTCGATGGCACCCAACTACAACAACAAGAAAAAAAAAAGGGTGAATACTCAAGTCCTTATATTGTGATGACAATTAAAAAAGAAAACTGGCCTAGGAGGGCAGAGCCCTGGTGGCACAGTGGTTAAGAGCTCAGGCTGCTAATCAAAAGATTGGCAACTCGAATCCACCAGCTGCTCCGTGGAAACCCTATGGGCCAGTTCTACTGTGTCCTGTAGGGTCTCTATGAGTTGGAATGACTTAACAGCAAAGGGTTTGGGTTTTTTTGTTTGTTTGTTTGTTTGGCCTGGGAGGCAGGAGACCCAGCTGCTATTAAGACCTGGTGCTGAGTTGCTCAGTGATCTTGGGCAAGTTACTTCCCTTGTCTGTTAAATGAAGGGTCCTTGATAATTGCAAGGACTCTACCAACCCTTGGACATTAGGTTTTGCTCCTTTCTCTCACATACCTTTCATTTGCTTATTTATTCAAAGAATATTTATTAAGGGCCAGGCACTGTTCTAGATACTCAGAATACACCAGTTAACAAAACAAAGATCTCTGCCCTGTGGACCTTATATTCTATCTTGCGGGTTGGGAGTAGGAGCAGGAGGAGGACAAAAAAACACACACACACAAAACAGAGTAAATTAGTGATGAGTAAATTATATAGTATGTTAGAAGCTGATAAGTTCTCTGGGGGAACAAAAGTAAGAAAGCAGAAGGAAGATTGGGAGTGCTGGGGAGAGGCTGCAGTCATCTCCATTGAGAACATAGAATCTGAGCAAAGACATTACAGAGCTGAGGGAGTTAGCCAGCACGTGTCTGGGGTCAGAGCTGCAGGGAGAGGGAAGAGCCAGAGCAAAGACCCAGCGGCAGAAGCATGCCTGGGTTTTTTGAACATTTACATCTCCCATCTGAGAGGCCTGCCCTGGATCTTTTCTTACCCTGGTGCCAAAAGAATATAACCAATGTCACTGAACAACTTGTATAGAAATTGTTGAGTGGGAACCTAAACTGTTGTGTAATCCTTTATTGAAAAACACAATAAAATATTATTTAAAAAAAATTGATCCTGCTGAGGCAGTTAGGGGTGTAGAGCCTGAGCACCACCTTCATACTTGCACCTATTTTCACAGTATAGAAACACTCAATTCCTAGGGATACTGGGGCAGTACATCCAAGGCCTGGAGACGCAGGAGCGTCATCAAAATAGCACAGGGACCTTTGAGCCAACCTGCCATTTCCAGCCTCTTCTAGCTGTATTTCCTGTTCTTGCCTCCTGCACAGTGAGTGAGTCAGTGTTTTTATCATGTTCCCAAATGAATGTCTCTGTCGGTCAGCCATAAAACCCCAGGCACAAGGGAGCTGCGTTTTCAGCTTCACCAGTGATTCCTCCTTAGCCAACCTGTAAGAAGTGGGCTGGCCGTTCCCATTAGCTCCCGAAGTGGCCTCAGTCACTTGCTGGACTATGGAGATCTTGAGTATGTTTTGTTTTGTTTTTTATATAAGAACCTTTGAATGTATCTTGAAATATAACAAAGAGAAACGACAAGAGCTGCCTTCTTAAGTTGTGTTATATGAGAGAAGTCATTTGGACTCTGAGGATAGTGGTATAAAGGTGCGCTATTATTCCCATTTAAACTGAGATCCTATAATATTTATGTGAACATGTTGAGGGCCCACGAATTAAAGAATCTCTCTTGGCCCTAGTGCGGAGTTAAGTGGGTGCCCCAGCTACCTTCTTTAAGGTAGATTGCACTTTAGAAAAGAGGCTGCACCCACCCCACCCCACCGCAGCTCCCCCGAAGACCCCCTTGAAGTTGTGCGGGACTCTGCCTCGATGTCATACACAGGACATTGAGAAATTTAGTTCTTGGGAATGGCTCAGCATGGATTCCATAGTTCCCTTTCAGTTATATCTCCTTTTGTTGTGGCCTTGACATGTTCGAAGAGAATACCAAGAAAATTTAACTTTGGTCTCTCTAATCTGAGAGATTACAAGTGAGGCTTTGGAATAATGTTCCGAATGCACGAGGTGTTTAAAATGGAAGCATGTTGAGAGTTTATGAGGACTGTAGGCCATTGAACCAAATTTCACATTGTTTTCTTACCAATCTTCTGGGAAGCAGCAAGCATCTTCTCAGGGTTTCCTAACCTGGTTTTCCCATCTCTTGATTTTCCCCCTCCAAAGCACTATTTTGGAGTCCCTGCATGGTGCAAACAGTGCACTTGGCTGCTAACCGAGTGCTTGCAGGTTCAAGTCTACCTAGAGGCACCTCAGAACAAAGGTCTGGTGATCTACTTCTAAAAAATCAACCATTGAAAACCCTATGGAGCACAGTTCTACTGTGACACAAATGGGGTTGCTAGGAGTTGAGATGACTCCACAGCAACTGTATTTTATGCAGTAGAGACCACCAATATGTAGGATCACTATGAGTCGGAATCAACTCCACAGCACCTAGCAACAACAACAGCAAGCTGTAGACACAGAGTGTGGGAGAAGCATATTGTTAGAGATAGAGATTGAATGGGTAGAGCTAGAAGCATTAGCCTAGAAAATTCTGAACAGAGTGTAAAAGTCTGAACATAAGAAAGAATATCGGGGTATACAGGTCTCTGTTTCACATATTAGTGTGCTTAGATGATAGAAGATATTTTTACATTCATTCAGCGAATACATTGAGCACCTACCACTGTGTTCAGCTCTGTTCCAGGCATGGGAGATACACTAGTGAGCACCATTTAAAAAAAACCAAAACTCCTTGTCCTCATTTTATTAGGTTAAACCATATGAAATTGCTGTTTCTGTACATTAAAAACAGTTGAATATATACAAGGAAAAGATTAGTCCAAAGGACTAATGGACCACAGCTACCAAGGCCTCTATCAGACTGAGCCCAGTACAGCTAGGTGGTGCCCGGCTACCACCACTGACTGCTCTGACTGGGTTCTGGACAGAGCTGGAGAAAGATGTAGAACAAAATTCTAACACAGAAAAAAAAGACCAGATTTACTGGCCTGACAGAGACTGGAGAAACCCCCGAGAGTATGGCCCCCGGACACCCTTTTAGCTCAGTGGTGAAGTCACTCCCAAGGTTCACCGTTCAGCCAGGGATTGGACAGCCCCATAAAACAAAAGGGAACTAATGAGGGACAGCAGTCCAGGGCCAAGGACTAGAAGGCAGAAGGGGACAGGAAAGCTGGTGACAGAACCCAAGGTTGAGTAAGGACAGTGTTGACATGTAGTGGGGTTCTTAACTGTTGTCATAGGGCAATATGTGTACTAACTGTTTAATGAGAAACTATTTTGTTCTGTAAACCTTCATCTTAAGTGAGAATAGCAGCACAACTGGAAGAATGTGATCAATGCCACTGAACTGTGCATGTAGAAATTTTTGAAATGGTGTATCTTTGGCTATGTATATTTTCACTAGAAAAAAAAGAAGAGGTCCTCCAAGGCTGAGAAGGGAGCATGTAGACACGTCGTGAGGTTGTTAACCAATGTCATGAAACAATATGTGTACTGACTGTTTAATGAGAAAATATTTGTTCTGTAAACCTTCACCTAAAGTACAATTTAAAAAAAAAACAAAACAGTTGAATATAAACATATGCCTACTATATGATCCATTCCACTAGGACCCATTCTACTGCTAGGTATTTACTCAAAAGAAATAAAAGTATGCCTGCATAAAGACTTGCACCAGAATGTTTCAGCAGCTTTATTCATGATAACCCAAACTGATAACAACCCAAATGTCCATCAACAAGTGAACTGATAATTCATCTGTGGTATATCCATATAATGAAATACTACTCAGCAGTAAAAAAGAAATGATGTACTGATAAATGCTACAACATGGGTTGACTCAAAAACATTATGCTAAGTGAAAGAAGCCAGACACAAAAGACCCCATATTATATGATTCCATTTACATAAATTTAGAAAATGCAAACTAATGCATAGTGACAGAAAGTAGATCGATGGTTGCCTGGGAACGAGGGTGAGTGTGGGAACAGGAAGGGACAGGAGGCAGGGACTACAAATGGCCAAATGGGATCTTTTAGGGTGATGGTTATGTCTACTGTCTTGATTGTGGTGATGTTTTCATGGGTGTTTAAATATGTCAGACGTTATCAAATGACTTACTCTAAAATGTGTGCAGTTTATTATATGACAATTATACCTAAATAAAGGTGTAAGAAGAAAAACAAACACTAGAATTGCAGTAATTTCATGTGGTCCAATTGATAGATATATTTTAGTGACTAGCTAAAAATACCTTATATTCTTTCTTCATACATGTATTGAAAACTTGCCATGTGTCAGGCGCTGTGAAGGGTGTTGTCAATGAAAAGTGAATAAGGCAGCTCCTGCTTTTAAGCTAAGTGGGGGAAATAGGCTTGTCTACAAACAGCTGAAGGGCTTTCCCACAGGCAGTTCAAAAGCCATTACCAGGTTTAGCCAAGTTGTTCTTTGTTGATTGGATTTATGCATGTGTCTGTGCCTTCCTTCTTTTTCAGAGTGACTTGTGGTCTCTGGGAATCACCGCCATTGAGATGGCAGAAGGTGCTCCCCGTAAGTATGGCTCGCTTCCTCCGGGGTGAAATCTGTTGCTGGTCTGCCCGGTAGGTACTGGAGGTTCCTGGCCAGGAGCTGCAGTAGCTTTATTTCTGCTATACTGAGCCCTGCACGGATTCTGGCTAGCATGCTTAGAAAGCAGAGTCACCTTAAATCAACCAGGAATTCATTCATCTGGGAGTGGTGTGAGGATCTTCTTTTTATGAGGAAAAAAGAAAGACAGGAAAGCAAACTTTGGAAAGTCTTGTTTATTTTTACAGATTCAATGTGTAGTTTATTCTTGAGCGCCTCTTTGCCTAACAAAACCAGTGCCAGCCCACAAAGATCACTCCAGTTTAGGAAAATCCAGAGCCAATGTTCAGAGCCTGGGTTGTGCAAACCCTTGTACATAATTGCCATCACTCGTATTAAATTACTGCTGTTTGAATTTTTAGATTTCCCTGCTGATATTTAAGGCAGAATGGCCAGGGCTCTGGCAAGATTGAGAAGCTTTCCAGTTCCTTGAGATCTGGAGTACTAGCCCTACAGTATGTCTCTACCTGCGCTGTGGTAGCTCTGAGAACATACCTCACAGATTTCTGGTATAGGAATCATAATGACCATGGGCCAGCTGCTGGGAGGACCCCCAGATGTACCTCCTAAGGGCCACTCCAGGCAGTGACAGTGGCAGGGATACTAAGGCAGACCCTTTCCGGGAAGACACATGACTCCTTCACAGGCCACTTTGACCCAAGGAATCCTACAACTCTGCCAAACTTTCATTAAACTTCAGGACTATCTAGAGCGCTTCCACCAACCCTCTCTCCCTCTCTCCTTCACTCAGAGTCAGACTTACATTACAGCGTGACAGCTCTCCCAGCCTTCCCTGGGCCTTTCCTTTCATGTGGGAATTTCCCCCAATAAAATCTTTACGTGTCTAGTCCCACCTTGGAGCTTGTTTCCCAGAGGATCCAGACTAAAACAGACCCCTGGTTTGCATGACAGTTTACTATGTACATATGACTTCTTACCTTCAAGATATTATAGTCGTGTTATTTCTCAGTCTAGAATTGGTAGGATTCATCTGTAGCATGATTGATTTGAGTATTTGTTGGCAAAATTCCTCTCGTCCACAATGCTAATAGGCATTTGTGAATCAGAAAAATAACATGCTACAGTTTTAAAGCCGTATTATCATTCTTGATGAGTGATAGACTGGGCTAAAAATAAAATTCTACCCACCAAATCCTTTGGCTTTTAGGGAGGATATATTCTTATTCTAGGTACAAAGAAAAAATACTCTCAGATGTTTGAAAAGTAAACTAATGAATTATTTTGACTAAAATAAGGTACGAGTGCTTTCTCTGTAGGCAATAATGCAATGTTTACAAGTTGAGATCTTTTTACAAGTTTGCTTTTCCGCTCTGCTGTATTTGACTTAATCTTATACTCTTCCTGGTGCCAGCAAGCCAAAAATCCTCCAATCATGGAATCTGCAAAATTCCTGATATCTGGAAATGCAGAGAGAATGGCATTCTGTTCTAGTGCTTTAGACTCTAAAAATCTACATAGCAACATTGTGTTTGGGTGAGCCTTCAGTTTATAAGAACTAGAGCATGAATTATCAAATATGTCTTATATTGTGACTTAGGTTTTGACTCATTGAAAATAGCTCGCCATCTCCATTATAATTGCCATCCTGGTGTTATTTACTTTGAATCTCAGCAAGGATAACTATTGGTCAGTCTTTTAAATTAGTTTCCTTAAGTATTAAGTGAAGATATATTCACTAGAAATTTTAACTAGTTATCGATTTGAATCGTTCCATTTTATGTGACTCCTGTAATTAGACATCAGCACTTTTAAATGTGTACCAAATGGAAGCGTTCCGATGTTCCAACTGCTGCTCCCGGCTCATGGTTGGACTCGGGGAGGCATCTTGGCAGTTCTGTCTGCACAGCAGGACGGCCTTGGTCTCCTAACCCAAGCTAGCCCCTGTTTTGGTCTCTTCCAGCTCTCTGTGACATGCACCCCATGAGAGCCCTCTTCCTCATCCCCCGGAACCCAGCACCTCGCCTGAAGTCTAAGAAGTGGTGAGTTCAGTCTTCAGTGTTTTGCGGCTCTAAGGGTGGGATTTCCTATGATTTTCCTTTTTATGAGCTCAAGTCTTTAGGTCGTACTCACAGAATTAGACTAATATAGACCTAAAGACTTGTTGGATAATTTTCTATGTCTTATCATTCACTTTAAAGTACACATTGAATACCTACTATCTGCACAGCAAGTCTTTATCCTCACACCTACGAGGTAAGAAGCTGTGGTGAAAATGGGTTGTGGAGCCCGAGTAATAACATGGAAGCTGTTTAAGATATAAGCCCCACTAATACCTTTCCTGGCAGCACAGAACCTCTTATCCAAGAGGGTCATAGTTCAGGGAGTCAGCGTGCTAGATTGGCTGACTTCTCTTCCTTAAATGAGATGTACACACATGTATACATGCATGTGTGCACACACACCTGGTAGTATGAAAATAACATCAGCTGCTCTGTTGAGGAACATTTATAATTTTGTTTTTACTCTTGCTTTCTTTTTATGACAGGTGATAACAAGATTTTTACTTTTGGCTGTGATACAGCCTTTCCTTTTAATAAGCTTACTCATATAAAGCAGTGACTTAATTTAAAGAAAAATACTAAATAAACATTAATATGGGTGGTATGAGGGTGTGGCAAAAATTGTGTTTGAGGTGTATGACTGGCCAAGTTTGGGAAACAGAGTGCTACAGGTTGGGCCCAACATTAGACTTTTGCTTTTTTTGGTTTACTGTATGAGGATCTTTGTATCTTACGATTCCATAACAAAAATTCATTGCTCCCGCCTTTCTCCATATGGAAATGATGTATCTTCCTGATGTAATCTTGAACTTCTGGGCCCCCTTGCACTGCGGGCAGTTCCTGAACCACTTGTGACCTCTCCTTTTTTTAGGCACAGATTTTGGGCAGTTAGGCCATGAAAGGACATGACCCTTTTGCCCCTTTTTATACAATTTCCTGGTCAGTCCCTTAACTGGCACCCCTTGTACTCCCACCCACCCACAGGTTGACCCCTCACCTTACAGAAAGTCTTTATGAGTACTAGTCATCTGGTAAAGACATAGAGGCAGTGGTGGTTCGGTGGTAGAATTCTCGCTTTCCACGCGGGAGACCCGGGTTCCATTCTCTTGCAGCGCACCTCGTGCAGCTGCCAGCCTTTTGTCAGTGCAGGCTTGCGTGTTGCAATGATGCTGGACAGGTTTCAGCAGAACTTCCAGACTAAGACAGACTAGGAAGAAAAGCCTGGAAATCTACTTCCAAAACTCAGACAGTGAAAACCCTATGGATCCCAACAGTCCAGTCCTCCACCGATCGTGGGGATGGCTCAGGACCAGGCAGCATTCCACTCTGTTGTGCGTGGGGTCGCTGTGACCAGGGTGCCAACTTGATGGCGGCTGACAGCAACAACAACAATGATGCCATAGCAGCCCCGGTGAAAGAAGAGAAAGGCATACTGCACAGAGAGAGGGAAGGAGACAGCCTGAAAAGAGATGACAGCCTTCGAATTGCCAGGCCTGTGAGGGGAGAGAATAAGAGTTGCTATTGGTAACAAGGAGAAGCATTCCCTGCCCCTCCTTCTCTCTCCAGAGCATCACTGTGGGATTCACTCTCTCCCCAGCAATAGCCTCCCATTGGGCGTCAGGGCAGCATGTGATCAATGGAGCGCCCAAAGCCTCTGCTGCCTCCCTTCTCCCTGGAACATACTCCTGGGGAGATGAGTTTAGCTCAGCTCTCAACCTGGGCAGCATCAGTAACACCCAAAGTCCTCTGTTACCTTTCTGCTCGTCCTTCATGCCAGGCCTCCTGGTGGGGCCTGCTGTATACAAGAGGCTCTATTTACCCTGGTCCCTGCCTTCCTTTTCCTCCTCTCCCTTCTCTGCTGCTGGGCAGATGCTTTGAACGTTTCTACAGACAAGGACAAACGGGCCATTCACACATGTGTTTTGCTTACTGTGTGTCCTTATACAGTATTTTAAAAATATCTGTATTCATTGCCAACATTTAAATTTCTGGCGATTGAGCATTACATTTAGATTTCTGGCTTTTCTTGAAAAGGGTTAGCAATACCGACTCTGCTGAATAGCTCCTGCCTCCTTTAAATGGGGCAAGAGACCATCCATCTGCCCCAGTCGTCACCCTTCCCCAACTCAGAAGCCAGGTGTCACTTGGTGCTCACACGTGCCTGCTTCATCTAAACCCTGGTTACCACAGCTCCCTGCATCCCACCAAAAACCAAAACAAACCAAAAAAAAACTCCAAAATGTTCTTTTATTGTAAGCTGTTCTCTGCTAAGATAAGTTAGCAGGCCAAGTGCACTATTCTCAGCGTATAAAGTACCCTGTTCTCAGTGTATACATCAACACATTAGCAGAGGGGGCTGTGCCCCTTGCACAAGTCCTTACAGTCTTTTTGTTTCCCAAGTTCATAACCCATATTCGTTCTGTTGCACCACTCTGTCTTTTAAGTTCAAGGCTAACGTGGAAAACGATGAGCCGTAAACCCATTGCCGTTGAGTCAATTCCAGGACAGAGTAGAACTGCCCCATAGGGTTTCCAAGGCTATAATCTTTACGGGAACAGACTGCCACATCTTTCTCCTGCGGAGCAGTTGGTGGGTTTGAGCTGTCGACCTTTCAGTTAGCAGCCAAGCACTTAACCACTGTGCCACTAGGGCTCCTGGAATAAGCCATCCTAGTCTCTTAGTGTGGGTATTTTTTTTCTTGTGCCTTAAAATTAAGGAAATAAAGGCAATTAGGGAAAGGACGGAAACTACCGCCACTAGCAGTGCAGTGAGGAGTGGCCTTAGCAGTGAGGAGGTCATGAGGTTGCAGTGCTCAGGCAGCTCAGCCATTGAATAATGAGGTCTACATTGGGACTGGGGGAAACCCCTTAAAGCTCTGAACCCAAACTATCCCGTGAAGTCATCTTTAAACTAAACAGCAGTTAGTTCGACTAATAAAGAATGTTAGCCTTGAGTAGTGCGCTCTTTTACGAATTACATATATGAGATCAAATTGACACCAGTAGCTCTAAAACAGAGTGGAGAAGCTTAGGGGACAGAGAATCTAAGTCAACGGTGGTGAAACAACACTGGGAGAGAGCAAGAATGGAGACACAATGTGAAGAATGTAACCAATGTCATTGAACTCTACTTGTAGAAAATATTGCATGAGTGTATGTTTTGTTATTTATATTTCCACCAAAAATAAAAGTTAGTAATAATGAGGTCTCTGGGAGGATATTAACCTCAGATTAATCAGAGGAAACCAAGGAGCTCAGTAACTTCCATTCTCACCCTGTCTCCATGTCACCACCAGCAAATGAACAGTAGGGCTGAGACTCCCATTTCCTCCTCTTGTGAGGTTGGATTAAACTCAGTGGGTTAGCCATCACTTTCAAAAGATTCCCTCCTGTTCCCAACATGCTCACCTGCCTCATAGTGCTGTGGCTTCCATCCTAGTTTCTGGAGAAGGATGGGGCTGATCTCATTTCTGCCAGAAGAGAGTCAATTGTGTTCTTTTCACGTGCTCTCTAAATTTGAAGTGTCTACACAGGCAAGGCAGCGCTCAAATGAAATCATTAGAAAAATTATAACTACTTGTAACTAGAAAGAGATATAATATCCCTGGTCCCAACCACTTGAGTTCCAGATGAAGACTATGAGGCCTGGTAAGATGAAGCGGCTTATCTAGAGCCACAGCTCATCACTGGTGGAGCCAGCCTGGAATGCTGGCATCCTGCTTCTACTCTAAGGCTTATAATCGCCCTGTTGTTTTATGTTATTTTATGAAGCACCCGTTCTGATTCTCACTGGGTTGTCAAGCACTTATTTTTTTTTATTATTACTTTTTTTCCCCAATTCAAGAATTTCTGCATGTACAATTCAGTGACATTTATTACATTATTCATGTTGTGCAGCCATTATTGCGGTCCTTTTCCAAATTATTCCACCATTAACATAAACTCAATGCCCCCTAAACAAAAACTCCCCATTCTTCCCTCCCTCCCACCCCTGGTAACCACTAATAATCTTTGGTTTCTATATATTTGCTTATTTCGTGTAAGTAACATTATATAATATTTGTCCTTTTGTGACTAATTTCACTCAGCATCATGCTTTCAGGGTTCATCCATGTTGTAACATGCGTCAGGACTTCATTTTTCTGTATGTCTGAGGCACTTTTGTTTCAAGAAATGACAAAGCTCTTTTTTTTGTTCTTAATAATATAATACAATGCAAGTGTCAGAAAATACTTAAACTCGACTTAATTTGCTAGTAGTAGTGTAACTTTGAGCTTTATTGAAATCAAAACAAAAACTGCTACACATCCTTTTTTTTAATGAACCTTTTTTTTCAGTCTCCTTGGAGATAACAGCCCTGCTAACTCTTCCTAGTATCCTTTCTAGCCCCAATGTACGTGAACTAGTTCTCTTAGAGAATGCTATACTTACTCAGTTAAACAGAAGTGGGGAAAACAACCTCAAATTTCTGCTCTTCAGCCCTAAAGCTGCATGCTTTAAGCCTGCTAATGGTCAGAGGTTGCTGGGACTTTGTCATCATAGTAATAGTAATAATAATAATAATAACAGCAAACATGTAAATACCATTTGTGATGTACCAGTACTAAGTGCTTTACATAAATTAACTCATTTAATCGTCATAACAATCTTTTTTAAAAAGTACTAGTAATATCCCCATTTACAGGAAACAGGCACAGAGAAGTTAAGCAATTTGCCCAAAGTCACACAGTAAGTGACGGAGCCTGGAATAGAGAAGGAGGATAGCCTGGGTAGTGGGGCAGGGCCAATGCAAATTTTAAAGGTCAACTTGCAGTTAGGGAGTCCATGATTACCAAAAGGAGCCCTAGTTGCACAATGGCAAAAGGTCGTCGGTTCAAACCCACCAGCAGCTCTGAAGGAGAAAAGACCTGGCAGTCTGCTCCCATAAAGATGAAATCCATTGCCATCGAGTCAACTCTGACTCATAATGACCCTATAGGACAGAGTAGAACGGCCCCATAGGGTTTCAAAGACTGTAATATTTTTGGAAGCAGACTACCACATCTTTCTTCTGCGGAGTGGCTGGTGGGTTCAAACCGCTGACCTTTTGGTTAGCAGCGGAGCACTTTAACCACTGCACCACCAGTGCTCCTTCCATAAAGATTACAGCCTAGGAAACCCTATTGGGGCAGTTCTACCCTGTCATATAGGGTCACTATGAGTCAGAATCAGCTGGACACCCACAACAACAACATGATTACAAAACACTTTTAGTCCAGTTGGTTATAATGATTAATGTAATAATCTTGTAGGCATTTTTAATTCCTCTAAAACTATTTAATATATAAACAAGGTAAATCTGGGAAGATAAAGCATTTAATGAGGCTCGTAGTAGAAGAACTAGTGCCTTAGACTCTAAGCATCAATTATTAACATTTCTCTCTCCATACCATCCCTTGGGAAATTAGTATTACTATTCTTAGGCTTTTTTTTTTTTTTTTAAAGAGACAGAACTAAATTACCAGCAGCAGAGATTCAAACAATAAAATTATATAAATGTACTTTAAACCCGTTAAACTGCTCAGCAAACAGTCAGGTAGTATTCAACATATGTGAAGTGTTTTGACATTTAATTAAATGTGTGTTTAAGCATATTGATTCTTTGGTCACACTAACTGAGATAAGAGACATGAATCCTTCTCTGAAGACTTGTTTTAAGTAAGCATTATTTTCCCTTCAAACTGCACCATTTGAAGAAGACATAGAATATATAACCACCTTTGTAGTTCTGCACATCTTGGCTCAGCCTCTGGGCCAGAGTTATTTTCTTGATTATCTCTTGAGGTTCGCTCCTACCAGGAGGGATACTGAAAAGGGAATTTATCTCTACCTTGCTCTGGAGAGTTCTCTGACTTTTTAAGTGTTAGTGTCAAGGAATGGAATTTACAGTCTGTTAAGTTTGGATCTCATTTTTAAATTGGATGTGATTTATTTGTCTTCCTCTAATTAATAATAGTTAAGCACTTTATTAAAAAATAAACACACACACACTTCCTTCTAGTTGCAAGTAAGAAAAAGAGAACTGCCATTTGCATGCTTTGTGGATATTTAATAACTTTCTGGTCTTAATCTGTTTTTGTTTTGTCTTTTTAATGCTGATGTTCATACCTACAAAAACAATGTGTGGAGTTTATCTATTCCTTTATGCTGGTTAACCTCATTTTTTCAGGTCATACCTTAGGAGACTTCATTATTTCATTACATTTATCTTACAAGATCTTACCTTAGCTGATATCATATTTGTGCTTCTAAGGATTTATTCGATTTATTTGAGAAAGGAGACATATTAAATACTATTTACTCTCCAAACCTCACAACAACAGATATGAAGGTAGCTGTAATAAAGCTCTTGCCCAGAACTTTTATCCATTAGCCATTTATTCATTCACCAAATAGGTAAGGACAGGTAATATACTCACAAGACAAAGATGACTAAGGCACGTCTAGACACCTCTGAAATTTCCAGTGTGGAAGAAGTAGGAGATAGACTGAAGGACTTAACAGGGAGGTGCCTACAATGGCCGTCCTGTTGTTACTATTTCTCGTCCACAGTGTGGCCATTCCTGATTCATCCTGGGGTAACCCCAAGCAGAGCAGGTGTTTTGTTTTTGTTTTTGTTTTTTAAATTCTATGTAAAATAAAATTTTACTTGTGTAAAATTTAATTTTAATTAAATTTTAAATTAAAAAAATTAAATTTACTTTTGTGAATTTTAGTATGTAAAATTTTACTTCTATGTAAAATATTTTTAAAAGCATGAAGATAGCTTAGAAATTTAGGGAGGAAAAAATGCCGGTAATTCATTACTTTAAAAAAACATGGATGAGGTTAGAATATCTTTGAGCTAGGTGGAAATGGAGAATGGTCACATAAGAGTGCCCTCTAACATCTGAACCTTGAACATGCTCACCATTGTGTTTTTTGTGGTGAGGACACCTCTCAGGCCTGAAGTGTCTATAGGGTCTGCTGGGAAGCTTGGGTAAGGCTTATTCCCTGGATCTGATCCTATAACACCAGTGCTCCACAGGAGGGCGATGGGAGCACAAGGCTGATCCCTCCTGCTCTGAGCTAAGCTCAGAGGTCGAAGAGGGTGACCAGGATTCTGCAAAGGTCTCTGGGGGTGATGGAGTACCTGGGAAATTCTTGTTATAGAGTCAGGAGCTTAATTATTTATCATGATGCACAATTTTTTGGAACATTCATTACAAACATGCATGCCCAACTCATGAATCATGGCTAAAGTCCACCATTAATTTCTACCACATTGTTACCATGTTGTGTTCATCATTAGTATGGTATCTCTCACCACCTTCCCACTGCCCTGTGCCGCTCTGACACAGGGTTTATCTGCGAGGAAATAGTGCCTTTTTCGAGGGAAATAAATTTGCTTCTGGGCATGACCTTAGTCCCTTGAAATTAAGTTTCCAAGTCCTTGGGTTGATGACAAGTATACATATACCATCTGTTCTCATTAGCTGGAAAGCACAGTTTGAAAGTGATTCTGATATTACTGATAAAAAATTGACCTAAGCAAAGTTCATTTTACCATACAAGAATCTTTCTCATTTCTACAGAATGCATTACCACCCCCTTACCTATCCAACTTTGGTTTTACTGTGGCCCAGCTTGCATTTTCTGCCTCATTTAGGTAACTCACCTCAGTGACCCCTGATATATGAGAGCCGCACTCCCAGCTTTAGTTTTTCACTGATTCTCTGCCTGAAATGTTCTTTCCCATGGTGATTTTCTCGTAATACTTTAAGGCCCAGCTCTGGTTCTTCGTTCCTATAAACCTTCCAGATAGGATGCCCAGTGTAAACTATGAGAAAAAATGCTTTCATTTGGATAGTTGTGTGTTGATGGTGATGATGCCTTTGAACTGTGCCGTGTCTACAGTAATACTAGACCTATTTTGGGATTAGTTGATTCTTATATTGGCTTGATGTTGTTGTTGGTTGTTGCTGTCGAGTCAGTTCTGACTCATGGCTACCCCATGTGTGCACACTAGGACTGCTCCATAACGTTTTTAAGTCTGTGACCTTTCATAAACAAATCGCCAGACCTGTCTTCTGAGATGCCTCTGGGTAGGCTCGATCCTCCAGCCTGTCATCTAGTAGTCAAATGCTTAACCATTTGTGCCATCCAGGGACTCATATTGGCTTATTGGACCAAATTTTTTTGTTTTAATTCCAACATACCAAAAAATATAAATTTGCTTTTCCTTGGATTGTCATTTTATCTGTGAATTCATCTCTTTATTTGGCAGGTCAAAAAAATTTCAGTCTTTTATTGAGAGCTGTTTGGTAAAGAATCACAGCCAGCGACCAGCAACAGAACAATTGATGAAGCATCCATTTATACGAGACCAACCTAATGAGCGACAGGTCCGCATTCAACTCAAGGACCATATCGATAGAACAAAGAAGAAGCGAGGAGAGAAAGGTTAGAAGCACATTTGTATTTCAGTAAGGGACATAAAAGACGGAGTGAGTCACGGGCTCTTTATGTATTGAAGGTGACTGTGGTGATCTCAAACAGGCCTGCATTATTCTTTAGCGTGGGGGACTGCCTCCAAGATCACAGCCTGTGTGCATCAATGGAGTGAGAAGGCTGTAATGGAGCCTTTCATGAAAGAATGGAACTGCGAGAAATGTTGCCTCTCCCAGGCACTGAGCAAAGTCATGTTGAGTGATACTATGAAGTACTTCAATATGACAAGTGATTCTCTTAATTCAAATGAATATTCATATTTAGAAGACTAAAAACCTACAGAAGACAGACAACCTAAAAAAAAGTCATGTAGTTGACATTTTTCTGTGCTGTCGGACTTCAACATTTAAGTTTTTGTGCTCTGAGGCTAATTTTAATTCAATTATTTAGAAGTTGGAATGAATTTTCTTATAGTTGCAGTATTATAAAAGATTAGATTGCCAGGCTTGCTGTATGGAACACTGAATTTTGAGCTGGAAGGTCATTAAATGTGAGTCTTTATTTTATAGAGACAGAAACTCTTATCTCTATGGCTCTAGCTGTTAAACATACCATTTTTTTTCACTACATCATTGGGAAGGACATGAGTGCAAACTTAGCCCCTGGAATTGTACCCTAGTTGTTTGGACGGAGGCTTACAATCCCTTAACTAGCATCCTGTGTCCAGACTAAGGCATAACTCACATTGTCTATTGCAGGCTTATGGCTAGTTGAGGGCTGGGTAGGGAAGGCTGAGGTATGGGAAGGGAGAATTGGAGAAGACAAAGAAGGTGAGGGCTGTCAGATGGACAACAGGAGGGGCAGCTGGTGGGGGTGGGGGTGGCAATGAGGAGGCAAAATGGAGCTGGAAAGGTGGGCATGAGAGTGTGGTGAGTGGGGAGTAGAGGGACAGATCAGGTACTGAGGATGGGAGATATATGGTGAGGTGCTTTAGTCGCTTCTGTCCTCTCCACCTCTTCCCATTTTCTGCATGGTCCAAAGGGAGCAGTGGAGGGCAGTGGGCAGCAGCAAGATAAGGCTTGCTCTC
This sequence comes from Trichechus manatus latirostris, assembly GCF_000243295.1. Taxonomy (NCBI): domain Eukaryota; kingdom Metazoa; phylum Chordata; class Mammalia; order Sirenia; family Trichechidae; genus Trichechus; species Trichechus manatus. The sequence goes on along the minus strand of NW_004444046.1, from coordinate 5,918,971 downwards.
CTTTTATTAGTATTTCCTTTCTTTGCCTCTGCAGTTAATATCCAGAACGTGGCAAGCTGTAAGCTGGGCTCTAAGGGAGGGGCCGTGAGCATGTGAAAATCAAGGGTGGGTGAGGTAGGATCAGCAGAGGGATAGGTCAGAGGAGACATACTCGGTGAAGATTCAAGGTTAGAGTTCCTTCTGAATCCAACTAGGAGACTATGAGGAAAGTGTGTGATGAGGTTAGACTCAGAAGAGGGATGTTATGAGGCTTAGCCAAAAGGAGATCCATCTCCCGAGTCTGTGGAGAGGGATGAGGTGTCATTCAGAACTAGGCATGAGGAGAAATAGGTAAGTCAAGGTCAAAAATTCCAAGACTGATTTTTCAACTGCCATTAACTAATGATGGTCTCGGGCCACTCCACAAGATCAAAATTTTAAAGGAAATATTTTAGAACAGTTTCTCAGACATGCAACCATTGCATGTCTCTTAAATGAAGACTCCTTTTAAAAGGAAATTTAATGCAATATGGGTGTCTCGAGTAGGGGTTAAGTGCTCAAATTCTGTTTTCAGACTACCTGTGTCCAAATTCTAGCTCTGCCACTTGTCAGTTGCATGAACTTCACCCCAACTTCTCATGTTTAAAATAGGGGTGGGTTATAATAATATTATCTATTTCCTGGGATTGTTACAAAGATTAAAAGACATAATGCATGTAAAATGCTTAACACAATGTCTAGCCCATAGAAGCACTTAGTAAATATTAGCTCTTATTTGATTGGTAAAGTAGAAGGCCAACAAAAATGAGGGAAACCATCAGTGAGATGGACTGACACAATAGCTGCAATGATGGACTCAAACATACCAACAATCCTGAAGATGGAGCAGGACTGGGCAGTGTTTCATTCTGTTATTACATAAGGTCTCCATGAGTTGGAGCCACCTTGGCAGCAACTAACAACAAAACAATTAGTTAAGTAATTCTTTATTGAAATGTAATTTTCAGTACTACTCAAGGGTAGGTCATACTGGAGTAGTGAGAACTCATGCACTTGTGTCCCTCCAACCTATAAGAACAGGTAAAGCTTGTGCCTCAGGTTTTCATATTTTGGGGCACAAACTCTGAAATGTGGTTCAGAAATCACCATGCCATGAAGATAGACTTAATGTGTTCAGTCTCTGCAGCGTAGAAGGGTAAGATTCTTGATTGTTGTTGTCGTGTGCCATCAAGTCAATTCTGATTCGTAGCGACCCTATGGGACAGAGTAGAACTGCTTCATAGGGTTTCTTAGGCTGAAATCTCTATGAGAGAAGATTGCTAGGTCTTTTCTCCGATGAAACCACTGGATAGGTTAGAACCCACGACCTTTCTGTTAGCAACCAAGTGCTTAACCATTGCGCCACCATGGCATATTCAAGAGTTACAGGATAGTTTAAGGAACTCAGTCCTGTTCAGGCTTAGGGCTGCTGGAAGCAGAGGTCTAGTCTGATTTTTGTCTGCTCCCCAAGGAAGGGTATTTGATCAAATGCGGTCTCATTTTGGTCAAAATGACTTAGTGTGCTCCCGTTAATACTTTTTCACTCTCTTAGTAGCTATCTCAACGACCAACATTTGGTAGAATCAATTAATTTTATTTTGCATTGCTTTATATTTTTGTTTTTGCTTTTTTTCTCCTTAACCTGATGTTACCTTTTCCTTAAGATGTATTGACTCATGCTAATTTAGCCCAGTAATATAAAAGCAATAAAACCAAATTCTGGTGAGGTATTAAAATTGAGGAGCCTAACAAATGAAGCTTTTACCCTGGAGAGTAGAAGTAATTGGATTAATTGTATGCTTCTTTCCTTGCTATAATTTCCTTTATTACATAAAATTTCTGTGTTTTACTTTGAACTCCTTGTTTATCTATTTCAGGAAAGTTTGGAACATTAAACTTTCAGAGTGGAATATTAAAATACTTTTTCAGATTCTTTACATTTTGATGAAATAATACTTTAAAAATAAGTAGCCCAAAAGTTTCAGACAGATCTAAATAGCCAAAGCTAATTTGTGATTTTAAAAAGTACTTTAACTCATCGAGTTTTGGCTTGCTTTTATTATCCTTATAGTGGCTAATTAGTATGGATGGCAAAATATGTTTATTTAAGTTTTTGCTCAAATTGAATAGGTCTGAGTTTGTCTTCTGCCTCCTGATGGTAACATAACCAAATTGCAGTTTCAGTTCCTTTTTAGGAATGCACAAATGTCTTCAAAGTTGTAATCACTGATCCACAGCTATGAAGGCATAATACTAATGCGATACTTTCATTGCTAAAAGTTCTCCCAAGGGCTCCTCATTGCCTACAGAAAAGTTCTCAGTATGGTGTATATGTGGCTTAGCAAGCCCAATTATACCTGCTGGAGCCTTTCTTACCCCATATGTTTTTCCTCCTTTCTCACACCCAGACTGCTAGCCCCTCGTGACTGATTGTTTTCTGAATATGTCATGCACGATAATACTACCAGCCTTTCTCATGTGGGTACATGGCTTGGAATGCCCTTCTTCCACCTCTTTCAGCTGTCGTCTACCTGGAGTAGGGCTACTGACCCTCCCAGGCCCAGCTGATTTCCTCTCCAAAGACCCTCACTGTCCCCCTTCCCCAGTATGACTGGTGGAATTAGCTGCTACTTTCTCTGATATTTGATTGCTATTTTTATGTTGTAAGAACACTGGTTTTAAAGTCTGAAAAGTTTTGGATTCAATTCTAAATCCATATCCCAGATTGACCTTTGATTAATGAAATGACATCAGTCATATCACTTAACCTCTGGTAATCTTAGTATCCTCACTTGAAAAAAGTGCATTATCTTAGAGGATTGTTCTAAGAAATAAATGAGGGAACATAGGTGAAGTATCTAGCATGGTGGCAGGCATGGGAGACACCCAATACATATTAGTTCCCTTTCTCTGTGATCGTGGGGGACTCTGAGTATTTACTTATCTATTAGGTTCTGATCTCCAAAGCAAAGATTCAGTCTTATTCATTCTTGTGTCTTAATTCACTTAATATTTCACTGAATGGAATGAATGTCCCCAGTGGGTCAAGCAAGACCGTTTTTACCTGTATATATTTTAATAGCACATATTATGGCACAATATTTAGCACAATGTGTTGTGCTAATGGCAGTTTGTGAATCCATGTAAGTTGTAATGAAACTCCTACTTAAAAAGTGATTAATATGGACAATAAGTTAACAGTGTAGTGAGTCAATAAAAGATTGATTTGGGTGGCCCGGTAATGGGAGTTAGCACAAACTGAAAGGTTATTTTTCATTCCCTTGTCTTTTGTGTGGAAGTTAGGCATTAGGGACAGATATCCAGACTTCAGTGGGACAGTCTTGCATGTGGTTAATTCCAAGTACTTGAATCCAAGTGGTGGGAATGACATCTTTCTCTGCAGTTGGGCCACAAGTCGGGAGGTATGGAGCCTCGTTTCAGCTCAGCATTAACTCTTTGGGCCTCATTTACTTCTATATAAAATGAAGGGGTTGTGCTTTACTGATCTGCAGCATCTTTTCGTATGCTAACATTCTGTGAGTCTCTCTTTAGATGAGACAGAGTACGAGTACAGTGGAAGTGAGGAAGAGGAGGAGGAGAATGACTCAGGAGAGCCCAGGTAGGAGAGCCAGAGCCACGCCTTCTAATTCTCACATTTTGAATTGGTGTTTGTGTGAAATTCACTGCTACCTTCGTTTTGATTTATAGGTTCACCTTTAAGAATCCACCAGGGTGGTCTTATTCAATTTATTACCCATGAACATACTTATTAATTTGGGAAATTTTTCTTGGGTAGACTCTTACAAAAATATGGAAGTCAGCATATTCTTTATCTTATTCCCCAAGATTTATGGTTTATATTCTTAGGCCTTGTTTCTTCACATATGTAACATGTGGAATGGATAGGAGGCAGCTATCTGGGTAATACAGGATGAAAAGTACTTAAAATTGCCACTTTTTGGAGACCCAGGTGGTGTTTTAGGACTTGAGTTATTCAGTTCATTACTTGATACCTTTGAGAAGCCTGTTCAGGCAGCCACTGTCCTTGTCACATGCCTTGGTATTTTCACCGCCGTCTGATCCAAGAGGAAATGATTTCCAGGAAATCAAATTACACTTTAGAGGTGAACTCTAAATAGAAACTCATGCCATTCCTGTTGTCACATGTTGGACCCCAGAATCAGGTACCGCCTTATTGTTACCATCCCTGTGTTTTGCATTTCACTTGACTTTGATTCTGACTTTCTTCTGGTCTGTATTTATAAATAATTAAGGCTGGTGTGCTCACTCTGCCAGGACTTCTCTTTCGTGAGAATTCAGCTGGCAGAAGCAGTGTTCTTGGCTCGGTGAGTCCAGGGGTGCAGCACACACCATAACACCATCCACTGTAAATGGAAAGTAAGATTCATTGGGGTAAACTCACAAACAGAAGGGTCACTAGGGTATATGGGTCCCCATCCTCTAGCCATCTAAGCAGTGGCACCCTAGTGCTCCAGGAGAGGGACCCAGTTCCCATATCATTGAGGCAGAGCTTCCTGACGAAGGAAGGGGCCAACTTAGCTACACAAGTGTAATTCTATTGCCACTGGAATGAACTAGAGGCCTTGTTGTAGCTAACTCAGACCCATTGAGCTAGATTCTTGCTAAGCGACCAGAATTATCTTACACAGCCATACAGTTTTCCTATCTTCACCTGCTTTGGGATTTCCCAAGGTCAAAGACCAAAGGACAGTTCTTTCCTTCCATCTGATACTTAATATGTTGGCCATCCCAAGTTTACCATTATAAAGATGATGACTGTCAAGTAATGACACGGAAAGTGAACATTCCTGAAAGGCCAAGAACCAAATGCCCTCCTTTCAAAGGAGCCATCGCACTGTGTGTGCACTATTTTCCAGACAGTTGGGTCAGCCCTCCTCATCCCTCTCTGTAGAACCAAGAACTCCATCTTTTGTAACACTTTCTAAGCTACATGTTAGGAGTCACCTCGTGGGCCAACCTAGCCACCCTACTCATACCTGAACACTTATATAATGTAACATGTCATTGTAGCACATTGAGGATTATATTCCTAGTCCTGTTTTTATGGATGCATCTAATTAATCTTCATGAATTCCTGAAAAGTAGAAAAGGACAGTGATTACCTCATTTTAGAAATGAGGTAACAGCTTGAGAGTGACAAGGTCACACGCTGAGTTAATGATTGAACCAGAAATGCAGCTCAGAGCTCCTGACATTGATTCAGCACAATTAATTTTATTGGCATGTCCTCATGTGTATGTGAGGCTGGGTTCACAAAGCCCATCACCTTTGCCCAGAGCATGTGGCCTGTATTATCCGGGTAATAGGTAGGCACCATTTTTTTGTTTTTTGTTTTCAGAGTTTTACAGAAGGGCCATAAGGTTTAGAGGAGGCTTGTTAGTAGAAGGAGTCCTTGGGTGGTGCAAACCGTTAACATGTTTGGCTACTAACTAGATAGTTCTAGGTTCTAGTCCATTCAGAGGCCCCTCAGAAGAAAAGCCTCATGATCTACTTCCAGACAATGAGCTGTTGAAAGCTCTATGGAGCAGTTCTACTCTGATATTCTGACCGCACGTGAGGTTGCCATGAGTTGGAATGATGGTATTGTTGGTAGAAGCCAAGTTTTGTCTATGGACCGTCATGAACGAGGCCTTGAATCATTTTTTGGCAGCATCTCACAGAGCACCGTAACCACTCTCCAGAACAGAACCTTGATCCCTCACTAACTGCCACCAAACCTGCTGTCGCCCAGCATTCCCCACGCTCATTCTCACCACCACTATCGCCCAACTGCTCAAGATGAACCCTGCAAGTCATCCCTCACTCCCCACAACAGGTCCATCAACAGCTTCTATCAACTCCGCCTCCAAGACCTTCTCCCAGTCTCCATCCCCACTACGTGCATCCTGGCTAAAGCCTCCACCGCCTCTCCCCAGAGCAGCTGAAGCAGTGCCCCAGCTGGCAGCCCTGCTGGCCCTCATACCCCCTGCAGTCTTTTGTCCATTCAGCAACCAACCAAGTCCACTCATGTTACTCTCCTGCTTAAAACCTTTCCATGACTTCCACGGCCCACAGCTTTACCCAGTCTGTCCTGTCTTTCTGACCTCCTCTTGTACCACTTTTTCTCTTATTCACTGCGCTCCAGCAAGATGAGCTGATGTTCAGTTCCTCAGAGAGGTCACACCTGCTCCCACTTGCTTTCCTTCTCCCCCTCCATCTTCATGCTGCTGACTCTTCATCATTTGAGTCTCTGTTCAGTTGTCACCTTCTCAGAGAGGTCTTTCCTGACCACCTAGTCTAAAGTAGATCCCTTAATCCTCACCCTGGCCCCTGCCACTAGTCACTCGTAAACTATTACTCTCCTTGGTTTTCTGTAGAGCCTACTAATACCTGAAATTATGTCATTTATAATTATTTGTCTGTTTAATTATTTATCTAACTTCCTGCCGTCCTCACAAGAAGATAAGCTCTTGGGAGAGAATTTGTATATCTGGTCACTACTATATCCCTAGGGCCTATTACAGTGCCTGCCACATAGTAGGTGCCTGGTAGTTATTGTTTAATGGATTTATTTCAAATGGAAGCCGCCAGAAAGAATAAAAAGGCTATGTTAGAGTGAACAGATACAAACCATTTTCCATGAAGTTTCCTCCCTGTCAGGCTGCTATGCTGAACAAAGGAGTTTGTAACTTCAGGTTGCTCACGTGCTGTTACATGCAAACACCGCAGCCCTTGTTCGCCAGTGTAGCACCAGTGTTTTTGGTGTTCTCTGTCCCCGCGTCCTCTCTCTTGCATACACACAGGCACAGCCAACATTTTATAGATGAGAAAACTGAAGTGCATGCTACTTAAGAATCAGTGAGCTGGGTGGAAGTCCCAGCTGCTCCCTCCGTGGCCGAAACTAAACCATTTCACTTTCCTTTGACTATGATGCAGTGGACAAGCCCTGAACCCTTGGACTTAGCCAGCATGGGTGTGGTCATTTTCCCTCTCTAGCTGGTCGTGTCTTCACATGAGCAGCATAATTTTTGCCTCATGGGGTTTGGAGTGAGGAGTCAGGGAGTAGCATGGGTGAAATGGTCTTTAAACTGGAAAGCTGTGTACTAATCTGAGTAAAGCTGTTTCTTTCTGCTCTCCATTGCCAATTTTTACTTGATGGCTTTGTTGTTGCCTTTCTTCGATGTGAAAATGAGCCACTCTGAGGCTCAGGTCTTGCACACTCACTAAAGCCTTTGGAAAGAAATCTTTGCCATGTTGCAAGGGTGAGGGAGGGGTATGGACAGTCCTGGAGAGGAGTGAGGACCCCCGGAATGTGACATCCTCTAGGGATGGACAGCAGTGTGTATGTATGCAAATGGCCATACTGAAAGGGAGACTGAATACCAGGCTCCTGCCTCAACTGTGTCTTCCAGAGGTGAATGATTTCATTAATGGAGGATCTGGCGCCTGTGCATGAGCACGTGGCTTCTTCCCCACATGTGGGTGAGTGATCTGCAGACTCGTGGTAGTGATGGCGCCTTGCCCCATGTGGATCCTGACCTCTCTCTCTCCTACCCACAGCTCCATTCTGAACCTGCCAGGGGAGTCAACGCTGCGCAGGGACTTCCTGAGGCTCCAGCTGGCCAACAAGGAGCGCTCAGAGGCCCTGCGGCGCCAGCAGCTGGAGCAGCAGCAGCGGGAGAACGAGGAGCACAAGCGACAGCTGCTGGCTGAGCGTCAGAAGCGCATCGAGGAACAGAAGGAGCAGCGGCGGCGGCTGGAGGAGGTAAGGGGCCGCCGGGCACCTCTGCACCCTGCCACTCTTGGCTTTGTCGCCCAGGCATCACTGTCAGCCCAGATCCCACCCTGAGGTAGGGCCCACAGCCTGCCTGGAGCACGCACACCGTGATGCAAAGGAGCATGAGGCCTGAGTGCCCTTACCTGACAAGGGCTTCCCTGGCGTGTACGGTGGTGTGGTCACGACAGAGAAGCGGGTGAAGGCCTCAGCCCCTTCAAGTCTCGTTCAGATATCACCTTTGTACTCTGACCACCTTTCTCAAAATCACACCCCCATACTCTACCATGCCCCCTTCCCCTTCCCTGGTTTATTATGTTTGCATAGTTCTTATCACCTTCCAGCATACTCTGTATGTACTTTCATATGTCTGTCCCTTCCCCCACTAGAATGTAAACTCCACGAGGACAAGGATTTTCTCCCTTTTATTCACTAATGTGTTTCCAGGGCCTAGAACAGTGCCTAGCACATGTTGTTGTTGTTGTTAGGTGCCATTGAGTCAATTTTCAACTCATAGTGACCCCGTGTGACAGAGTAAAACTGCCCCGTAGGATTTTCTAGGCTATAATCTTTACAGGAGCAGATCGCCAGGTTTTTCTCCCATGCAGCAGATGGTGGATTCAAACGCCAGCCTTTCAGTTAGCAGCAAATAAGTATTCTTGGAGTGAATGAATTAATATACCAATGAATGTGTCAGTGAATGAGAGGTGAAGTACAGGTGTTAACTAGACCACAGTGAATAGGCATATAAGTGAAATACCAAGTATGGAAAGCAGGTTTTGCCTCTTGATACTCTGTTGCTACTCCTCTGAACACTGGTAAAAGCCTTTCACAAGTCCATCCGCACACACCCAGGACCTGTCTGTCCTCTAGTCTGTAGGCAAGACCTGCCTTCGCCCGAGGACATTGCTGTAATCTCTTTGGGAGACCATACCAGCAGCCACACTTCCCTCTATGACTGGTCCTGGGTGAGGCCCTGGCTCTTGTGGTCTTCAGACATTTATTAAAGCCTCCTTCCCAGAACTTTGCCCAGATCCACAAGGCCTCCTATTTCAGCCAGAGAAATCAAAGTCTCTAGACAATTAGGAAACTGAGAGAGCATAGCTCTTGGGGAAGTTGGAAGGCAGATGAAAGGATCACTAACGGCACAGTGATTCTCCCAGACACCATCTTGCTCCTCATTAACGGCTTGCAGTGATTCACTTGTTTCGTCAGGTGGTCATTGCAGAGTTAGAGCGTGGTGAATTGCAGACACGAGGAGCAGATTGCTTTTTAAATGGTACATCGAGCTCCTGTCTCCTGGGTTTAAATCAGTGAGGGCCTCAGTTCTAGTTTGCAATAAATCCCGTCACCCTCATTACATCCCTGGAATATTATTATGCAGACCAGCAACAGTAATACCCAACAGTTTCAATTATTGAGTGTCTCTATATGCCAAGCACCTGGTGGGTGCTTAGCTTATATCTAGTGTTTCATCTACCATCATTATCTCTTTACGTATGTTCACTGTCTCTTATGCATCCTTCATATAATTCCCACTTAACAGAAGAAAAAACTGAGGTTCCAGGTGAAGTAGTTGGTCTCATGTCAGAGGGCTAGTAAGTGCAAAGCCAAGATTCACACCAGGGCTTCCTGATCCCAGTGTCCATGCAGGCTCCGAGATAGTCAGTGTCGATGTGAAATGAAAGCCTTGAACCTGGTTCTCAAAATTTGTCCTTTTAGGTGTCTGCGAACAGCAGCAGGCAAGCAAAGCACTTTTCAGTCTAAGTAGAAGAGCCTGTACTATTGTCAGTGTGAAGAATGCTTAGCATGTGGGAAATTTGGATCACCTGCTGTCTTCTGTCTGAGAAGCACAGGGTAGAGACAGAGGCACTACAACTCTTTGGGGCAGAAACTTTCAAAGGACAGGCAGAGGCAGGGCAGTGTGAGGCTTGGGTGCTAATTAGGTAGCTCTCAAAAGTGAAGTACAAATTGTAGGATTGGGAGGTGTCTGCAACCTCTGGCTACTCCCCTGGGCACAGATTGAAATTCTCAGACAAGTTTTGCTCTATAGAGAATTATGTTAAGTTTGTCAAGCCACCAACGTCTCGCTTAGGGCTCTTCAAGACATCATGACACTGTCTGGTTATAAAAACAACCAGTTCTAACTAAAAAATGTTCTTATACTGCTGCGATTCCATCACCTGAAAAAACAAATTTTTTTTTTAAAGAAATACCATCTGTATCTCATTACCAATACCAGTGGGGCACTAATGCACAAAATGAGACCCCGGAAGTCTACAAATGTAAATTCCTTGTAAGCCTCTCATTTCCGTGTGTGTTGTGTGTATGTTTCTCGGCCTTTTTGTGTGAGTGTATGTGTTAAAAATATATATAACAAACCATTTGCTAGTTCAACAATTTTTACATGTACATCTCAATGACATCCATTACATTCGTCATGTTGTCCAAACATTACCACTGTCTGTTTCCAAATTCTCTGCCACCATTAACAGAAACTCAGTGCCCCTAAGCAGTGACTCTCCATTTCCTCCTCCCTCCCACCCTTGCAGCCCTGGTAACCACTAATAAACTTTGTTCTCCATATGTTTGCCTCTTTCATGTAAGTGGGATCATACAATATTTGTCCTTTTGTGACTGACTTGCCTTACCCGGCATAATGTTTTCAAGGTTCATCTATGTCATAGCACGTATCAGGACTTCATTTCTCTTAATGGCTGAGTAATATTCCGTTGTATATATGTACCACATTTTGTTTATCCATTCATCTGTTGATGGACATTTTGGCTATTTCTACTTTTGGCTGTTGTGAATAGTGCTGCAGTGAACATTGGTCTATAAACCTCTAACTTTTCATTGTGAGTAACAATAAAAAGAACATTGGGCTCAATTGTTATTATTATCATTGCTGTTGTTGAAAGTGTAAAGTAGATTAAAGCCTTTTTCCTATTCATTAGACAAATATTTAGGCAGTCATTAGACAAATATTTAGTGGATACCTCTTTTGTGTGGGCCCTGTGCTAGCATTGGGAATACAGTCTGTCCTCAAGAAGACTAGAATTTGTGAGGGAGACAGGCACTAAGCAAATAGTCACCCAAATAACCGTTATTATCATTGTGATGACTGTTATGATGGAGAAGACAGACATGCTAGGAGGGTATACAACAGGGCCATGGACCCGGTCTGACATGGAAGCCAGTTGGTCAAGGACTATCTAAAAAGGGGAGGGTGGCACACAGGGATGCTAGGCAGATGAGCCAGAGCACAATCATGCATGGCTCTGTACACCAAGTTAAAGACTTAAATTTTATTTTAAAAACAGTGGGAAACCATTGACGCATTTCTACCAAGAAAATACGACCAGATCTGCATTTTTAAAAAAGAAACTGTGGCTGCTGCAAGGAAGGTGATTGGAAAGAAGCAAGAGCGGATGGTGGCAATGAGTTAGTCCAAGCCAGAGAGGGTGGTGCTTTGGGTAGATTGTGGTGAGAGTGCACACGCTTGAGAGAGATTTAGACTGTAGGAAATACAGTGTGTGGGAGTTGATTAGACGTCAGAGATGAGGGAAAAGTAGTAGTCACAGAAGGTTCCCTGATGTTGCATTGAATCATCCTGGTGGAGGACCAGGTTTGGGAGGAGAAGGACAGATCAGTTTGGAACATAGTAAATGTAAGATGCACATGAGACAGCCAAGTGGCGATGTCAAGGTTGCAGCTGGATTATATGGATATAGTCATGGAAAGGAGCTTGAAGATGGAACACAATTATTGGTTTATGGTAATGAAGTTCACATTGAGAAGAGAAGACAGCCTGTGACTGAGCTCTGAGAGCTCACAGTAGTGGAGGTGAAGCCAGCAAAGACGATTCCACAGAGGGATGAGAAACACCAGAAGAGTATGATGGTGTGGAAGAAAAGAAAACCAAGTATTCAAGCATGAAGGTGGAGTTCAAGGGCTCAACCGTACATGCAGCCCACGGGTCAAGTATGATAACAACATCCTTGGGTTTCAGTGACAAAGAAAGAGTCACTAAGAAGGCAGTTTCTGGTAGTGCTCTCTAGAAACACATTATTTCTTCTCTGGCGAAAGGGAAGCAACCTGCACGGAGAAATCAAAAGATCTGGATTTGGAGTGAAAGGATGTCCATTTGAATTTGAGGCCCACCATGTACTACCTGCATGCCCTGGCCACCCTCTAGTCTCACTGCGTCCCTGTTTCCTCAGCTGTTTAGGGAGGCTAATGGCAATGCTTGTTACCACCCCCAAGGTTGTTTGAGGATTAACCAGGAAAATGTTACATGAAAGAACTTTGTCAACTGCCAAGAGCTGGACAGATCTTGCTTTTGAAGGACTTGTCAAATCCAGCTTAAATATTGCCGATGACCCCACCTCATTTCTTCTGCTTGGAGAGCATTACAAGCTCACCCATTTTCTGTCAGCTTTTGCTCACATTCTGTCCTAGCATTTGCCTTTCACTCAGGACAACCAGGCTAGTCGCACAGAAGCTGCGCTTGCTAGAGCCCAAACCCAGAGAAGTTATCAGTATGTTATTTTGTTCTTTGGAACCTAAGTAGTTTCTCCTAGAAGCTCCGAGGCAACCTCCCTCACCTCCCACCCGCAAAGGGAAAAGCTGCATTTCTCTTTAAGAGTCACCATGCATGACAGCGTGTTAAAGCTCTGAAAAGTCCTGTGGACAACAGAGCATTTGGGGAAATTCCGTTGAGAGGTAGAGTAATATTTAGGTTACTAAATAACTTGGTGTCATCCTGAGTCAGAATCTACTCGACAGCAACTAACTACAAATAACTTGGGCCCTAAGACTGCCAAGGTTCAAATCCCAGCTTCCGTATTAGATGCACAACCCTGAGTAAGTTATTTAACTTTTCTATGCCTCGGTTTTCTCAACTGTGAAACTAGAAATAACAATAGTACTTACCTCATGGTGATGCCATGAGGATTAGATGAGTTAATTCATAGAAAGCCTAAAACAGCACCAACACATAATACCAAACCAAAACCAAACCTATTGCCATCGAGTCGATTCCAACTCATAGCAACCCTATAGGACCGAAAGAACTGCACAAATGCTTTCCAAGGAGCGCCTGGTGGATTTGAACTGTTGACCTTTTGGTTAGCAGCCGTAGCTCTTAACCACTATGCCACCAGGCTTTCCAACACATAATAAGCACTGAATAATTAGTTACTGTTGGGAGTCCTGGGATAGTGCAAATGGTTAAGTGCTCGACTGTTAGCCAAAAACTTAGTGGTTCAAACTCACCCAGAGGTGCCTTGGAAGACAGGCCTGGTGATCTGCTTCTGAAAGGTCATAGCCTTGAAAAACCTATGAAGTAGTTCTACTCTGCACACATGAGGTCGCCATGAGTCAGAACTGACTCAATGACAACTAACAATTATTGGAGTAGGAACTTTTTGGCTTAATTCAGAGGAATACTTTCCAAAAGTTTAAACTCCTTTTATTTGTTAAAATTGATGTATAATATTACTTTTTAGTAACAGGTTAAGCTTTTATTCCCACCACCCATCTGTCAGTTTGTTGTACTGTGGTGACTTTCATGTTGCTGTGATGTAGGAAGTTATGCCAGTGGTATTTCAAATACCAGCAAGATCATCCATGGTAGACAGGTTTCAGCGGAGCTTCTAGACTAAGACAAACTAGGAAGAAAGGACTAGTGATCTAATTCCAAAAACTAATCAATGAAAACCCTATGGATCACAACAGAAGATTGTCTGATACAGTGCTGGAAGATGAGCTCCCTAGGTTGGAAGGGACTCAAAGTACACAGTGGCCGGAACAATGAACTGGAAGATACCAATAACCGTGAAGATGGCTCAGGACTGGGCAACATTTCATTCTGTTATACATAAGGTTACTATGAGTCAGAGCCAGCTCGACAGCAGCTAACAACAATAACAAGCTTTTATTCATGTGTTGAGAAAAAATATTTGTTGTAATACAATTAGGAATTCAGTTATATCTAATACTGTCTAAATAGCCAGTCAGCAGGTCAGTGTAGAGACAAAGTATACCAGCTTTGCAGCTGAGGAGACTAAGATTTAATCCTAGCTGTGTGGTCTTGGGCAAATTATTTAACCTCTCTGAACCTCAGTTTCCTTCTATGCACAGTGGGGATAATAATATTTACTTTGCAGGAATGTTGTGAGAAGTAAATTAAATCATATATATAAAAGGCTTGACACAATGTCTGACATAAAAGGGAATTGATATTGTTGGGGTGAATGTTGTTATTTTGAAATTGATAGTTTCTTGGTGTTGATCATTTTGGTTTTTGTTTTAATGGTTCTTTGTATTGAGAGCGTTTTCCTGTGAAAGTCCCTGGGTGGCACAAACAGTTAGCATTCGACTGCTAACCTAAAGGTTGGCGTTTCAAATCCACCCAGCGGCACCACGGAAGAAAGGCCTGGCGATTGTTTCTGTAAAGATTACAGCCAAGAAAACCCTACAGAGCAGTTCTATCCTGAAATACATGGAGTTGCCATGAGTCAGAATCAACTCAACAGCAACGGGTTTGGTTTTGATTTGCCTTCCTTAATTCTCAAATGCACCCTGTCTATTTGCTGTGGAACATGAATTTTTCCATCCCCTTTTGAAGGCTGTTTTCTGAGAGCACAGCTCTCCTTTCCTCGTGTCTCACTGGGCTGGCCGCCTGCTGTTAACTTAGCCAGAGCCCCAGCCTTGCCAGCATAGGAGGCCCATTCTCCATCCTTCTGGATGCACACCAGCTGCTATTTGTGGAGTCTCCTCTTCCCAGCCAAGCCTCAGCAGACCTTCCCCTGGAGAAATTCTGCCTTTCAATGGCTTCTCTTATGTATATTTTTTTCCTGTCATTTCTAACACTGTATAATTTATGACCTGGTCGTTGCCACCAAGTGGCTGCATAAAGTCTCATCTCCTAATTAAAAACAAACAAACACTGTCCAACTGACTCCAACTCATGGCGATCCCATGTGTGTCAGACTAGAACTGTGCTCCATAGGGTTTTCAGTAGCTGGGGTTTTTTTTAAGTACATCACCAGGCCTTTCTTCCGGGGCACCCCTGGATGAACTCAAGCCTCCAACCTTTTTGTTAAGCAGCTAAGCACCTTAACCGTTTGCACCACCAAGGGACTCCCATCTCCTAATACTACCGTAAAAAGGTAGAGTTATCGCATGATGTCTGAACAGTACGCTTTGGGCCATCAGGGACACAACACCTTAGAAGTGGCCCTTCCACTGAGAAGGCAGAAACAAGGCAGTCGAAGGTACAGGAAGAGTGGCTTGCTACTTACTGCCTTTGTGATCTTGGGCCAGATACGACTTCTTTGTCCCTTAGATCGCTCGTTTATAAAATGGGGTAGTAACAGTTTTAAGAATTAGATGAGTTGATACATATAAATCACAGAACACTGCCTGGCACCAAGTAAGTACCTGGGTAAGTTCAAGAAGAGAGTTGCATGTGAAGGGAAAAATCTTAGTTTACCGTTTTCTGCCTTGTTGCTGCCCTGCGTCATCTCTTTCCAGGGCAAGGGCTTGCTGCTGAAAGCAGCTTGAGCAAGCTCATTTGTCAGAAGCAGAAACAGGGAAATCAGTGTGGCTTTTCACCAGTGTTGGAATCCCACCCACCGGACCAGTCTCAAGGCTGTAAGCAGGAAGAAAGTACCTAGAGCAAGAATACTTGCCCCATTTCAGGGCCTGGAGTGTAAATTCATTGGCACTGCTGAGAAATGGCCTTTACCTCGATCATTGACTGTAGGCATCTTAATATGTCCCTGTGAGGCCCGCTGGTGGGGGCAGAGCAGCCCTTTACTCCTGGATGTCGTTAGCATCAACACGGAGACTGCACCCTCTCTAGCTAGGCCTTCACTCCATTATTTCAATAACTGAACACAAGTAACGAAATCACTGAGAGCCACGCCGGCAAACTGATGCTCATTGTCCAGGATGGGGCATGCCCAGTGGCCTCTGACAATGGTCTGGGGGGGCATGCATGTATAAATCACACTTGTGCTTCAGGAGGCATGCGATTTGCATGGATATGTATAGAACCTTGCTTCCCAGTGGATCGTAGAAGGGCTTCTTGCTACTACAGGCTTCCCTGAGTGTTATGGATTGAACGTGTCCCCCAAAGATGTGTTTTGTAAATCCTAATCCCTATACCTGTGGTTGGAGCCCTCGTGGCACACTGGTTAAGAGCTCAGGCTGCTAAGCAAAAAGTCAGCAATTTGAATCCACCACCTGCTCCTTGGAAACCCTATGCGGCAGTTCTACTCTGTCCTGTAGGTCTCTGTGAGTCAGAAAGGACTTGTCAGCAATGGGTTTTTTTGTTGTTGTTGTTGTTATGCCTGTGGTTGTAATCCCATTTGGCATTGGGTTTTCTTTGTTACCTTAAGAGGCCATGTCAGTGTAGGGTGTGTTTTAAGCCAATTACCTTTGAGATATAAAAAAAGCAGATTAGGACAGAGGAGCAGGCAGAGATGGGAGAAGACAGATGCCAGACCACATGAAAATCACCACATAGCCAAGGAAGAAGGACCTTTCCCAGAGCTGACAGAGAAAGAAAGCCTTCCTCTACAGTCCATGCGTTTGAATTTGGACTTCTAGCCTCCTGAACTGTGAAAAAATAACTTTATTAAAGCCACCCACTTGTGGTATTTCTGTTATAGCAGCACTAGATAACTAAGACACTGAGCTTTGTCACTTTTTTTTTCCCCTGAAAATGTCTTTATTTCACTTTTATTCTTTTTTTTGGCTTAGTCACTTTTATCCTGAGATTAGGAGGCGTTTCCTGCCAAGGTGAAAGTGTTGGGCTGAAATTCCTATGTTGTTGTTAGTTGTTGAGTTGACCCCTGACTCAGGGTGACCCCACGTTCAACAGAATAAAATGCTACCACGTCCTGCACCATCCCCATAATCAGTTGTAGATCAGACCATTGTGATCCAGAGGGTTTTCATTGGCTGGTTTTTGGAAGTAGATCACCAAGCCTCTTCCTTGCCTGTCTTAATTTGGAAGCTCCACTGACAGAATGGTGGTGGCCGTGCTTGAGGTACATTGGCCAGGAATTGAACCTGGGTCTCCCACGTGGAAGGCAAGAATTCTACCACGGAACCACCCCTGTCCCCTGAAATTCCTATACTGCAGCTTTAAAATGGTACAGAAATTTGAAGTGCTTTTGCCCAGACCCATTCCTACACATGCAAGGAATGAGAAAGTTGAGCTAGTATTTTCTACTTAAAACGTTTCATACTGGAAAAAGAACCAGACTAAGGCAGTTTTCTGATTCTCAGTGTATCTAGAGCATGTTAGGTAGATGATAAACCTGTAACCTGTTGCCATCAGGTCGATTCCGACCCATAACAACCCTAGAGGAAAGAGTTGAACTGCCCCATAGGGTTTCCAAGGAGCAGCTGGTGAATTTGAACTGCCAGCCTTGTGGTTAGCAGCCAAGCTCTTAACCACTGTGCCACCAAGGCTCCAATCGTAGGTAGATGATAGGAATTTTTTTTTCCAGTGGCATCATGTAATGGACGTTACTCAGACCTGTCTACCATTGCCTAGGGTCTTCATGAAAGCTTTTATTACATGAAGCCTGTATTTCCTGTGTTTTACGATCTTTTTTCTTAGTTTTTCCTAACCACAGAAGACAGGAAAATAGTTTCACAGAAAGTATCATTTCGTTATTTCATACGACATTTAAACTGAATCGTTTTCCTTTCCCTCTTGTTTTCTTCAGTGGACAGTTCTATAAAATCATAGAGGCTGGGGAATGTAAGGGACCTCAGAAGTCATCTAAGCCAACTCTTCTCTCAGAGCAAGAATCTCTGACAATATTCCTCAAATAGGGTCACTTCGTCTGTTTTAACGTATAATCTCTCCATATTTGTGGTCCTTGGATGGTGCAAACGGTTTGTGCTCGACTATTAACCCAAAGGTGGGTGGTTCAGACCCACTCAGCGGTGCTGTGGAAGAAAGACCTGGCAGTCTGCTTCTGTAAAGATTACAGCAAGAAAACCCTGTGGAGCAGCTCTACTCTTTAACATATGGGGTCTCCATGAATCGGAATGGACTCAATGACAACAGATTTGTTGGTTTTCTCCATATATGTCCAGGGACATGAGGCCGAACATTTTGTATTTGAGTGACTCCTAATGTTAGAAAGTTCGTCCTGTTGTTGATTCAAGTCCTTGTGGTAGTCTGCTGTAATACAGGTCACGCCAAGTAAAACTAAACCACTTCTCACATCAGCACCAGGGATGTTTGAAGGCAGCGGTGATGTCCTTCCCCAAACCCCTGTTTCTAGCCTCAATGTCACCAGTTCCTGAAACCTTTTCGTATACAACATAATTTAGCATCTTCAGTACTGTCCCGAATGAGGTAGAGTAGCTCTTTCTGTAGACATTATATTAATAAACTGATTTGTTGTTGTTGTAAATATGGAGATGACACAATTATTTTCCAGTTCAGTGTTTTCATGTGTACATTTCAGTGACACCAATTACATCAATTATGTTGTGCAACCATCACCAATATCTGTGCCAAATTTTCCATCAGCGGAAACAGAAACTCAGTGCTTCTTAAACCATGCTTTTTTCTACTCTCCTTTCCCCCTGCCTTCTGCCCTTGGTGACCACTATTTAAACTTTGATCTCTATACCTATGCCTATTCTAGGTAATTCATTTTGGTGAGATCATACAGCATTTGCCCTTTTCTGATTGACTTATTTCACTCAACAGAATGTTTTCAAGGCTTAACCACATTGTAGCATGTTTTTAACGGACTTGTTCTCATAGGACTCGGTCTGAGGGTCTCATGTTAAAGCTTCAGAATGATGGCAGAAAAAGTGTGGGAATTACACTTGACTTTTACTCCAACCTGCAGAGTCATGGGTGCTTGGAATGCCCAGCAGGCCACTCTTGCTCCTCTATATGATACCCAGGAAAATCCGGATAGCTATTCTCCCTGGGGAAACTGAGGCTTAGTGAGAATAAGGGGCTTGTGAGTAACATGTAGACTAGCATCTGTAGATGAGGTGGGACCAGAATTCTTCAGTAAGCCGCCTTGTGTCTCAATCCATTTAGAACCTTCATTCCTCTTTCTACGTGCACAAAGACCAGCCTGGCACATTGTACTCAGTGCTTAACCACGAGGCTGCCCGCTGATCAAAAGTTGACCTGTGAGCTCAGAAGAAGGGCTTCATTTAGGCAGTTGGTTTTTCAGGAGAGCCCTGAAGGAGTAGGTTGGATGGTTTGTCTTCAGTAGTGTGAAGTGGGTGTACAAAGGAAGGAATAAGGTATTTGTAGCCTGTATAGCTTTCTCAGTGTCCTACGAGTACTGTTCCTGTGAAGAGAAGCTAGGTAACAGACTAAAGATAGAAAAAGGAAAAAATGATGTACGATGACACCTTTCACTGGTATAGGTAGACTCCTCGGCCAGCTTTTTTCAGATTCATAGAGGCAGCGTGGCTAGAGCCAGATTCTGAATATAGATCATGACTTTACATTTACCAGGTGGGCGAACGTGGGCAAGATATTGGCCTGTGTGCAGCTGGGTTTCCTCACCTGTCAAATGAGGGTGATGACAATTAAATGAGTTGTAGTGAGAATTAAATTAGTTAAAATGAGTGAAGAGCTTAGAACAAGACCTGGCATCATAATAAGCACTCTGTAAGTGTTTGCTCTTATTATTAATGATTGTTATTCTATTTTGTTATTATTAATACTTTTCTGTGTTGTGATTTCAGAGGTGCCAACCAACTTCCTCATCACTCGCCTTTCTTTCCTTCCTGTAAAAAAAAGTCTGGAATCCCAGTTTTAGTTACAAGAAATCATACCTTGGCATGCAGCATTTGGTTTGCAATGGTCTTTCCAAACTGAAACGTTAACAAATGTTAAAAAGGACAAAGGAATACCCAGAAGCTTGACTACCACTTGTCACAAGGACAACTGCTGCAAATCTTACTCAGAACAGTCCCATTTAAAGTGAGACAGCACGTGTGATGTGCACTGGATTCAAAAGACCACACTGGGTTCTTTCATTCTGCGTGTCTTTGAACAGAGAGCCCCTGTGTCAAGTGGTGGTTTGAGGTACTTCCCAAGGAGCCCCTGACTTGATCCTGTACCCGTTGTGTTCCTGTTCTCTGGAGGCTGACTCAGTTCTTCCGTAGTCCCAGTGGTGTCTCCTCTCACCACTTACAGGTGGTCACCCAGGATGCAAAGCAAGAGGAACTGTCTAAGGGCACACCACAACTGTGTTTCTTTTCACTTCCCATTCGGAATTGTTAGTAGATTTTTGTTTTGCAATGCAATACTTCCCTGCTTAGACTCGTAGAATGAAGAACTCACGAGATCACCTAGTCTCCCTCCTTGCTGAAGGTTTGGGTTAAGATGACTTATTCAAGGTCATGTAACATTCTTGCATTCATTTAACAGATATTTATTGGGCACCCACTGGGTGGTTTACAGAGTTCACATCAGTGGCAAAGCAGGACTAGAATCCAGTTTTACTATTTCTGATCCAGTGTTCCTTCCCCCATGCCCTGTTGTCGCTTATGCTTCCCTACCTCCACCTACACGGTCATGTGTCATGTTGCAGCTACTGGGCATTAATTCTCAGTTCATATAATGGGAAACATGATCTAAGTATAAGATAGACCCAGGACATCTTACACATAATGGTACCTACCAGATCTACCAGAACGTCAAAAAAATCCAGACTCAAATTTAACGTGAACATTTGGAGGGTAGAAAAAAAGCAGCAAAGTGTATGATCTGAAATTTCTTAAGGATGTTGATGAAAGTGTTGATGGTGATAGGATAGATGTGGTATCTTTCATCAGTTCGTCCACACATACTCTATTACACTGTACTTCTCGCTAGATCTACAATTGATAGAATACTCCACAAGGTTCTAGGAGCTGGGAGGTGGTGGGGCATAGAGTGGAAAGAACACGGAGACTGACCATCCTGGGTTCCCAGCTCAACCACTTTACAGCTGTGTGACATGGAACAATTTACCTAACTTCTCTGAGCTTCAATTTGCTTATCTATAAAATGGGAATAATTAACTAAACTCTGTAGTCACATTATGGGATTGAATGAGCCAAAGAGTGTAAATCTCCCAGTGCAGCAAGTACCTGAAACAGAGAGAGTGCTCGATATTATTTGTATTCTTTCCTGGCTTTGCTCGAACTTATCATGTGACCATTGACAAAGCAATGAGCCTTCCTGGCAGTATGTAAAAGATGGAAATAATAAATGACATTTACCCCACTTATCTCACAGGACTTTTATGAGGATCTAATTAGAAGATGACAAAGTACTTTTTAAGGTAAAAATACCATACAGGTTACAATCCTGTCACTTTTACCAAAACATTCCATATGCTTAGAATGTTGGGTGAGCTGTCCTTAGCTGTATTTGCTCTGGTGCATGGTAGGGTTTTTTTACATTAGAAACTCGGTTGGACTAAGTGTCCCTTTAGGTCTCAGCCAATTTTCTGTGTGTTACTGTAGCTGTACAGGGCTGGATCAGGTGCTAGAGGTAGGCCATGGGTCTGGGCCTGAGAGTCCCAGTGGCTAAGTAAAGGGGCCAACATGAATGGTTCCAGATTCACGTAAATCCATATGATAAGATTAAACCAGTTACTCAGGTGAGCCTTTGAAAGATAATCCAGACCTGTGTACTTATCTAGCAGAAGTTGAGTAGTGCTGTGAATAATGCTGAAGCAATATTCTTACCACAAACACAGTGATTAGCTTTATTCGGCAATTCTTACAATGTCGCAGAACACAATTTTATGGCATAACAGGAAAGCCTGGCTCATAAAGCTGTTTCTGTAGGAGCCAGAGCCCCCTGGTGCAGGTGCACAGCTCTGCTTAGTCTAAGGGGTCTATGAAGAACATTTAAAGAGCCAAAGGAAAATGGACTCTAGAGCCATTCAGAATGCGAATTATTTCCTACAGCTAGGTCTTTAATAAGAGTCACGTATTTAAGAGTGAGGCCATATTCTCTGGCAAGAATTTAAAGAGCAGAAATCCTGAATGTATAGGCAACTTGGGAAAATGCATCATCTTTATTTTTTTCAGATTAACATCTCCTCTTTAAAATTGACCAGTTCACGTGCTTGAACATACAGTCACACAGCCTTCCCCAGGATGTAGCCTAAGGGAACACCCTGGGAAGGATCAAAACTTTCCTAAACAAACAACTAAAATGTCCATCAGCGGATGAATGGATAGACAAAGCGTGGTATATCCATACAGTGGAATACTACTGAGCCATAAAGAGAAATGAAGTTCTGATACACGCTACAACATAGATGAACCTTGAAAACATGTGCTGAGTGAAATGAGTCAGTCACAAAAGGACAAATATTGTCTGCTCCCACTTACGTGAAATAGGCAAATGTATAGAAGCTAAAGCTTATTAGTGATTACCAGGGGTGGGAGGGAGGGGCAAGAGAGGAGTCATTGCCTAGGGGGCACCGATGTTCTGTTAATGGTGGTGGAATAATTTCGTAACAGATAGTGGTAATGGTTGCATGTGATGAATGTAATCAATGTCACTGAATTATACATATAAAAATTGTTGAGTTGGCAAATGTTTTATTATATATATTTTGACCAAATTAAAAAAAAAAAACAAACTTTTATCAAAAAAGTCATGTTTTGCAAACATCAACAAAAGACAAAGGGAGGGACAAAAGCCCCAGTAATGCTCTCCTTAGAGGAAGGCAATGATGGCATTAGCCTGGAAAATTTTCAGAGTAGGTATTGTCCATCATCCTCCAACCAGGAAAAAAAATTTAGAAATTTATAAAGGTCCACTGACTGACTAATCTTAAGTGATAAAACTTGTTGGCAATGCCTCCAAGAAGATCTGGATGAAAATGTGCATGTAGGCAATTCAATATAGCGGGAGCATCTGCCAGGAGTTTCAGAGTAGTTAGTGTAAGCCATTCTTTGTTGACAGCGGGACCGCTATCATCTTTATGCATAATATGAATAAAATTTACAAATACTGTTTGGTTATCCCCTTTCCCACTCCTTCCAGCTTAGACTCTTACTCCCTTATTTTATTTCCTGCCTTTCTTCAAGATGGTGAATAGATACTATGCCAGTGCCAATTTTAGATGACTCTTGGTTTAGAGGAATATTGTCAGGCCGTCTGTGCTCAGCACAAAAGAATGTTCCACAGGCCCATATGGGCTGTCTGAGGAGGGCGTAGAAGGACAAAGGGGTGGCCTGAGGCTCTACAAGGCTCTCTTCCCTTCTCTTCCTTCCCAATCTGTGGTAGTCAATGCAGCGGATCTCGATGGTGCCAGGTGCTATGTGGGATACGGTGGGCAATGAAAACTGCAGTGGAACGTAGACCCTGCCCACAAATCGCTTTCAACCTAGAGTGTAGAGTAGATAAGACATACTTACTTAAATACCTATGATATAAAGTACCAGTTGCCATCAAGGTGATTTTGACTCATGGTGACCCCATGTGTGTTAGAGTAGAACTGTGCTCCATAGGGTTATCAGTGGCTGATTTTTCAGAAGTAGGTTGCCAGGCCTTTCTTTTGAGGCACTTCTGGGTAGACTTGAACTTTGACCCTTCAGTTAGCATCCGAGCCCTTAACCATTTGTACCACCCAGGGACTCCCTAATATAAGGTACAGTGTGATATAAGCTATGAGTATTGATAGGAGGGAAACTGCCCCCAAAGCAATTTAAGAGGATACTGTATTATCTTCTTTTGCCCCAAGATTCTTACTCAGTTTAGTTCAACAAGCTCTTAAGTGCACCTGCCAAGTGCCACACCTTGTGTGAGGGGCAGGGCATACAGCCTGAATCAAACACAGGCCTTGCTCTCAGCAAGCTGCTTCTACAGCAAGAGTCATCAGCTTTGTAAAGGTGTCTCCTTGAGGCCAGAGCCTGTGTCTTTCTTTGACAGGTTTTGCTGTGTCCCCTCAAACAGCCCATGCACAGGAGGAAAGCGAACAAACATTTTTCCAGGAAAGGCATTAGCATTGAGGCACAGCAGCTGGAAATTGGCAGGGTGCCCTCAGAAGGTTGGGGAAGTGATTTATTTTCTCAGCCTCGCTACAGGGACCAATGCCTCCATGCCTTAGCGGCAGCTGATCCAAGTGAAATCGTTAATTATTTGTCACTTTTGAGCGCCTTTCTCAGAAAATACAGAATACTTGGGAAGCCCAGGTCCTCTTGAGTTGCAATCAATACTGCATGCACCTCACATGGGGGACCTGAGTGGCATGTAATTATAAAACAGTATTGATTCCAGGCAAAGGAGGTGGAAATGTACAAATCCTTCACATAAAAATCAGCTAAATCTTCAGACGGCTTGATTATTTTTTTCCTCAAGAAAGAGACTAATGGTTAGAGTGAAAAACTGGAGATGTTAGCTAAATTAGGGCTATTTCCTGCAAGGAGTCAGATCTGCACACATAAATTATTTTATTCTCTGTGCTGGCATGGATTCACTTGGGTTGAGTCTTGGAAATATCTCTGTTTGAGTCTGTAGTCCAGACTTTTCAGCTGGTTCCTATGCTGATGTTTTCTACTCACGTCTTCCTATATTATTTTTCTGCAAAACAAATAATCACATGTCTGGAACTTGACTCATCCCTGTACCCCAACATACCTCTCTTTCCCTTCCCCAGACCTGCTTTTCCTTCTTCTCTATTGCACCATCTACCATGCCTCTTGACCAAGTAATTCAAACACCCTCCCTTCCCCACCGCACACACACACACACAGCCAGCAGTCACCAGCCTATTTGCCTATTTCTAATTTCTACTTCTAAGTTGCTATCCACTCCAGCCCTGTTAAGAAAACTGGAAGTCTGAATAGTGTTTAGTCTTTCTTCCTTTTGGTTGCATTTCCATCCTCAGCAGAGATTATGAACGTGGGCTCTCAGGCTGCCCTTGCTTAACTCATCAATGCCCTATTATTCCAAGTGTGTATCAGTAGAATGGCCTCTCACTGCTTTTTAGCTTTTAGTCTTGCCTTCTCCCATGGCTTTTGAAAATGCAAGTCTGCTCATGTCATTGGGCTGCATAAAGTCCTTCAGTGGCTCCCCATTGCCTGCAATCTATGATGGACAAATAATTTTTTATCTGGAAATGATAGACTTTGAATTTCAAAAGATGCAGCTTCTTCCGAGGCCGTTGGAAGACAGCAAATCAGAAGATTGCAGCAGTAGCTGCATCAGGAAGGCTTCCTGATGGGCTTCTTTGACATTTGAATATCTGTCGTTGGGTTAGCCGGGCTCTGAAAAAGAACTGTTGTCCTAGAAAGCTGTATCCCTGTTTGTGTAGAGCTAGCTGGTCAGTGTTATACAGTCATAATCCATTCTATTCCAGTATCTTCTGTTTCCTTAGCCTATAGTGAAATGTTGTTGAGAATGTTACAAGGGAATGGACCCCTGAAGTGTCCCCTCTGAACCTCCTATTTAAGGAAGAAGAAACCCCAATGCCAGTGCAGGGCTCTGACATAAAGGACCTACAGCCTTTCTCAGAAGGGGTGCCAGTGGCATGTTGTGTGGGAAAGCACGTTGTAATGTGTGGCTTTCCTGCACACTGCAGCATGATAGCATCCCTGGCTTCTCATGCTAAATGTCCATCATGTCCCCCATCATTGGGACAACCAGTAAAAGCTCCCCCGTGTACCCACACAGTTCCAAATGCTCCAGGGAAGGAAGTGCTGTCCCTGCTTGAGAACCATTTCCCTCTGTAACTGCTTAGCCTAGCTCTAACTTCTGCTCCTAGGATGCTCTCCTTTCCTGAGAGTATAATGAAGAACTGGAAAATTTATGATCTTTCTGTCACTCCTGTGCCTCTTTGTTTTCTGTAATGATTGAGTTCAGATTCTGTAGTCACATCCTGGCTTTGAAATCAGGCTCCACCACTTGCTGGGCATGTGACCTTGAACAATTTCTTGATCACTCTGCACTTCAGTTTTCTTATATAAAATTGGGATAATACAGTCATGTGCCACAAAACATTCGTTTGGGCAACATCCGATCACATAGATGTCCATGGTCCCATAAGCTCATAATTGAGTTCAGAAATCCCAATCAGAGAGTAAGACATAGCAGATGTAACTGGACGTAGTGAATGCAACAGCTTCTCACACATAACACCTGTATCTCATGTCTCTTGTATACAGAACAGTTATGCTACCAGGCATATAATTATACAGTACATATATAACCTATAATACATATGTCTTGATAGTCATAATAAACACCTATGTTACTGACTTGCGTATGTATCGTACTGTACTTTCTATCATTACTTTAACATGAACTTTCCCTACTTACAAATAAAAAATTTACTGTATAACAGTGTATGCTTCGACCCCTAGGCAGTAGCATCCGATCTCATGTATCACACATCTCTTGAATGTTGTAGCACTATCTCTGTTTAATTTTCTTTTGAAAATATTACCTTGGAGTACATCGTGGCTCCCAGATGCAGCTAAACCAGTGCTAGTGATAGCAGCAGTATCCATATAGCTTTTGCTAAGTATGTAATATCATGGCTTAGGTCAGGTGCACTTTAGTCCTCAAAGTGACATCTTTGCTTTTGGTTGAAAATACCATGGCTTGGGTCATGCGCAGCATATATGATATGGTGTTTGCACAATGTCTAAATCACATAACATCCTGTTTCACAGAACATATCGTGGATGTTAAGCGACGCAAGACTGTAATAATATCTACCTCAGAAGACTGTTGTGATGATTAAATAAGATAAAGCATGTAAGGTGCTTACCAAACTGTCCAGGGCCTGGCAATTGTTCAGTAAATATGAGGTGATGATGATGATGATGATGATTCCTGAGTATAAGGGTGTTACTCGAGTGGGAAGTTGAAATTGACACTTCAAAATGAATATTCCAGAAAATACAGAGAGGCAGCAGTGTGAGAAAGGGTAGTTGACTGGATGGAAGTCAGTAAATTCTATTGTACCCTCAGCCATTAATTGTCTGTATGGCCTTGAATATGTCACTTCACTTCTCTGATTTTTGCTTTCTCTACCTATGAAATGTTTGCCTTACATGATATGGAAAGAAATATGCTTTAAACCCCATATGATGTCATAAACAGTTTGATCATGTTTAATAAGTAACCTATTAGACATTAGTGTTTCCTACCCTCCTTTAAAAACTCCCATTAGCTAATTGGGAGAATGTGCTTTACAGAAACTTCTAGGTCAGTACATAAACCTGGGGAGTCTATGTACATGGTAAGCAGCAGAGTATTCTCTATCACCCTGTCCCTGCCAATGGGTCTCCCAGTAGATGGGAGAGGAAGAGACTTAGAGCATTTCAGCATCTCTCCTTCAGAGTTCATGTCCTAGTTCTGCCGCTCTCCCTGCTGGTTCCCGGCACTCCACCTCCAGTGCCTACTTCCCTTATGGTTGTCCGCTTGTTCCCCACAGCAACAAAGGCGAGAGAAGGAGCTGCGGAAGCAGCAGGAGAGGGAGCAGCGCAGGCACTACGAGGAGCAGATGCGCCGGGAGGAGGAGCGGAGGCGGGCAGAGCACGAGCAGGTACAGCGGGACTGGGCATCGCCAGTGGTACAGAGTGGACTCCTGTGCCTGATGTCGCTGGGGTGTGCGTCACTTCCTCTTAGGGCTGCCCGATTTAAGTGGGTTTTTACTCTTCCTCAAGCAACTATTCTCACCTATTCAAGCAGTCAAATGCACAGCCTTGGCAGTGCCCACTCATTCAACCTCACTTCCTTCCCAGGCCAAAGTCCCCTGACAGACCTTCATCTGGTTCTCCTGACCCTGCGTATCTGCTCTGAAGGCAGCACAGAAGCGTGAAAACTAGCCAAGTCCTACTCTTTCACTGCTTCAGAAGAGTTTTCTACTCATGCCATCTCTGGTGTTCATGACTTGAGTCATTGATGTAGCCCCGTCTCTCCCTCCCTGGTTAGAGTCACATTCTAACAGCACAGAGGAAGTCTGCAGGAGGGTTCAGTTACAAAGACAGCACATGATGGCATTCAGCAATTGTTTTATTCCTGCTGGCTGCACAGGAACCTCTGAACTTAACAGCATTGTTAATTCCAGGTAGTCCATAAAGAGGGGACGGTGTAATGAAAAGCTTTAAAATGTGGCTGGCTTTATGAAAATCAAGTCGCATCAATAAAACTCTGAGCCATCTAGTCAGCTGCTGTGGGTGGAGGGCTTGTGCTTTTGACTATGTTGAAATGCTTTTGCTTTGGTGTGGCATACTCTTCCTGTTTTGTGAGGAGGTGTCTGGGTATTTTTTTCCCTCCTTCTTCTACACCTTACTTGGCAGCTCTTGTCACCTTGGAATTACCGTTCTCTTTCTCTCTCTGTTCCTCTGAACTCTCTGCTACCCACCTCTCCAGGAATACATCAGGCGACAGTTAGAGGAGGAGCAAAGGCAGTTAGAGATCTTGCAGCAACAGCTACTGCATGAACAAGCTCTACTTCTGGTAATGGGACAGCCAAACGCCAGCTCGCCTGCTCTGTGTTCTTACTGTGTGTGTGTGTGTCTGTGTCCTCCTTCCAAAAGAGGGTATC
The DNA here is from genome assembly GCF_000243295.1 of Trichechus manatus latirostris. Taxonomy (NCBI): domain Eukaryota; kingdom Metazoa; phylum Chordata; class Mammalia; order Sirenia; family Trichechidae; genus Trichechus; species Trichechus manatus. The sequence continues at coordinate 5,890,576 of NW_004444046.1, read as the reverse complement.
CTCCAAGCCTCACATACCTCCAAAATCCCATAGAAACAGAATACATTTCCTGACCTAATTTACCAAATCTTAATGCATCTAATATACTCATTATGCATTCTTTATTAGCTATCTATTTCTGAAACTTCAACATGAAACTAGCCTTATTATAAGTTGAGACTGTTTTCAAGACTCACTGTGTTTATTACAGAGGAATTTGTAAGGCCATTTACAACATGCTGGAATACAATCATGGCAAAATGCCCCTCTTCCATAAAAACCACTCAGCTTTACAGTCGTACTTCATTTGCAGACTGTTAGTTTTACCCTTACGATGGGAACATTTTGTGTCCCCTGCCTATGCAGCTTCTGCTTGAAGTACTTTTTATGATTATTGCACTGCTCTCCAAATGGACTTCTTCGTGTATCTTTTTTTTCTTTTAACTGAAATTTTATTCAGTGGCATTCTGATTTTTTTTTTTTTTTTTAGGTCTATATATAAGCTTGTTAATGGCTTTTTTTGGCCCAAGCTTCATAAAACAAAAGATGACTTAGGCAGTATCTTTAACCATTTATTTAGCTTTGTAATTGTACATGTTTCAATGGTTTAATTACTAAATAGGAACCTGATGACTCCTTAGAGGGCTTGTGTACTGACCATCCAGATGCCCTCGTTATGCCCACTTTTTCCGTTGCAATTCATCAGGGACAGGTCACTTTGCAAGTGGCGGTATTCTGTGGGGCTGTCCATTAAAGCAACAGTGTTTTCATTAAATGCCCACATTCTTGTGTCGATGCTAACCTGAGGCTGTAGCTTATATCCATGACACACCCTGACATCGTCCTGTAGTTCTGTTAGTATTAAGGTCCTTTGTTATTTATCATCACTCTTGCCTCCATTGCGTGCTTAACTGGTCCTGGCCAGTGGTTTCTGTATGGTGATTTGGCCTTTCCTTCCCTGATCTGCTCAGGAATATAAGCGCAAACAATTGGAAGAACAGAGACAAGCAGAAAGACTGCAGAGACAGCTAAAGCAAGAAAGGGACTACTTGGTTTCCCTTCAGCATCAGCGGCAGGAACAGAGGCCCGTGGAGAAGAAGCCACTGTACCATTACAAAGAAGGGATGAGTCCTAGTGAGAAGCCAGCGTGGGCCAAGGAGGTAAGTAAGAAAGTGTCGCCAAGCCACGGTGGCCAGGCATTTGGGTATAAAGAGTTCATCTAGTACAAGTGGACAGGTAAACCAGTACTGCAAAGTTAGCACTTTACTTCGGAAGAAGCATAACTATTTTTCTGTAGAAATAGCTATTTTTGTAGTTCTTGGTATCCAGTAGATTTTTGTAATCAACAACAGGAACAAGAATAATCATTTTCTTTATAGGAGTCCAGCGGAGTTTGTGGTATGATGATTTTTAGAGACTCTATGGAAAAATGTGATTTAGGACTCTGGAATTGTAGGTGGGGTCATTTTCTGCCATACATGGGCCCTGTTACTCATTGTTAGCATTATCGCTAATGCTGCCCTGGTCTTCTGTGGTGCTAAGTAACACGCAGGCGACCTCACACTGGTGGTTGTAGTATTCACTTCTAGGATCAGAGGTCGTTTGTATTTCTTTTGCAGATACTTCCAAAGTAATGGTCCTTCATTCACTCAACTACCAAACTAAAGAAGGATTTTCAGGAACTCAGCTCTATAATTAGCTATTTTAAACATCTAATTAAAAATTGTTTAGATGGGGTGGAGCCGGGGAGGTGAGTGATAGTCAAAGGTAAAGCAAACAAGCGAAGTAATAACTCTAGCCAAGACCAGGCACCCTTCCAGGAAGACATTGTGTCAGTTCATGCAGGTAACACCCTGGTTTTCAATTCTGTCATCCCTTGTGGGGCCTTTATTTATGGCGATTTCCTTTATTTTCCTCTCAGCTCACCTAGTCACTTAAAAAGATGGGGTTTTTATTTTTTGGTTTTGGTTTTTGCTTTAGGTAGTTATAATCTAACATCTTCAGATATTTATAGCTCGCGCTTTTTTCAAGTTGTCTAGGCTACAACATTACCAGAACCAGATTTGTATCACCAGATACTATTTTGATTAAAAAACAAATTTCAGTCTCTCTTATTTTTCTGTTCATAGTTACATTATATAGGAAATGCTTGAAATGGTGTTATCCTAATATTAATGATGGTTGTTTATGGGTGGTAAAATTTGTAGGGTTTTTTTTTTTTAATTGTACTTTTATATTGTTTTAATCATTTATAATGGTGATGTACTTTTTTAAAAAAGTAAAGTAATTTTTCTTTCAAAACTCAAAAAAAAGTCAATCTATAGAGAAGCACTTTTGATTCTGGGTGGAGAATATTTATGATCACTGTCCCCTGTAGTCTATAAATATGATGCATAGTTAACTAGCTTGTAATTGCTGCCTCTTTCTCTCAGGTCAATAATTCAATTTTATGATCCTACTCCCAGGTACAGCAACAACCCCTTGATAATCCACCTGTTCTTCCAGCTAAGCAGAATCACTATGCTGTCAAACAGCAGCTCACGTGCTTCCTGGCTGGCAGAGATGTACCACCTTCACCCACTGCTAACCTCCTTTGTAAGCCAGACTTACAGCTCCTGACCTTGGCAGGTGTTCAGAAAGCTGAAAAAGTAGCCTCTACTAAGCTAATGCCAGTAGCACCTACAGAGATTAATGATTCCAGATCAAGACTCCTGTTAGACCATCACTCACAGAAGAGAAATGAACTGGCTTGTCCTATTAGACTTGGTCTTGAAGAACAGCAACTGAAGCCTCAGAAAGCCACAAGGACCATAGTGAGATCTTCAGAGAGATCCCACTCCCAGAGATGTAGCCCAACTCAAGGGTTAGAATCTAAGGTCATTTGTGTGTCTTCTCCAAACATTTCCAAAGTGACAAGCCCCCTATTGTCCATTAGTGGAATTAAGGAGGACCTTAGAAAATCCCGTGGACCTTGGGCCAGGAGGGCCATGAATTCACCCATATTTACAAGTGCCTCAACCCCTCTAAGAAGTACTGCATTCCTAAGTGACTTCTCCTTGACATGTGACCACCTGGCCTTCAGTGTTCCCAGCCCCAAGCATGAGCTTAGGAGAGGGACAGCTCCAAATCCCATTGGCGAGGACCATCCTTCCTTGCAGACCATCTGAGAATTCCATCTTTCCCCTCCGCAGCTCCCTCATGCAGAAATGTGCCAGAAAAGGGGGAAGAGCACGGAACAGTTTCCTCTCCCCTCCTTCAGCCTCTTCCCAGAGGACTTGAATTTATCCTCTTTGACTTCATTGTTTTCTAGTTACTATCTGTCCTCATCACTAAATTTCCTAGCATATCCTCTTCAGTCAATTAGTTCATGGTTCCCGGGCTTTCAGAAGCAATGGCATTCCTGGATGCAAGCATTTGCAGACGTCATCAAGCCAGTTTTCTAGACCTCCTATTTCCCCTAGGCTTCCTTGCCGAGCTCCTAGCAGTAAAAGACACATAGCACTTGGGCGTGCAGACAACATGGCTGTGTCAGCAAGCACTCCTGATGTGAGGTTCCCCGGCCACCATAAGTTTGGGCCACCTCCGGTGGGTGACATCTTCCCAGGTTCCCATCTTCCTAGCAGATGGGGCTCTTCCTTTGGGCTTTGTGTACTTCTATACATGTGTGGGAACATTCTTTTGGGATTTCACATTTAGTCCTATCCTCCTGGGTATGGTTAACATTATCTGTCTTCCAGCTAACCATCGGTCTGTTCACGAAGCAGTTCCCAAGTCTTAGAGTGGGTGTCCATATTCTAGAAGAAAGATGAGACATTAAGATGATACAATGAGTGACAGGGCTAAATTGGGAATTGGAACAACTGGTGTACAAACAAGAGCACATAATTGTCTGCCTTGGTTTGATTCATCATTTTAAACACCTGCTTCTTATCGAGGCTGATAAAAATGAGTGTGAAGATCGTTATCTTCTTTATATTTCAGTGCTTCTCATGAGCAATATACAGACTTTTCTTCTAAAGCATTATTGCAGATCTCTTTTCTTACACTAGGGAGGTAGGTGGGGTTCAGCGTAGCCAAACAGTAACGTATGTTTTAAGACTTTGGATCTGAACAGAATTTCTAGCTTACCAGCATCTTAATTATCAACTGATGAAACAACCTGGATTAAACTCTCTTTTGGAGGTGAAATAAAAAGTACTATTTTGTTTTTCAAATGGATCTTCTGCCAGGATATATATTTGAAACTATCTTCACCAGGGATGAGTGGGTAGCAATGCCCATACCACTCTCCTCTGATACAGGGCTAGAACTTTTTTTTTTTTGCCCCGTGTGCCATTGATACCAGCCAGCCACCTTCCACCCATTTCAACCTCTTCTGTAATCTGCTCCATCATTTGTTTTCTAACTCATCTCTGTACCTTTTCATCAAGATGGTTTTCTCCTTTGAATATTTTTCCATCCACTTACTTCTTCTCTTCCTTAGTTCAAATCAAGTTTTCATCAGCAGTATAATGTTGTTATAATGCTTCATGCTTTGTACTTTTGTGTCTTCATTTTGTAAAACAGAAGTAAACATTGCATTTCTCATTACCTTTCTCATTGATTTGTTGACTGCAGTAAGAATAAATGAAAATAGTCATTTTCAAATCTTAATGAGCCCTCCTCTGCCTTCTTTTACTGAGAATTCTATCTGTCCTGAATGTCACTTTGGCTTTGATTTTCGGATTTCAGCCAGAAAGAAACATTAATATCTCTGTGTTAATGGGGGAGAGAGATCCTTATCCCTTTCGTGTTCCATTTGGATTCACTCACTGGGCTGGTAATACTTGGTCTAAATCTACCTGCCACTTCTGGATTGGGATGGAAGTCAGATTTGTTTGGTGAAAACATCAGTATGGCCTGTTAAACGTCAGCAGAATTTGGAGGATTTTTTCCTCCCATCACATTTTGAATGGAGATTCCTTTCTTCTTTCTTCTAGTCCTTAAAATGTCATGTGATTGTCTGGACCTGACAACAGCTGTTCACCCCCTCCCTCCCCTGCCACTTCACAGACACAATACACACACACACACACACACACACACACACACACACACACACTCACACACTTCCTTTTTTATTTTGCATCAACTGTAGCAGTGGCGGAATATTCTGTCTACATGAGTGTTAGATGAGATTGCATTTTAATTTTTTCTGACACTTGGTGATACATGCCAGTCATCTGGCCTCAGTTTTATTTGACAAATAACAATCAGATGAGAGCCAAGATGTCTCTTTATTTTCCACAAGCCCATTGGACTTTGAAGTCCCTATATATAAAAGCTCCTTTATTCCCATTTCTCTGCTCTGTATAAATGTATTTTTTCTCTTTGTGTGATCTACTGTATGTGTGAGGTTCCCAAATTACCATACAGAGTTTACAGCTGTGCTCCCATCTTTCCTTAATTTCTGCTTATCTCTCTTAAGATTTCAGGTAAGAGGAACCTAGAAGGAAGTACTAAGAAAAATGTTTGAGTTCAAATTCTTCCTCTTTCTAGCTGTAGGACCTGGGGCAAGTCTAGCTTTCTGGGGCTCAGCTTCTTCATCTGCACTGCCTTCTCACACTTGGGAGAATCATGGGCAATAACGTCCGTGAATGTGCCAGCTGATCGTTAGGCACTGTACAAATGCAGATGAAATACAAGTAGTCCCCAACTTACGACAACGGTCTGTTTTGTACATCTTATCGTATAGGGTCACTATGAGTTGGAATCGACTTGACGGCAACGGATTTGGTTTATGGGTTTATTGTTAGTAATGCGTACTGCATACAGTGTTGAAGCGGGTAATTTGCTAAATGTTATCATTCTCAGATGTTCACTTGCAGGTAGTGAAAGATCGGCTTTATAAAGATGCTGATAATAAAAGGCAATAATAATGAAAACAACAAAAAAGAGGTATCTGACTTAAGTCAGAACCAACTTATGACGGAGTCATCAGAACAGATCCCTGTCATAAGTCGGGAAGTGCCTGTATATTATTCAACATATTTATGTTTTGTTTTCAAGGCTGTCATAGCCCAAAAGGAGTAAGAGTTTTGTCTCTGTTATTTCCTGCTTAGATTTCACATGGCCAGTTCACAGGTATTTCCCATCATCTCCACCCACCTCTCCCCAGTGACAGATGTATCCTTTTCATTTCCCATCTCAGCTTGCTAAGGGATATCTTCATTATTTTTAAGTGATGTGCTCCATTCATGTGGGGATCTATACTTCCCTCCAGAATCACTGATTGGGAGTGGATCTTGAAAAATTACTCCAGACCCTTGATCTTGAGACAAGATTGCATTTTTAACATTCCATATGATTGAGAGTCTCCCCTGTCCTCAGGGTGCCCAGAGAAGGGACATCCCCATCTTGCTCTGTAACCATCTGCCCATGTGGTTTTGCCAAAGGACATTATGACTCAGCTTTTTATGGGGCCAGTGAGTACAGGGTCAAAGTACCTAAAGAGCACCTAGAAGTTATTTACTGACTTCTCACCCTTTCTCCAGAGTTGCCAGTAAACACAAAAATCAAACCGTTTTGTGCAGTTAGAAAGAACAAAGGAATTCCCCTATGACTGCATTCAATTCACCATACATGAACCCTTCAGTAAAACCTTCTAGAACATTCACAGACCCCACCCACCCTACACCATATAAAACATTATTAAAATGCACCCATATGACATAGTAAATGTATTTTCACTGTCAACATTTTTGAAACTATTCCTGTAATTTTATTTCTCAGCAAATATTCATTATTGCAAAGTGAGACATTGTAGCCTGCAAATTATTTTCAATTTGTCAAAAAATTTAACAATTTTCATTGATAAAATGCTTCTTTTTATGCATGTTTAAATAGATTTTTATTTATTTTGAAGATTTTTCTGAAACCTTGTAATCAAAAAATGTATTTTCCGGCCTTCTATGTTTGTTTGGCCAATGGACAACACATCTTCCTGGAGCAGAAGTTTATCTCTGAGACCATTTTTTTCTTACTCCCTAGAACACTATAATAAGTAGTATGACATTTCCACAGAGATGATCCAGACCTCTCCAAAGTTATTTTAGTTTTGATGTTAAAATGATTCTTTTAAGGAAAAAAAAATTGTTTTTATAATGAAATTGATCTGTCTCCTCTAATCCTGTTCTCAGTATTCATGGACAATCTCATCTTCCCTTCAACTAGGAAATACTTTATAACAGGTAACCTTTCTTGTTGTGTTCTGGCACTTCGACTCTATGTCTGACACTACCAGAGCGCTTTTTTTGGTGGTGCTGGTACTTTGTCTTCTTGGCAGCAGGAGGCTGGAGCAGAGGCTTGTCTGATAGACAGGCTTTCCTGGATATCCTATAAGGCAGATTGAAACCTGTCTGGATTATGTCTGAAAAGAAGAAAAAACAAAACTTTTTTTTTTTTTCTCACACATCCATCTCCTATTCAGTTAAGAGACATAAGTTGTGATGATTCAGGGGACAGGACTTCACCCAGTATTAAAATAATCTGAAGGGCACATTCCTAGATACACTATCCAGCTTTCTCCCTCTGTCCATCTGTGAAACTGTTATCAGGAAAAGCACCTCTTCCAGCATTTGATTTGGTATCTTTGTTCCAATACTTAAGATGTTCCTTTGGTGCAAAAGCACTTGGGCAGCGTTATCTTCCTAAAGACTTTAGAGCAAGGTTATCTTGAGACAACGTGTATTGCCAGATACCTCATTGTTGCATCCTTCTCGGACGTTTTCACATTTCTTTGGACAAACTCCAGCCTGGATAATTTCAGCACATTAGACCATCCTGAAATAATTTGCAAAGTTTATAATAGATTAGGTCCCTGAATGCCACAAATAGTTTGCATGTGACTGCTAACCTAAAGGTTGGCAACTACTCAACCAACCCAGTGGCAATGCGGAAGAAAGTCCTGGTGATCTGCTTCTGTAAAGATTACAGCCAAGATGGCCCTATGAATCAGTTCTACTCTGTAACATATGAGGTCACCATGAGTTGTGAAATTAACTCGATGGCAACGGACTTGGAGTTTATATATATATATATATTAGATTATTTATCTTGTGTATTTTAGAATGATACAGACTGAAACACACTAATGGTAGGACTTTTAGTAAACATTGGGTTCCTTGTCATTTCTCTAATAGAAGTACATTAGTAACAACTGTACATGTCTAATGAAACCCATGAAATGCCTATGGAAATCTGTGTTCCACTTTCTGCCCTGTTCGTTATATACTAACAGCTTTAGGCCCTGTGAGACTGGGAGCTGTCAGAGGTGAGGCCGCTTCCTTTGCGGGGTCTTGATTCTGGCAGTTGCCAAAAGAATTCTTTGTCTCAGGATAGCTTCTTTGTTTAAGGTGGAGTCTTTTGGGGCAGACTTTTCTACTTTTGTTTTTAATGTGCTTTCTCTTATTGTATGGTTTAAGCCATCTGAGTGTATTTTACAATTCAAAATAATAACACAAGTATTCTTTGCTATCTGAATATATTTGGTTGCTGAATTTCAAGTAACAAATGACTAGAGTTTAGAGTAGTCAGGTATTTATCTGAAAATGTCTCTGGATCTCAAGTTCTTGAGCTCAGACAACAATGGTTTGGACAGCAGAAGTTCAGATAGTGAGGGGTACTTGTACATGTGATTTATATAGGAACAGTCTTCCCTGGAAATAAGGAAATGGCTAATATTTGACCAATTCCAGTTGCCTGGAAATATTTACCTTCTTTCCAGTGAGTCTGGTATTTGGAAAAGGAATATAGTGCATGCCTTGGTCCAGTTTATCTATTGCTGTCTTTGCAGTATTTCCTCTTCTTTGTAGTGGTATCTCAAAGCTTGCTTTGTTCTTTTGCCCAGTGCAATAGTCCAGTAGTCAGATAATTATTGCTGGTGTAGTACTTTGCATGCATACACACACACAAAGTATACATGTTCTGGTTTATATTCCTGGCGTTTTGCAGCTAACCTCATTTGGTATGTGGTAAGCTCCTGGGACGTGGTATTTCAAAACCAAAGTCAACTGTATGACAATTAATTGTACATTCCCTGCACAGTCATGGTGGGGAAGAGATGTTTAAACTACCCCTGAGGAGTGACAGGAGGGCTATTTTCTTTTCTGTCCTGTATCTATGTGTTAAAATGTTTTGGGGTAATAAGACAATTTAAGAAACAGACTTATTCTGTCTATGAGACTGAGTCTGCCTCTAGAAAGATTCAAAATGGGGTAAAGAGATCAGAACAAATAGCTCTTTTGAACTTTTACTTCAAATTGGGCAGTAAAAGGAGTAAAGGCCCTCAGCTGCTTGCTACACAAAAGATGTAGACAGACATGAATATCTAGTACCTACATGTGGGCTCCCAGGCAGGATCTCACAATACTCAGACGATGAGTCAACAGAAGAGGCTCACTGAAGGCTCAGCAAGGCGCAGAGAACAGTTGCATTGTCTTGGTGGATTTGGAAAATAAACAGTCAAATTGACGCTTAGAAAAAAAAATGAAGGACAGGATAGGATGGATCTGGAAGAAAAATCCTCAGTCTCTTGAAGTTGTTGAAGATCTCAAATCTGTTCTGCTGTGTCCATCTTGTTTATCTAAATTTCCCTTTAAAATTGTCTCCTGTGACAGTCTGCCTGCCATACATGTGTATTGAGGGTAATTTTTACCTGTCGAAAGGACTGTCTCTGATAGTGCTTCCCTGTGAGACTTCCCAGTGTAGCATTTCAGATCAGTTATCTGTTTGGGGCTGAGAGAGATTCTGGAAGGAGGGAAATGACAAGGAGATGAAATGGCCTGAGGGGAGAGTGGGCTGGAGTTGGGGGAGAAGAGGAGGAGAAGCAAGAATGAACGCATGTATGGAGAAACAGGGAGGAAGAAAGGGGAGAGTGAGGCAGTGGAGTCCCCATTGGAAATGGAAAGAATGAGGAGGAGCAATGTATTTTTGGGAGCAGGGAGAGACAACTGAAGAGAAAGTGCCCCCAAAAGACAAAAAGAAAATAATACAGGAAGTCTGCTTAAGACAGGCCATGCTCGTTAAGATGCTGCCACGAACACCCACCTGCCTGTCAGTGGGACATGTGAAGAAATGGAGGGTTAGTGCATCAAACTTCATCATCTCTTCAGCCCGCCAATTGTTCTTCCCCTCCCTATCCTATGAGTCAGGGAGCACACCAACCCAAAGCAATTTTCTATTTTCCCCAAGCAATCTTAATGCCTACCACAGCTTCCTCTGATTATCTGTGGTGCAGACTGTCTACCCCATGGCTTTGGGACCAGTCAGCAAGGTAATATCCCAATCAATGTAAGATAAACCCTTCAGCTGATCCCAAATTCCCAGCTACCTGAAATAGCTAAAGGTAGTGGATAATGGAAAGATGATAGTCTGGGCTTTGTATGTTTTTTGTTGCTAAGTGTTTGCTCTGATAGAAAAGAGAATTTTTCAAATTCTAGATGCAGAGCAGGAATGAAGATTTTTGGCTTCTTAAAATGAATTGATCAGAGGGTCGCAAAAATGGCTGTGCAGGGAACTGCAGGAAGTCCTTGCTAGGAAATGAATTGACTTCTGTCCATTGGGGTTCTCTTTGTATTGCTTCTAGGTAGAAGAACGTTCAAGGCTCAACCGACAGAGTTCACCTGCCATGCCTCACAAGGTTGCCAACAGGATATCTGACCCCAGCCTGCCCCCAAGGTCGGAGTCCTTCAGCATTAGTGGGGTACAGCCTGCTCGGACACCCCCCATGCTCAGACCAGTGGATCCCCAGGTACATTCTCCCCTTCATTCCACCAAGCATTACAATAGGATGTAGAGTAAAACCTATTAAAAACCCAGGAGGTTGTAACCAATCAAATCTCAGCCCTTAAAATATAACATACAGTAATATAGAAGGTCCCACTGAATTTGAAGGGTAGAGGAAGGGCTGAGAAGGAAAAAAGCACCATCCTTAATGTAAAGTCAACCACAAAGTCATTTCTTGGTCAGTTGGCCTCTCTGGAGACCCACAGGCGTTTCTGCAGAGTGAAAACAAGCATCCGTTTATAATCACCAAAACTAAAATTCTTAAGTACCTTTGTTATATGGTAGCTATTATATTGTCTTTATTCTATGGGATCTTGACATTAGCCTGAAACTGGAAACATTAAATTCTGTTTTCTAAGTCAGTAGCTTTCAGAGTGTGGTCACTGGACCAGCAGCATCAGTATCACCCTGGAACTTTATAGAAATGCAGATTCTCAGGCCCACCCCAGACCTGATCAGACACTCTGGGGTGGGGCATAGCAATCTGTGATTTAACCAGTTCACCAGGTGATTCTGATGCACTTCAGAGTTTGAAAGCCACTGTTTTAAGCAATTTCGAAAGAAAAATATTACTCCACTTTCATGAGAGGAGGAAGTGTCTGGAAGTTCTAGAGGACTTTTGAAATGAAATATAAAGTGAAATCAGGTGTGGAATTCCATGAAAAATAAATTTCTTTCAGACATCTACCACATTTTAAAACTTCCACAAAATATTTTGAGGTCACGTTTGAAAATGTAATGCTATTTGAACAGGAGTTTAAAAGAGTAGTGATGATACCAGGTATTCTTGGAGTTTAAAATTTGCATTTAATAAATGAGGTCCAAGATTTTTCAGCACTGGTCAGCTTAGCTTATCTTCCGCTCGGTTGTTTTTATTTGTATATAATTCTTTCATGTCTCACCTACAGTAGGACACATTTTTATAGGGACTTCTTTTTTAACACCCAAGCTTTGTCTTTTAAAACATCTGACTTTGACTTTATAGAGCACTTATGCCCTGTAAAAAGCAAAAGTAGAGAGGGAAAACATATGTTGTGGAAAGGACCCTAGGAAAATGAAAATGTAGATATCCCGTGATAACTAATTGGGGTAAGTATTCTTCAACTACTTCAAAAAAAAATTTTTTTTTTGGCCCTTTTAAAGTGGGTTTGTGTTTTATACTAGATATTTTTTAAATGTGCATTGTTTTAATACTAACATATATTTAGTGATATTTAACATTAATTAATATAAAGTTAATATTTCAGGTTGATGCAAACACTCAGCAGAGCTAGACTTTGGAGATTTTTTCTGAAGTGTAATTAGTAACATCCTAACACTGATATCTCAGACCAGAGAAGAATCTGACAGGTCCCTTATACAAAGCAGATATTAAATGAGTATTTGTTGAATTAACAATTCAATTTAGAAAGTGTGGTAGATTTTTGTCCAGTTAAGATTTATTGAACACCTCCCACATGCTAGACATGTCCTAAATCCAGAGATACAATGAGGAGCAAGACAGACATGGCTCCTGTCCACAGGGAGCTTACCATCATGAAGTGGGAAGAGACAGGCATTAAATGAGCACTAACAAGAAAGTGTGAAGAGTGCTATCAGGGGAGGGAGGAGGACACTGCACTCTAGACTTTAATGATTTGTCTTTAAAAGCCACATTTCCACCAAAAAACGATGTGTCTTCCTTGCAGGAACAATATCAACACGTGCCCAGTTGGGAGACCCACAACTCTAAAAGGAACGTACTGGTGTTGAAAGATACATAACACCATAGGTAGTGAGACAGTGGGTCAACAACAGCAGCGAGACATTTACCAGAAAGCAGAGTTAGGCATGTGAGCTCTGGGGGTACAATGTTGTTTTTGTTAGGTGCCATCGAGTCAGTTCCCATGCATAGCGATCCTATGTACAAGAGAATGAAACACTGCAGGGTTCTGTACCATCCTCACAATCATTGTTATGTTTGAGCCCATTGTTGCAGCCACTGTGTCAGTCTATCTCCTCAAGGGTCTTCCTTTGCTTTACCAAGCATAATGTCCTTCTCCAGCGACTGGTCCCCCCCGATAACATGTCCAAAGTACATGAGATGAAGTCTCGCCATTCTCCCTTCTAAGGAACATTCTGGCTGTACTTCTTGGAAGTCCATGGTATATTCAATATTCTTCACCAACACTGTAATTCAAAGGCATCAGTTCTTCTGTTTTCCTTATTCACTGTCCAGCTTTCACATGCATATGAGATGACTGAAAATACCATGTCTTGGGTCAGGCACACCTTAGTCCCCAAAGCCTGGTTCAAATTCAGGCTCCCACACACATTAGCCGTGAAATCTAGGCCGTTACTTAACCTCTCTACCTTATTTTACTCACATGTAAAATGAGGAAAATAAAGTGTCTGCTTTTTGGTGGACTTAGTGTGTTAAAAATTTAGTACAGTTCTTTCTTTACAGAGCAGTAGCACTCTGTAAAGTCAAGGTTTGAAGTTTTAAAGGAGAAAGTTTGTCATATTAAAAGAGAAGTCCCTGTAAAATACATTGCATTGCTGGTCAATAAATGCTTACTAAATATAGTTATTGTTATCATCATCACACTTATTTTACTAACTTCTTAGCAGTCCCAAGTAAATATTCAACTTGGTGCCAGGGACCCTACTTCAGCCCTAAACACAGCTCTAAATTGAAAATTAGGAAGAGCTTTTTAAAAACTTGCTATAAATAGCTGTGACAGGCTATATAGTCCAGTTCTCATGCCCTAGAGCTTGATTTGCCCTTCAACTGATTGAGATACTGGCTGATTTGATTTATCTTCTAATGTCACTGCTCTGTTGTTGGTTTGATGCTTAGATCCCACATTTGGTGGCTGTGAAATCCCAGGGACCTGCCTTGACCGCCTCCCAGTCAGTGCATGAGCAGCCCACAAAAGGTCTCTCTGGCTTTCAGGAGGCTCTGAATGTGACCTCGCACCGCATTGAGATGCCACGCCAGAACTCGGATCCCACCTCTGAGAACCCTCCTCTTCCTACTCGCATTGAAAAGTTTGACCGAAGCTCTTGGTTACGACAGGAAGAAGACATTCCACCAAAGGTAATACTGCCGGGGTGTTTTTATCATCATCATCGTCTTCATCATCACCACTGTTCCAAACCTGCCATCGTAATGAAGAATGTGATAATGTCAAAGCACCTTCCCATCTGTTTTGGTCCTTCCTCATCCCATAGCTAAGGATTGGATTGTCATCTATCATTTTCCCCAAAGAAGTTGAGAAAATTTCTTTGACGTTTAGATTCAGGTAGTTGAATGACTGGGAAGTATATATCCAAACCATGATCTTGCTACCCCTATTAAGAAATAGAATAATATATGTATTCACTGCCACCTAAATCTATGGCTAGGCAGATTGAAAACTCCCAAATAAAAAGAAAATTCAATTATTCCTATTTTTATCAACACAAAGTAAAACTATATTTCAGGTGTTCAAAAGATAGTATTGATCTTAGGGTATTTTAGTTGGCACCATTAAGGAAAGCTTCTTTAAAACAGGTCATAATTTTCTTCTAACCTTCATTAATTACTGAGGATAAAATTATAGGGTGGAATGACCAGCCATCCCACTGGACAGAACAGTCCTAGATTTGGTTATTTTGTTTTGTTTTTGCTTATAGCAAATCAGTAGTTATTCCAGGACTGTATATATGGCTACAAACAATCTGAAAGTCTTGCAAAATACCAGATAATTTTTTTTCATTTATATATTTTTTTTAATTTTGGTGACAATATACAGTTATACACCATTTCAACAATTTCTACATGTACCACTCTATGACATTGGTTACATTCTTCAAGTTGTGCCAACATTCTCGCCATTCTTCTCCAAATTGTTCTACCACCATTGATTTAAACTCACTGCCCCCTAAGCTTCTCATCTAACCTTTCAAGTTGCTGTTGTCAGTTTGATCTCAATACGTAATTCTTTAAAAGAACACAATGCTAAAGGCAGACATGCTTTACTTGTTAAGATAAACTATTTTTGGTTTAAAGAAGACTTCAGGGTATAGTTTTGGTTTAAGGTTTAAAGATTATCTCAGGGCGGTAGTTTCAGGGGTTCATCCAGCATCAATGGCTCCAGAAAGTCTGAATCCCACTGAGAATTTGAAATTTTGTTAAATACTAGATAAATTTTTCCATTGGGCTCTTCCTGGTTCAGGAATTTCCTTTCTTCTGAGCTCAGCATAAGGACTCTAGCAAAAGGAAATTCCCAACAATTCCAGAAAACAAGGCTGTTGTCTATTTCAGAAAATATAATAGTTTTCGCTCGGTGGTTTTCAAATATTTTTCCTGGTTTTCCCCCCTCAAAAGGATATTATAACAGGATTTCCACTGTTTTAAAAACGAATACAGATGGTCATGGCTTTTTTGCTGGTGTTTGCTCCTTGTAGAACTAGAGATGCCATCAGAAAAGCTTAGGTAGGGAGCAAGGTTCAATATGAAAAATAAGGTGGGCAGAGGGGCAGATGCTGTCTGAAAACACATACATATGCATTTATAAAGCTAGGAGGAAATTTTAGATCATTTCAAAGATTTCAGGTTTTAATAATTCATTAGGCTTTTTCTTTTGTACAGCTATTTAAGTTTATCAAAGGAAAAAGGAAAAAACAGTAGTAGTGACATTTAATCTGAGCAGGTGATAGCACTGACTTGGTCATTCTGCTTCATTTCAGTGACTTATCTTTTTAGGTCTTCATCTTAAATTGAATTACAATAAAAAAGCTAATTTTATAAAACAGATAAAGAATGATGATTTACATTGAAAGTAATTTTTTAACTAGGATTCATAATTTGATTCCTTTAAATACTGAACTCGGTTCACTTATATTTAATTTCATTAAAAATATTTATATACTTGAATTCTACCTTAGCCCCTTGCCAGATGAGCTAGTAATATATTTTCCTACTGTTCCTCACAGTCTTAGCGGTATTCACAGTATTATTGAAGACCCTTCCAGTATTTTCAGTATTAGTCCTGTTTTGTACTACATTTGTAAATTGACCTTCCAAGCCACAGTGTTTTGTTTTGTTTTTCAGTTAGTAATTGCAAGTTAATTAGGAAGTAGAAACACTCAGGATCTATTGCAGTAGGTTCTCTGAGCTCCCTGGCATGTGGCTTATGTCCCAAGTTCTGGCCTGATACCCTAGTTTCTCACTAGATTTCCTCATTTCCTTCTCTGTTTATCAGTTGTGAAGAGCTAAAAATGGAGCTTGGCTTTATGTGGATGGCACACATCTGTTGCAGCTTCTAAGGATGAACTGAGTTAATGGTACCCCGAAGAGATTTCTGGTATTCACCAGTAGATTCAATGGAGATCAATTATTTTTAGCCCAGTGAATCAAATAATTTAAACTAATAAGTTTGATCCTATTTTATCTGTCTTTAAAATTGGGGATGACCCTTCTGAATGGTTGCTGAATGTGCTTCATTGCTTTGTGTCAGTTGACCCTTGTTTGGTTTTGTTTAGGGAGATAAATATTTCATTGAGGAATGAAAGATATTTTCCCGTTTTAGATAATATCTGTAACTCCTAGCAAATCTTGGGAAGGGAGTAGGCTTTTCAGGCAGTAGCCTATAGAAATTATGTTATGGAAAATATTTCTAAATTCTGGTTTTCTTCCAGGTGCCTCAAAGAACAACTTCTATATCCCCAGCGTTAGCCAGAAAGAATTCTCCTGGAAACGGTAGTGCTCTGGGACCCAGACTAGGATCTCAACCCATCAGAGCAAGGTAAGAGAAGGAAGATGGTTAAAGTAAAGGAAAAATCCCTTACCAACCTTATCATTGCCTGCTCTCGTAAAAAAAAAAAAAGTTTTTTTTTCACTTCGAAGACATGTTGACTTGCCGCCTGGACTTTGATGGGCCAGGACACATGCCTTTTATTTCTTTCGTGGTCTTTCACACAAATCAGTTTACAGTGGGGGCTCATGGATAGGTGGATGGATGGATGGGTGGGTGGGTGGGTGGGTGGATGGATGGATGGGGCAACCAGGATTTACCTTAACTGACAGTTTTAAAAATTTGAGAGTAAAATAGCAAATATAGCTATAGTTGTAGTTACCCCAAGCCATTACTTCATAAACTAGTACTTCATGGAGTCAGAAAAGCTAAATAGCCTGGTTGGAGGGGATTTTTAGCATCAGGTCAAGAAATGTGCCCTGGGAGCCATTGAGACATTACAAAGTAATAGCCAAAGAAATGCAATAGTAGCCAACTGCAGAGCTTCCCTAGCTTGGTAAATTACAAAAGAACTAGCTTTTGTGAGGCAGTCACCTCTTTGGTAATATAGAGGGCCACTGAAATACAGTTATGCTTCCACTGTTGCTCTGTGCTCTCCTTCCAGAATTTTCTATCAACAATGTATATTCCTGCAGTTAGGAAGTAGCACTGACCTCCTGATTGGTGTAGAGGTCTCAAGAGAAGCTGGAAAGTAAAGACTACCCTTATAGTATCTGAGTAGATCTTATGTGGTAACAGATGCGGTTTCCTGCTATAGTTGATCAAACTTCCCTCAGATTTTTCATGATAAATACAGTCCTTTTTAGGATCAACTGTAATAGCAGTGGCCTCTGCTGAGACGATAAAAAGGATGAGCTTGGACAGGCTGTTTTAGTCTCCTTCACTGTGTTCATAGTAAGGGGAAGACCATCCCTTGCTAGTGAGAGAGACTGGGAAGGAAGGTTATGATTATCTGTATATATCTTTGAAATATGGAATGCCTTTGATCATAAAGCTTTAATTTTCCTCTTCACATGAAAAGCCTTATGAAGGGGCCAGTCCATAAATAAGATGGGGCTATACTAAACAACATTAGCCCCTTTAGGGCAAAGCCACTAACCCATTCTCAGTGGAGCTGCCAATTGTGGCAGGCTCTGAAGGAGCCATTTTTTCCAGCACTTGTCAGATTCACTGTGGAGTGGAGCCGGTGTTGCTAAGCAGTGCCGAGGAAGACTGGGGTGCACTGTGATGGTGGAACCAAAGGAATGTTAGCATGGGATGGCCAGCCTGGCTCTACCAGCCCCCTCTTCAAGCAGTGATCAGTCTCTAATTAACAGTGCTTCTTGCTCCTTTGAACGCAACCCTCGATGCTCTGTTCATTGGATCAGTTGCTTGTAATTTCAGTTGCCATAGATCAAGCATCACTTCAACTTTAAGTATTTCTCCCTCTATCAACCAAAAAGGAAAAAGAACTATTGTATAGTCAAATAAAAAGCAGTTTTTTATTCTCTCTCAAGTATTATTATAATGACATTAGAGCTTAAGAAAGTTGGCATTTGATGGTCAGTGGCTGGCAAAATATGAGCTTTTCCTTGGGAGACACTTAAATATTGTACTTTTCCAAAGAATACGGACTTCGCGAGAGGTCACTAACATTTTTCTACTTAGGGAGGGAGCCAAGTGGTAATAATTACTTACCTCCATTGAAAGTCAGGGGACTTGAGGGTTGGGGGACAGGACATGGAGAATCTCCATCTTTGCTATGTGGGACGGAATCCCTGGGTAGTGCAAAGGCTACTAACCGAAAGGTTGGAGATTCGAGTCCATCTAGAGGCACCTTGGAAGAAAGCCTGCTGATCTACTTCTGAAAAATCATCCACTGAAAACCCTATGGAGCACAGTTCTACTCTGACACACATGGTGTTGCCTTGAGTGAGAATTGACTCAACAGTAACTGGGGTTTTTTGCCATGTGGAACAACCCTACAGAATACCACAGCTTCTTACCATCACATATCTCTATGTGACCAGACTTTGCAACTCTAGACTGGATTGCATTTGTAAAAGCTTTAGGATTTGATTTATTTACTGTGGTAGAGGCAGCTTTCTCTCAACTTTGCTGCATAATAAACCACCCCAAACCTTAGTGACTGCAAACAATTACACTTTATTATTTCTCACTGTTCTGTGGGTTAGCTAAGAAGTTTTTCTGCTGGTCCCCCTGGCCTCACTCATGCAGCTGCATTGAGCCAATGCGTTGGCTGGGCCTCTTGCTCCACCTGGCCTTTCATTTTGGCTTCTTCACAGTTAGGTGATCACAGGACAGCATCCCAGAGGGAAAGCCCAGTGCACAAGTGCTCTTCAGGCCTTTGCTGACATCATCTCTGATCACTGCAAGTCACATGGCCAGTTGAGTCAGTGTGGAAGGGAAACACACAGGAACATTGATACTGGGAGATGTGATTGATTGGGAGCCATTCCTGTAACACAGACTAGTCTGCTTTCTGTTGGTTCTTGTGAGGACCTCATAGTTCTTGTGTACCATTTGTCAGACAACTGCCAGTCCAAAAAGCCATAAAAAGAGTTTCTTTTAAGTAATTCGTCCTTATTGAGCTTCTAAGCTACCTTTCCTCTGCTTGGTCAATATTCCTTTTTTCCCTCCCAACCTTTTCTTTGAAGTGATTCCCAAGATAGACTAGAAAATAAGCGAAGTTAGAATGGATCTCAAGAAACATCACATAGCTATTAAGGGACATATTCAGGATGCTTTGTTATTATTATTTTTAATTCATTTTCCAAATTCAGCAAAGATATACTGAAGACCCACTTTGTACCAAGGTGTATGTGGCCTTGGGATCTGGTGCCTCCAGCCCGACTGCCTGACTCAGGCCCCATGTGTCTCTCCTGGGTCAGAGGATATACTAGACCTGCTGCTCTTTGGGGATACAATATTACTAGGGCAAAATTCTATTTCTTGCTTTGGTTTCTTATTTTGCTTTGGTATCAATATGAGAATTCACTTACTTAAAGAAAACCAAACCAGTTACCACTGAGTCAATTCCTACTCATGGCAACCCCATGTGTGTCCAAGTAGAACTGTGTTCCATAGGGTTTTTAGTGGCTGATTCTTCAGAAGTAGATCACCAATCACCAGGCTTTTCTTCCAAGGCACCTCTGGGTGAACTCGAACTGCCACCTTTTCAGTTATTAGCCAAACAGGTTAACCATTTGCTCTGCCCAAGAAGGCAGACCCTAATAGTTGAGAAGCTTGGTTTTTGCTTTCTGCATTAAGTACTAATGAACTCCAGTTACTAGGCGCAAGGCATTATATAGTAACTGTGGAATGTATTAGGGATTTTTTTTTTTTTTTGATAATTTAGGAGACAGTATGTTTAATCCAGTAAACTGAGTACTAGTCCCCCTTAATGGAAGAAGCTCAAATATGCAAGCATGTGCCTACAACATGAGGAAAACAGCCAACCTTTGCTATCTTGAATAGCCTCCCTTCTCCCAGGATCATCTCCCTAGTACTTCACTTCTCCTCCTTTGCTCCCGACACACACAATATCAAATCAAAGAGAACCCTATAGAGAACATGCTCTTAAATGGATATGGTATCAAGAAGGTGCAGCCTGTGTCAGCGTCACTTGGCCAGGAAAGTGTTATTGGGCAATCCCTGTGGTTTCCTGCCTTCTGCGTGGTTCAGGACAATTTATTCTTGGTTTAATAAATACTTCTGGAGCACTTATTTATGGGAGGTGCTGCTCTAACTGTGTTACAAAGGTTAACTAATTTAAATCTCATAACAGCTGTGTGAGGTAGTGACTATAATTACCCCCACTTTATAGATGGGGAAACTGAGAAAAGTATAGTTAAGTAAATTGCCCAAGGTGACAAAATTAGTAAGCAGAACAGCCAAGATTGTGAACCCTGGTATCCTTGCGCCGAAGTCCACGCTCTTCAGCGCCGCGCTGTGCTAATCTGTTTATAGCAGGTGCAGCTGGCCTTGCAGCCTTGTTGTTTCTCTGACTGACACGGCACCATTTTGTATCTGTTTTTCTCACCGTTTCATTTAGTGGGTCTGTTAATGGCTCCTCTTTAAAAAACAAAAACAAAACAGTTGCCATCGAGGTGACTCCAGCCCATGGCAACACCATGTCTGTCAGAGTAGAACTGTGCTCTACAGGGTTTTCAGTGGCTAATTTTTTCCAAAGTAGATTGCCAGGCCTTTTTTCAGAGGTACCTCTGGGTGGCCTCAAACCTCTAACCTTTCCATTAGCAACTTAACGCATTAAGTATTTGCACCACCCAGGGACTCCAACAGCACCTCTTTATCAAATGCTTGTTGATCCTCATCTTGTAATATTCACTACCTTTTAAAGATTGTTGTCCCATAGTAACTGTTTAAGCCCAACACCCTTCCCTACTTGAGCTAGTATCACATGCTTTTGACAGTTCTCTACCTAGGTGGCCTACATCTGGGTGATGACAGTCACTGTGACCTCATGCAGTGGTCCCCCATCCCCCTTCACATGCACGTGCAGCTGGGCATAGCTCAGGCCGCCAGACCAATGGGCAGTTCTCACCACTATACGAGCTTGCAAAGACCTTATGTGATCCGTTAAGTTTAAATCAAGATTTGCTTTGTTCATTTTTTTAAATACTGCTTTAAACAATTCCAGGCACTTTAATGTTTAACTTTGGTTCATGTGGCCTTTTAAAGCAAATTAAAATTTGATCAAACAAGTACATTCAGAATATGAAGAGATTTAAAATGAAGCCAGGAACACCCAATCAAAACCCAATGACTAAGTGCTTAATTTCAAAAAATAATTCTCTGTCCCATCCCAAAACTGTCTTCTTATAGCTCAGTTGTTCTCATTGCCTATGTCGTCAATGACAAAGTAGAGTGAATTTGGGCAGTCAGCCAGTTAATTAAAGACTTGGCCCAAGTATTCGGGCCGAGAAAACACTTTGTAATCCTAATTTTCTGTTGTGACTTTTTATACGATTCAAGTGAATAGAATAATTGCCAGAGTTTCACTGTACTGTGTGTTGTGTAGATTAAACAGCATTGTCTACATTATGGCAAATGTCTAAATTAAAAGTTAGTATTTAAAGAAATCTACTTTGATGTTTTCAAGTCTTTTCATGTATAGATCTGGGTAGTAGGTTCAATTAATATGTGAACAAGGTAAATCCATTATTTCATGGAATTCTTCTGAAATTTATCTTCTCTAAGAGAACTTAGACCCATTTACTCCAAGGCCAGACCATATTAGTACATAGTAAGGAAGAGAAAAATGTGAACAATATGACATTTTCTCAAAATACTCACGTTTTACGGTAACAATAATAAGGTAGAAAAGCCATTGTAAAGTTTCACCTATTTCTGTGTGTGGCCATATAGAAACTAAACACTTCTTTCAATCTCCAGCAGCAAAAATAGCAACCTATTGAGCACCCACGCTGGTTAGCTCCAATGGGGAGGACATGTGCTAACGAGACGCAGGTCAGGAATTTAATGCCCATGGGATCCAATTAGCTTTGCACAAAAAGAGGCTCCAAGCCCAGTCAGAGACGCATGCTCAGCCTAGCCAGTTCTGCTAATGTCCCTGCTCCTCTTTAACACAAGGGCAGCCCTGGGCCAGGCCTCACCATCTCACGTGGCAGCAGCCTCCTACCTGGTCTACCTGCCTTCCTCCTAGCCAGTCATTCAGAGCCTACCACGTAAGGTACACGTTTCTCTGCCTGGCTTGAATGGCTCTTGCTGTATAACCCAGCCTTTTTCTTCTGATGGAGTCCCTGGATGGTGCAGATGGTTAACGTGCTTGGATGCTTACCAAAGGTTTGGAGGTTCGAGTCTACCCAGAGGCACCTTGAAAGAAAGGCCTGGTGATCTGCTTCTGAAAGATCAGCCATGAACACCCTGTGGAGCACAATTCTACTCTGACATACATGGGGTTGCCATGAGTTTGAATCAACTCGACCGCAACTGGTTTTTTCATCTCATAACCCAAATCCCCAGTATTTCCTAACACAGACTGGGTACCCCAGTTAGGCTGGTGTTCTCCCTACATCAACACATACCAGGAAAACCCCAGCCCGTATGTCTTTGCTCAGGCTGTTCCTCCAGTCTTCCGTGCTCACCCCTCCAAAGCCCAGTCAAGTCCTGTCTCCTTCATAACATGGCCGTTGACTGCTCCAGGCTGCATCACTTGTTCCCCAGGGTCGAGCAATGCTTACAGTCTCTTTCACACACAACATACAGACTTTTGCCTTGTTCATTATTGTCTCCACTGCGTGTGTCTCATCTCCATGATATTGAAACTTGAGTGTATGCCCTGTGTCCTTTGCTTCACCTACATGAGTGTCACCAAGTAAGTGCTCAATGAAAAGCTTTTTGTTTACATGGTGAAAGGAGTGCTACCTTAGAGCAAGTGCCTGGATCCTGCTACCACATCACAACTACCAAGACAAAAAACTCAGAGCCCCTGTCACAAACCCTCTCTCAGTAGATTTTGTGCATATGTGGTGAGTGTATATAAAACAAAAATTTTACCATTTCAACATTTTTCACATAGTTACTTTTATTGTGTTATGCAACCATCTCCACTATTTGTTTCCAAATGTTTCCATTACACTTAACAATATAAATGACAAGCAGTGATAATAAATTTTTTTTAATAATATGTTATTGTGTTTTTGATGAAGGTTTACACAGCAGTTTAGGTTCCCATTCAACAGTTTCTACACAAGTTGTCAGTGACATTGGTTATGTTATTCACAATGTGTGAACATCCTCATTATGTCCATTCTGGTTGTTCCATTTCCATTAATCTAGTTTCTCTGCCGTCTTACATTCTCATCTTTGTTTTAAAGTAACTGTTGACAGTTTGATGACAATAGATTTTTTAAATACAAAGAATATCACATTACCATTGTACAAACTGATAGCAACCACCGAGATGCTTCAACCTGCCCATCACTCTTAATCTGCATTACTGTTGGTTAGCAATAACAATACATTTTTTTAGAAAAAATATTCTGGCATTTATTAATTGTGCATAATAATCCTTTACTGTTACTGTTTAATAAAAGAAGGCACAACAAACAACAACAACCCACTGCCTTTGAGTCGATTCAGATTCATAGCAACCCTATAGGACAAAGTAGAACTGCCCCCCCATAGGGTTTCCAAGGAGCAGCTGGTGGATTTGAACAGCCAAGCTCTTAACCACTGTACCACCAGGGCTTCAAAAGAAGGCAAAAGGGAAGAATTCATTATTTGGGAATTAAAGGGAGTGGAAGTGTTTCCTTATGAAAATCAAAAATTTTGAAATGTAGACTATTTCAGAAGAAATACGTTTATTAGTTTATGCATTCTCCCAATCAAGGCATATTTCCACTGTGGATTCAAATCAATTTCAGTGACTTAAGTGCAAATAATTTTCACTAAAATAATAGTGAATTCTACATTTATGTGATTTAAATTAATAAATTATAAAGACATATTTATTTTTACATATAAAGTTTTCCACTGAAGTTTTCTAGAGTCACCAGGCATGTCTTCCAATAATCCATGTTTAAAGAATTTGAAACCAAATGTCTCAAGCAACTGTTTTTGGCAGATGCATTACCACAAAGCAAGATCCTTACTAGTATGTTTTCAAAAGAGACTGTTTGGTTTAGTGGCTGTTATAAGGCTGACAATTTTGTGACTGGACTGTAAGTGTCTCTCAGGAAGGGACCATATAATTTTCACATTTATGTATGAAACATCTAACGCCTAACACAGGACAGTGTCTGGTATGTATTTGAAACTTTGAACTGGGTGGGCCAAAATTCAAGCATAAAGTTGCATTTTTATGTAAGTATCTCACTGCGTTAAAATCCTAGCTCAAAGGAGCCCTGATAGCGCAATGGTTAAGTGCTCAGCTGCTAACCAAAAGATTGTCAATTCGAACCCACCCAGTGGCTCCGCAGGAGAAAGACCTGGCAATCTGCTCCCATAAAGATTACAGCCTAGAAAAACCTGTGGAGCAATTCTCTGTTACGTGGGGTCACTATAAGTCGAAATCAACTCGACAGCACCCAGCAACAACATGGTGACTATATCAACACAGATGTGGAATTCTGTTTAGAGAACTGAAAACACTGGGAACATGGAGGGAGCCTATATGGGATCAGGTTCTCCCCTCAGTAGCTGGATGGCAATAGATCTGGGCTTTGAGTTTCAGCTCTGACTAAATTATCTATGTCCAGTTTTGTGTAAATCTAAAGGAAAATTTGAAAGACCTTTGAATTACAATTTTAAAAGGAAAAGCTTTATAGAAGCTCTGAGGATGTTGCTTATTTTTTTACAGAATCGTAAAACTCAGAAACTGCCTCCACCACCACTACCATTTCCCTCTTTTGCCCAACTCATTGTTCCAGTCTTGGCTTAGATGTCTCCTCCTCTGGTACAGCTTCCCTGACCACCTAAAACAACCTAGGTGACTCTGCTCCATGCTCCCATACTGCTGTGTGCTCACTGCAAGCAAAGCATGGATGAAATTGGCTGTGTAGGTCTGGCTGAGCTCCTAAGGGGCAGAGGCTATGTCCTGGTCATCATTGTATCCCCAGTACCTGGACTAGAACAACTGAGTGAATGAATAAATACTGCTATTTAGGGGGAAGTAAAGATACTAGGACTAATAACATAGAAAGGTCTTATGAAAAGTAGAGGTTACTAGCCTGCCAACAAACTAATTTGTTCTTGAATTAGCACTTAGTAATAATTATCAAAAATCACACCTCCCTTTGGTAATGCCTAAGTATATATAGACTTCCTGCAAGACAATAATAAGAAATGCAAATATTCCAGTAGCTATATGAGCAAAGAACAGAACATGATTAGGCAATTCACAGAAATTATAAATGGCAAATAAATGTGAACAAAAAATATCCTACATCAATAGTAATTTTTTAATTGCATTAAAACAACAGATTTGTCCAGATTAGCAAACTGTCCATAATAAAACTCAGAGAGATAAACCATTTCATACACTTTAGTAAAAACTGGTAATACCTTTATACTCATACACACACACACATACACACACACACACACTCAATTCCAGGAACCTATACTAAGGAAATAGAGATGTGATAGGGTATTTGTATGCATGTAGATGGTTGTCTCTGTCTTATGTGTTACAGCAATATATTGGAAGCACCTTGATATCTAACAGTAGAGGAGTGGTTAGACAATATGACTGTTACGCAGGCATTATTATTTTCAGAAGCGTAAGAAAATGCTCACAATGCAGTGTTAAGGGGGGAAAGCAAGATGCAAAATTGAATATACAGTTTGATTCCATATGTACAGGAAAAAAAAAAGTCTAGATAGAAGATAATATACCAACTAGTAAAATATGGGTTGACTATCTCCTGGTTCAGAAATGACAAATGTTGTTTCCTTATTTTTACCTTTAATATTTTTCTAGTTTTTTACAATGAACACAGAAAGCAAATGGTTTAAGAGAAAGCCTCCTTTTGGCAGTTCACTGTTTCAGAGCTAATACTTTGAATGTAACGGCTCAAGGATTGGGTCATGAGTTCATCCCACCCGTATCCCGTATCTGGCCAGGAGCTCCATGTAGAAAGACATGACTGTCTGGCTTTGACTCCTTCAGTACCTGGGTCTTCTGAGTGCTTTCATTATTGCTCTGCACGGGAGAGGGTACTGGATTATGCTTGTGTCCACCAATGGCAAGGTCTTGGGAGTGTAATCAGTGCACTGTACCGCCCGTGCAGCAACCCTGACCTCCGGAGGACTGAGCCCGTGTTGGAGAGCCCCTTGCAGAGGACCAGTAGTGGCAGCTCCTCCAGCTCAAGCACCCCTAGCTCCCAGCCCAGTTCCCAAGGAGGCTCGCAGCCTGGATCACAAGCAGGTTCCAGCGAACGGACCAGAGTTCGAGGTAAAACTTCTCTTACCTTTTTACCGATAGCACTGCCGGGTAGCAGAGCTGGGCACAGGGATCATATTAGTTCCTGACTTCTGGCGCTGGCATGATCACCGACTGTATAATATTGAAAAAGCCCCTTAACTGTTCTCAGTCTCCATCTCCTCAGAGAAGTGGGCTGCCATCCTCAAATATGTGTGATGTCAGAGTGTGGACTAAATCCTTCCTGATCATAGATCCCACTGTTTTCTAAAGAGATTAATAAGATCACAGAATATTCGTCTTATTTGAAAATCTAGTCACTTACCAATCCATTAAACCTATTGCCATCAAGTTGATTCCGACTCATAATGACCATCTAGGACAGTGTAGAACTGCCCCATAGGGTTTCCAAGGCTGTTATCTTCATGGAAGCGGATGGCCACATCTTTCTCCCACGGAGGCTGGTAGTTTTGAACCTCTGACTTTTTTTTTTTTGTTTAGCAGCCAACTGCTTAACTCTCAATTTCCATTTCCATTCAATTGCATCATTAGAGTTTCACATACCCAGTATCCTGTTACCAGTGCACCAATTGCCCCTTTTAGCATTCCGAACATAGTTCATGGTACTAGGTATTTCTTGACATAAAATTTAATAAAGATTAACAGAATAAATACACTTAAGGGAAGAAATAAAATCTTTGACTTAAAAAAATATATATTTGATTCTTCAGGTTATTCCTATTTAGAGAGGTAAAAATTAGCCTCTCTAAACATTTAAGTCGTTCATCACTGTTTAGTTTTCATTAATGAAGATGCCTGTGAAAAACTAAGGTTTTCATGTGTAATTGTCCAGCTAAGTATACATGAAAACACTTCGTTGCTAGCTAATCAAAATTAACTTTCTGAATTCCCTTCTTCAAAAGACAGTTTTTTGTTTCTAAAGACCAGTCCTTTTCAAAGTACCATTTGATAAACACTCATTTACTTACGGATGATTCTGCCTGATGAGAACCACCAGTTGGTTATTCTTCCTTAGCCTCTTCATTAGACACAGTCGTAGCTGACTTGCTAACGTCCTCTAAGGTTGCTCTGCACCTCAACTCTACTGCCTTTCCCCTTTATTACCTCATTCTTTCTTCCATAAAGGGTCCAGACAACCCTCCCCTCATTTAAGAATCATTCCACCAAATGGAATAGAATTGAGTGTTTTTTGCATAATTTGATCTAAATAGCCTGTTTTGATAAGTAGGTAGTAAAGAAGAACCCAAGCATAGAACCTTGACTTGGGGATGCTGGTTTAACATAATGATGGACAATAAGGCTTTGAGATATTAGAGTCTCAGCTCTACCCATATTTTTATTGAGACCTTAGGCCAGTTGCATCAACTCTCTAAGCCTGTGTTCACCTGTAAGATAGGAAAAGGGTACCATGTTATAGGGTTAGAGTGAGGACTAGATGAGACAGTTGACGTAGAAAGCTTTTATCACTGTGCCTGCAACGTGATAGGCGCTCAGTAAATGGTGGTGGTGGTTTCTACAGTTTCTATTGTTACTAGTGACTTCCGGATTACAAGCCTACATGTTATTTGCCTGATTTTGTTTGAATATTTATGATTATCTCTTGGATCTGGTTAGGGATTTGCCTCAGTAAATGACGTGTCCACAGAGTAATCCTGAAGGGATGACTCATCACAGAACTTGTGCCACAATTACTATCCTTGGCCTTCTGTCTTTTCTCTCTAGCCAACAGTAAGTCGGAAGGATCACCTGTGCTCCCCCATGAGCCTTCCAAGGTGAAACCAGAAGAATCCAGGGACATTACCCGACCTAGTCGACCAGCTGTGAGTGCTTTTCTCTCTGAAGGGTTTTGAGCTCCTTTAATTTACCAGAGAACCTATAGGATAAAGTAGGTGGGGATATACTCATGATTACGAAGAAAAATCACCTTGATTAGTAAGAACAGATGCTAGAAGCCTCCAGAGGGAAGTCATACCTGCTTAGGAAAGAACTGAACAGGTCTTGCATTGCCCCTCTGCCCATTGTCCGCCTTTTGATATTTTGCTGATCGTTAGTACTCCTTTAGAAAATAAAACAGGATAAGAAATAACTCATATCATTCCATAATTTCTACTTGTCAACTTTGGCAAAAAGATGTTGAAACTAGTGTGGTTAAGCAGACTTGAGTACTATCTGTTTCTCTTATTTTTTCTGCCTTTTCCCCCATATTATTTCTAGATGAATTATGTGATATTATAATTTTTCTGCCCCTTTTCATGCCTCTAGGGCTACTACATTTTTACACAAGTAATGTATTTGTTTACCAACCGATCCCTCCCCCACAAGGTATTTTCATAAAGACCGCTATTCTAATTTTTTTCTACGTTACTGTAAAAAAAAATTAACATAGCACTTACAAAAATACCTTGCAAGTGGAAGGGAGCTGTTGGCAAGCAAACGTGGAAGGCACACGTTATTTTCTCAAAAATTTGGTATATTTTCTGGGCCCAAACTTGACAAGCATGGTTTGACAGGGGGCCAGACACCTTGAAATCTAGCTCCATTGCTGTAACACCACAGACCCCCAAATAGTCTTTAAAAAAAAAAATGATGTAGAGGTTGAAATTTGAAAGTTGAAAATTAATTTGGCATGAGTTACTATATACTTATTTAAAATTATCTGAGAAGCTTTTCTATGAAATGAATGTGAAGTCTTTATTTACTCGGTTATTTACATTTTAAAGTAAGAAAATATACTGAGAGTGATAATGAAGAGAATTTGCATCGTTCTAAGTCGAATTTCTCTTTTTATTTTGTATATCACTTTTATACTAATAATTCCAGTTTTGTTTCTAACCTGCTTGCCTTTCTTCTGGCTTTTCCTCCTTCTGTGGATCCTCTGGACTGGGTTCCTCTTATCTCAGAGCTATAAGAAAGCTATAGATGAGGTTAGTATTACCTTTTCTTGGTATTGCTTTCATAAGATGTAAATGTAAAACTGAATCCTGATGTTGACGTTCAGAATGGTGGCCAACACGATCACAGATTAAAGTTCACTCAGTTGGGAGTGATCTGCTAGGAGGAGAGCCCCTTCAGTAGAAGCTGTCCCAAGACCTTCAGGCACCCTTATAAGGCTTCAGAGACTTTCCTTCTAAGCCAAAATTTCACTCTTCCATTGTTCCCAGTCTAGCTAACAAGCACTAGTGCTTTATTAATGGCACCATTTCTCATTCCAGTATCTTCCAGCAGCAAAGCCTGGGCTGTTAACCTGCTCTCACCGGCCTTGCTAGGGGACAGCTCTGAGTGGTTTTACTAACAAAGAAAAGAGACATCATTCTGGGGCACTCCAAATTTATAGTGTGTGATGTGTGAACAGGGAGTTACTGGCTATTGTTAGATTAATATTTTGGGACATTAACAACAGCATCAGCAGCAACATTGACTTTAGTTAATGAATCCTGGCAAGTTAAGTGACTTTATTTCCTTATCTGTGGAGACATTTTTCCATTAGAAAAATATATGGCTTTGTCAATTGCAGGTAGCTTACTAAGACGGATGATGCCTTTGCGCTGTTTGTCAGACCTGCATGAATACAGCATAGGAGAGTGTTTTTTTAAGAGTCAGACCTTGCAGCGAGTCCTAGTGCATGGAATCTGAAGATCCCCATTATGGCTTTTAGGCTGTAGCTCTGCTGAGCAGCATTTTTGTGAAATGATAAGCAAAAAGCAGTAGCTTTGGGGTCAGCAGGCTGTATTCAAAACCTGGATCCCCAGTAAATTACTGATTGGGACAAGCCACTTAACCCCTCTGGGCCAGAGTATCCACATCTGTAAAATGCGCATAAAAACACCTACCCTGCCTCACTCACAGGATTGTTCAGGATCCCTCGAGTCATGTGTGCGAAAGCATTTTATGAAGTATCAGTTGCTGTATAAACCCCAGAAGTTGTCGTCATGGCTCAGGTTTGGGCTTGAGGCATGGACCTATTGTGGCAGGTGGGAGAAGCATGTTTCTAGGCATCTCATCTTCACCAAAGAGCATCTACTCTTTCAGAATTATGACTACCTCACCCTTCAGAGTGATTTAGAAAGTTGTGATCCTAGGTAAAGGGTTATTGCTTATGAAAAAATATGACTCTGCATGTCTGTAATATGTGAAGGGCATTAATAGAAAGGGAAAAGGGGATGTTTTTAAATTGCTATGTACCACTACCTTGCCCCTTCCCTCATAATAACGAGAAGGACAGCTGTTATCACAATTTTCATCAGTTTCCCCTCAAAAGAGGTGAAGAAAAAGAATGATGTTCTGGTGCTGTGGCTGCCAACAAGATGGCTGTGGTGTGAGCAGCTCAAGGAGAATCTCCTCAGTCCAGAAGTTGCCTTGGAGATAGCTGCCTTGAGGAAAAGAAGGATTTTTTGGGTTTTTCAAAATTGCTTTATTTATGTATTTTGGAGTACTGCAGCACACTTTGGCACAGTTAAATATGTGTCTTGAAGTTTGTATACATAAGCAAACATTGGCTTTAGTACTGTTCTTCCTGAGTGCGCAGGAATCTGAAACATCCCAGGACACATCCGTAGATTGGATGGAACGTCAACAGTAACTAGTGGTTCAAACCCATTTTTTCTCGGATGAGGATACTGAAGTTAAGTGACTTGCCCAATGATATCTTTAGATTTCCTAGAAAGAAACAAAAAATTTTTGATACATAAAGAAAAGACCAGCTTAAAAAAATTGAACAAAATAATTGTTAAAAAAAATTGAACTAAAATTTGAATAAACTATATTGTTTCTAAAAAGAGAACTAAAAAAGCATCTTTTTAGGCAAGGTATCATAATTATCAGATTAAATAAGCTTTTTTGATTGAAAAATAGAATCAAGTTGATTCTAAAGTGCTACATCAGAGAAACCTTTAAGAGCCTCTTAACTCTTCACATTTACCATATAGTCAAAAAATCTTACCGTTTTGCTATATTTCTTTTTTAGTAATACATCTTAAATATTTTCATGCTAAATAGCGCTTTTTATTCCTCCTTTTTAATACTTTTTAGTTCGAGGCTTGAGACAGTCAAGCAATAAATTACCACAAAGACTCATTATGTGGAGAAAATTGGTATTGACAGAGAATTAAATGAATCAATTTTAGACCATGTCTATTTCCTATAACTTTGTTATTGTAAATTGTTCCAGAGTGGAATGATAAGAAACAAAAATTCAGCTAAACACATAAGCTATTGGCAATGGAAGATTAATTTTCTTAGACTGGGGATACTACTTTTAAGTTACTCATTATTGTTACCTTGGGATTTTCATGTGTGTGTCACCCTGCAAGCTATTACCAATTAAACTTAAAAGGAATTTGCAATTATTTCTAATGTTTCAATAAAGACAGCTTTTTTAATAACGTGGAAACAAAAAAAAACTTCTAATTAAAAATGAAATTACTAAGTAGGTCAGAACTTTAAAGTGTTCTAAACACAGTGTTTAGAAAATTGTAGGTCGTTTTGACAAGTGTGAGTTTCCTTAAATCAATGGACTTTGGATCAGCTAAATATTTCTAAATAGGCTGGATTTTTTTTTTTTTTTTTTTGTAAATATCTTTTTTCTTGTTTTGAAATGTCAGAGATGAGGAAAACCAAGCCATGGGGAAAATGTGTCATGAATTTAAATAGATCCTAGCTAATCTTATTATATTTGACTCACAGAATTATTGACATTGGAAATGAGCTCTTTTAAACCATATTCTCTCTTTAAATTATAATAAAATGTATT
This sequence comes from Trichechus manatus latirostris, assembly GCF_000243295.1. Lineage (NCBI taxonomy): Eukaryota > Metazoa > Chordata > Mammalia > Sirenia > Trichechidae > Trichechus > Trichechus manatus. The sequence continues at coordinate 5,858,316 of NW_004444046.1, read as the reverse complement.
TTCTAACAGCAAGTAACATTTTAAGTGCTAATTATATTCTTTAATGAGTTTTAACATGGTTTTAACATGCAGAAGTCAAAATACAAAATAAATTTATCAAATTTGTTGTTATTTTGCTAGTGCAGAGAATTATAATCTCCTTTTCCTTTCAAGACCTTAACAAATACCTACACTGTATTTTCCCAAGGTGTTCAAGTATAGCATATTCTTCAGTTTCTTCTCCATTTGATAAAGATAAGCATTGGCAATTGTCAAGAGAAAATAAGAAGTAAAAAACTTAAATCCAGATATAAGCTTTTCTTATTTTGGCCCATTGCTAAAGAATAAATAAATAAAGCAGAAGTAAATTTTCAGGAAATTTTATCTATGTGGTAGTTTTCCTCTACTATAATAATACATATTATATTTAAACACTATTGAGCATTTTTAAAAACAATTTTATTTTCATTTGCATGTATAGGACAAATATATCTGCTGAGATTGAGGCCTTGTGTGTGTGTGTGTGTGTGTGTGTGTGTGTGTAAAAATCCCAGAAAATGTGTTTGCATATATCATGTGTAATTTGAATTTTCAGAAGCTTCCCTTTTTCAAGGACTTCATTTCATTTGATTTCAGGACAAATTTAAAAGTCATTATTGCTTTCCATCTGATTTTTATGAAATTAGAAAGAAACGTCTCCCTCACTTAACACCCTGAACTTCCTAAATTTCTAGACCGAATAAAACACTTAAAGTGTTTCCTGTCCTAGTCTTAACAACAAATAGTAATGCTTGATGTATAGGTGGCAATGAAGAAACATGATGATTTTTTGCCTTCTCAAAATAAAATTATAATTAAAAAAAATAAAATAAATGTAAAATTCAGTTATGCACACTTAACCACGGTTTTTCCTTCAACCAATTTGGATAGCTTATCAAACACCATTTAGATCATCTAGATTGCTATAATCCTACGTCAGGTGAATTGGACAAATACATTTCTGGATTGAAATAAAGAGAGAATATGGCTATAAGAAAACTGTGGGATTTAGTATTTTTCAATGAGTTTCTTTCTCCCTAATCCCGTCTCTCACTGAATGCTCTGGTTCTCACATGGGTCACTAATATAGGGAGAAATGGTAAGACTGATGTCAAATTGCTTCTTCCTCATTTGCATGCTGTGCGCCATGGGCAGTTTAACCCATGTGAATTAGAGCAGCCATGCTTTTGCAGAATTGCTTCCCTCTGCATTGCCCTGAAAGCATGTAAAATAAAAGGTAGTCAGACCTTCAGCCACTGCCTGCAATATGCCTGATGATTAAATTTCACATCATCATATCACATAAGGCTAAAGGTTTCATCATGCTCATGGAAAACTGGGAAATTATCTCTTCTGTTTGGTGTTTGCACATTCATTTCAGTACTCTTAGCCAGGGTTTCTGCCAGGTGACTGGAATTTTAAACAAAAGAAAATGAAACACCCATCATTCTGCAAGAGAACTTCCTTTTTTTTTGTTTTTGTTCCTCTTGATTAACTCGGCTCTGTGGCTATAATTTCAGTGGCACTGGGCTTTGGGGTGGGTCATCATTTGATGTAGAGCCTTTGCTCTTCAGGGAATGATGACACACCAAATGAGTCATTGTCGTAGCTGGGACCTTGGGAATTGCTCTGTTCTGTGACTGATGCTGGATTTTGGTACAGTAGCAATCACATCAGGGGAAAGGCCATCACTGTGGCTTGGGCAGGAGCCCCAAAATACTGGGGAAGAATTTCTAATCCCATGTATTTTCTCATTAACTCTGAGGGTTACCAACTTCACCTTCCCAAAATAAAATGAGAACTCAGTGTATGTATATATGTGTATACACACAATGCACATACACGTATATATTCAGAACTGAACAGTCTCGGTCTAGCTATTGGTTTTGAGCAAAATTTAAATCGATTTCATCTTTCTTTTCTAGTTTCTGTGCGCTACAAACATCTTTTCCTTAGCTCCATGCAGTAACTGTGTTTGTAGCAGTTCTATATAGAGCTTTTTTCTTGTTGCTTAAGCTGGAGCATTGACTTTCTGAGATATGTAGCTTTGGTCTTATCTGCAATTCACGTGCTGAACGAACTTATCTTTTGTAGGATCTGACGGCATTAGCCAAAGAATTAAGAGAACTCCGTATTGAAGAAACAAACCGTCCCCTGAAGAAGGTGACTGATTACTCCTCCTCCAGTGAGGAGTCGGAAAGTAGTGAAGAAGAGGAGGAAGATGGGGAGAGTGAGACTCATGACGGGACAGTGGCTGTCAGCGACATACCCAGGCTGATGTAAGAGGAGTCTTTTTCAGTGTAGACCAGGAGGGGGTGCTGTTGTTGTGGTTAGTTGCTGTCGAGTTGGCTCCAACTCATAGCAATCTTATGTATAACAGAGTGAAACATTGCCCCGTCCTGGGCCATCTTCATGATCATTGGTATGTTTGAGTCCATTGTTGTAGCTATTGTGTCAATTCATCTCTTTAAGAGCTTCCCTCATTTCCACTGACCCTCTACCAACCATGATGTCCTTTTCTAGTGATTGGTCTTTCCTGGTAACAGATCCAAAATAAGCAAGTAAGGAGGGGGTTAAATCTCCAAAACAAAAGGACGAGAAATATGATTAAATATAAGACAGTTTATAGGTCTCTGGCAAAATAAATCAACTTTCAGGATTCAGCTTTTTCTTAGAACATAGTTCTGTAATTATCTCTCTCCATGGACACAATCGCTTAGAATATGTAGCATATCTAGGCATCCATATGCTTTGCCTACCTATCATCACTGTCCTTTTGATGACTCTTTCTTGGTTCTTGTCATCTCCAGGGTAAACGATATCAACAGCCAGACTCTTGATTCATGCGTCTCCCCAGAACTGAAAGTATGAAATTATGGACAATAGCATTTCAGGATTAATATTAATAACATGAGACACTGTACTCCATTATTCTCTTCCCCTCAGTAAATACACGAGGAGTGCTCGTGGCAGCACGGGTTATCATCCCAGCAAAAGAATCAGGAGTCAAATCATCTTGCAGAGAAACTTCTGATAATTTGACTTTAATATCCCCACTTATGATTTATACTTCATTCTCTTCATCACCTCTTATTTCATCCTTTTTTCTGTTACCTTTGTCTTGTCCACATACTTTGTCAGCCTCTCTGCGGTCGTCGTCTTCTTTTTTTTTGTTATTTACACCTATATTTATACTTATCTGTTTCCCTTTTTTTTTTTTTTCTTTTTCTTTTTTCTTACAGGGTGTGGGAGGCTCACTTTTCTTTCCCCTCATTGGACTGGGGAGAGTACTTTGGAGCCTATGAAAGAACCTACCCCACATCCCACGGCCTCTACAGCTCTGACAATCACATTTACATAGTCACACGCACACACCTCTCTCGTTTCCTCCCCCAAATAAACACAAAATGCAAAATGCAGTTGCTCTGGTTGGCTATAACTTTGATGGAATGTAGTTCTAACTTTCCCAGCTTCACTCTGCATTCGCTTCTATTTCTTTGGCTTGGCTACTACTATTGGTCATCACACCATGCTCACACTACGTAGAGGAGATGCCATTCTAGGTCACAGACGACTGTCCTGCCCAGCAGGGGTTGGAGAGGAAGGCTGGCCAGTCTTCAGGGACATGTCATCCATTGATTAACCATCACTACATGCAAGCACTTCCGAGAGACAATTTCAATTAACACAGCTGAAAATCCATACTAGTTATTTTACTGTTGGTTACCCAGTTATTGACAACCATAAATATGCTAAAATATGACATTTTGAAACAAATTACATTAAATTGCTTTTTTCACAGCAAGTAAAATTGTTCTAGAGGCAAAATCACTAATCCAGAACATTTTCTCAAAACATGCTGGTCCTTTCAGTTTTTGTCTTGACTCAGCATTGGTTAATTCTTCTAGCAGATGTTTTGAATTCTGTTTAAGCACTGAGCGTACAACTATCAGAATGAGTTTGGATTATCAAACTAAAAGATTGCTAAAACTCCCACTCTGTGTTAGGCATCGTGCTGAGGGCTTGGAGAGATTCAGGAAGTGTGCACATGGATTCTGCCTTCCAGAATTTTATACTCTAATTGGAGAGAGACAAAACTTACAGTGAAAGCTGTATAGTAATCTAAACATTTTGAAGAACAACCAATGGCAGCATTGGAAGAGATGTTAAATGGCATTTGATTTTCAACTCCTTATCATGTTTTGCAGCCCTGGTGATGCAGTGGCTAAGTACTCAGCTGCTAACCAAAAGGTTGACAGTTGAAACCCACCAGCTGCTCCACGGGAGAAGGATTTGGCAGTCGTCTTCTGTAAAGATTATAGCCTTGGAAACCCTATGGGGCAGTTCTACTCTGTCCTATAGGGTTGCTAGGAGTTGGAATAGACTCGACAGCAATGGGTTTTTGGTTTATGGTATGGTGTTTTGCAAGGCTGTTAACAGTGTTCACCCTGCCTACCTTAAAGGCAAATCTGTGACCTCTTCCCTCACTGCAGAATCACCTAACTTTCTAAAATGCCCTGAACAGACCATGCGGTACCTCCTCTCAGCCGTTTCATGTACCTTGCCCTTGTTGTCTGGCAGTCTCCTTTCTCTTTACGAATCACCTCCTCGCAGCCCCCCCACACACACAAGGAGAGCCTGCCCCCTCTTCTGTGCTGCCACTGTCCCTTGTGTGTGGTCCAGCAGTTTTACATAGTGCCTTGAATCGTGGTTATTTATTAATGTGTGTCTCCCTCTCTGAGCTCCCTGAGTGTGCGGATTGTGCCGTATTTATCTCTCTACTCTTAACACCTTGCGTGGTATCTGGAATACAGTTGATCTGATTTACATTTAATTGCGCTGAACTGAAATTGCAACCCTGACTTCAAAGAGCTTATTGCCTAATCCAGAGAAAAGACATGTACACAAATAACTGTCGTCAAGATAGAAAGGAATGTGGGGTAATATCAGAAGTAAAGCCACAGAAGGGTGAGTTTGGTGGTAATGCAGGGTTTATATAGAAAGAAAAGTCTGGACTAGTGGAACCAGACTAAGAAGTGGTACTTTATCATGTAGCCACTGAGCAACTGCTAAAGGTTTTTGAGCAGGGATGTGACATGATCAGTGCTATGTTTGAGGGGGAGTATTTCAGCAGGATGATTTGGAAAGAGGACAGGCTAGAGACTGGTAAAGCAATTAAGAGGATTTATTACTATAATCCAGGTGAGAAATAATAAACCAGGGCTATCGTGGAATGTTTATGGTAGAGGTAGTATTTGACATGGCTCGTGAAGATTTAGCAAATTTTAGATGAAATGATGAGTGAATTAAAATATTTAATTATATGTATAGGAGATATACCAAACCAAAAAAAAAAAAAACCCATTGCCGTCAAGTTAGAGGAGCCCTGGTGGCACAGTGGTTAAAGTGCTCAGCTGTTAACCGAAAGTTTGGTGGTTCAAATCCACCAGCCACTCCGCTGGAGTAAGATGTGACAATTTGCTTCTGTAAAATTTTACAGTGTAGGAAACCTTATGGGGCAGTTCCACTCTGTCCTGTAGGGTCACTATGAGTCAGAATCAACTCGATGGCAGTGGGTTTGGTTTTTGGTTTTGGCCATTGATTCAGACTCATAGCGATCCTATAGGAAGGACAGAGTAGAACTGCCCATAGGGGTTCCTAGGCTGTAAATCTTTACGGAAGCAGACGGCCACATCTTTCTCCAGTGGAGCAACTGGCAGGTTCTAACCACTGATTTTTCGATTAGCAGCCCAGCACTTAACTACTGCTCCACCAGGGCTCCTAAAAAGGAGATACAGTAAGAGAAAAATCAGGATATGTGAGTGTGTGTCTTTACTCCAGTTTGGTAAATATATGTATTTTTATATGCAGATAAAAATATATACTGTCTGTTCTATTACAATGTGATAGCAGTATGCCTGAGAAACTTCACACTATTAAAAATATCCGTTATAAAACAGTTGTTTCTTTAGGAATAGAGTGTTTCAGGGGTAGAGTGCTTCTTATATACATTCTTATCACCTTTATTTTCTATTGTTAAGATAAACCTTTACATTTTGTGCTATATATTTTTAAAGCAGAAAATAAAAATATATTGGAGCATGATTCACTACTTTAATGTATATACAAAAGAGCTCTCAAAAATAAAGTGAGCACTAGCCATTCAGACAAGCAGCTGTGGATTCCAATGTTTAAAGCAACAGCTTTGTCTACATACAGTGCTGATTTTATATGTAGAGTATAAGGTATAACCTACAATAGTGCAGATAACTAAGATAGTGTTCCTTAATTAATCACTTGTACTGTTCCCAAATACCTCATGCATAAAATAATAAGTAGAAGGAAATAGACCAAAATTATAACAGTGATTACCTGTAAATTATTTAGCTATAAGGGATTTTTGTTTTATATATATTCCCAATTTTATGATGAGCATGTACTACTTTTACAGTCAATCAGGGAAAAAAATAAAAGCTTCATAGAAAAGGAAGAAGGGAAGGAAAAGCCTGCAAGTTGATTTACATCGTATCAAACAAGCCAGAGAGGCATCCTTTTGTATTAGTATCTTCCTTCAAGTACCAGCATGTGCTTTTGTTCGGAACAGTACACGTAAGGCACAGTCTTGATCATTAGCACCGTCTGTGCCAGCAGAGTCAGTGAATTGTGTAAAATCTCACAAATAATGCAGTCTGGACAGCCAAAACCGTGTAGTAATTTTATGTTTCCTCCCTCACATACACATAAAAACCATAATTCTGACTCCCTCACCTCTTGCCCAGGTTATTGCAGTAGTCCCTTTGCCTTCAGTTCTCTCTGCCCTGCCATCCATTGTTCAGGCTCCACCCTGATGAATGTTCCAGAAACTTGACTCTGGTCATGCTATCTCCCTGGTTCCCCAGGGTCTGCATAAAACACCTACAACCCTTTTCATCTCTAGGGCCCATGACTGCCCCAACATATGCTTCAGCCTGACCTCTCTATCAGTTCTTAAAAATATCTTGCATTTTTCCAATGTTACACCTTTTCTTGGAGCAACATGTCCATCTTCTGTCATTCTCTCTTACCTCCTGCCTTGTGTTTGAGTATTTATTTTATGTTTTATGCTCTTCCGGATGTTAACTTCTTTAGTTTCAGAAACCATGTCTTTTTCAGCTTTTATATCCACTACCCAGTGCCAAATCAAGGGCCTTTCATATAGCAGGTGCTCAATAAGTGAGTATTGAATTGAATTAAATCAATATGTCCAGGAACACCTTGACAAATCTAATTAGAGGGAATTATAGTTCTAAACCTGCTGCCTAATTACTGTAAATTTCCTGTAATTTTCCTTTGAAATCAGTGGAGGGTTTTTGCCTTTTTGTTTTTGTTTTGTTTCAATCTTTACAGGATTTTGGACAACTAATTTTTCCTACTCAGTCTCTATATTGGAAAAATAATTTTTAGAACAAAAGATTACCTTAACTATAAAGTGTTGTAGTAGTCGTTGTTTTAGCCCTAGTGTTTTGTTTTTTAATCATTGCCTTTTTCATTATTTTATTATTAATGGACTTTATATTTTAGAACAGTTTTAGATTTTTAGAAAAGTTGAGCAGATCCTACAGAGAAGTCCATGTAACTTATCCCCATACAGTTTCCACTATTAACATCTTACATTAGTATGGTACATTTGTTATAATTAATGACCCAGTACTGTTACATTATTATTAACAGAGGTCCATAGTTTATTCAGTTTCCTTAGTTTTTACCTAGTGTCCTTTTTCTGTTTCAGGAAACCATATTACATTTAGTTGTCATGTCTCCTTAGGCTTTTCTTGTTTGTGACAGTTTCTCTGGCTTTCCTTGTTTTTGATGACTTTGATGGTTTTGAGGAGTCTGGTTAGATATACTATAGGATGTCCCTTTATTGGAATTTGTCTGATGTTATTCTCATAATTGGACTGGAGTTAGGGGTTTTGATGGGGGAGATCACAGAGATAAACTGCCATTTTCATCACATCATATCAAGAATACATACTATCTAGAAATACCATATGTCCCAGCAATTCCACTTCTAGGTTATATAAGACTTGAAATCAGAGACTCAAAAAGAGACTTGTACACCAATGTTCATTACAGCACTACCTACAATAGCCAAAAGGTGGAAACAACCTAAATGCCCATCAGCAGATGAATGGATAAACAAAATGTAGTACGTACATACAATGAAATACTACTCAGCCAGCGGGAGAAAAGAAGTCTTGATACGTGCTACAGTAGAGATGGAGCTTGAAGACATTATGCTGAGTGAAATAAGCCAATCACAAAAGGACAAATATTATATAACCTCAATTATATAAAAAGACAAGAAAAGGCAAATATATAGGGACCAAAGTTTATTAGTTGTTACTAGGGATGAGGGGGGGGGAAAGGAGGGTTAACGGTGATGAAAAAATTGTATTGATTAAGGGTACGGTTGCACAGCTGATTATTGTAATTGCTGTCAATAAGCTGTACACCTGTAAAAAGTTCAACTGGCAAAAGTTGCATGACAGATAAATGTTTACAACAACAACACAAAAAAGTAGCTGCTGAGTCTGCTTGTGTACAAACACCACATGAGATTTGGTTTCTTGGTTTGGAGGTTTAGAGTCATGGTTTCATGGGGCATCCCAGTTAGTTGGCCTAGTAACTTGTTTACTGCTTCTGTTCTACCTCTTAGTTCATTGCATAGTACCTGCGGTCTTAAAAGCTTGCAAGTGGCCATCCAAGGTACAACAATTGATCTCTATTCACCTGGAGCAACAGAGGAAGAAGGAGAGTCAGAAATAGGAGGAGGATATGGAATTTGTGGCTAATTGCCTCCATGAACAACCATCTCCTTTGTCATGAGACCAGAAGAACTGGATGGTACCTGGCTATCATTACTGAACAATTTTGATCAAAGATTCCATAGAAGAATCCTGATCAAAAGGGCGAAATGCAGAACAGAATTTCAAATTCTGGATTTTCTGGAGCCATGGAGGGTGATGAACCTCTGAAACTATTGCCCTGAGATAATCTTTAAACCTTAAACCAAAAATATCCTCTGAACTTACCTTAAAACCAAGCAGTAGTTTAGCTTAAACTAGTAAAAGGTCTGCCTTGAACATTATTGTCTTTTGAGAACTATCTGTATGGGATCAAATTGACAACAGCAACTCTAAAATTAAATAGTGGGCCATGAGTTTATGTTAATGGTGGAGGAACAACTCAAAAAAGAGGATGAGAATGATTACACAACTGAAAGAATGTAACCAATGTCACTAAATTTTACATTTAGAAACTGTTGAATTAGTATGTTTTGCTGTGTGTATTCTCAACAACAACAACAAAATAACATTTAGGAAAAAAAAACAAAGAACACATACTCTCCACGGGACATTCACCTTGATCACCTCGCTGAACTAGTGTTTGTCAAGTTTCTCCACTGTAAGGTTGCTCATTTTTCCCCCCAGTGGAAGGAAGTCAGTATGCGCAGCCCACAGATAAAAAGTGGGGAGTTATGATCCTGATCTTTTAGGGTGGAGTATCTGCATAATTTATTTGGAATTCTTCTGCGTGAGATATTTGTCTCTTCTCCGCATTTATTAATCTAGTCAAACATTTGTTTATATCAGTATGAACTCATGGATATTTATTTTGTACTTTAAGTTATAATCCAATAGTATTTTATTTTTATGTTCAAATTGTTCTAGCTTTGACGGTTGGGAGTTTTTTCATTTGACTACTGTGCCCCCTTCACATACCCCATCAACGTGTGTGTGTGTGTGTGTGTGAGAGAGAGAGAGAGACAAAGAGAGAAAGAACACGTACTTGCTTATTTTCTGGCCCTACAAGATGCTCCAGATTCAGCTTGTATATTTCCTGCCCCAGTCATAGAATCCATCATTTTTCCAAGGAGCCCTTATTTCTTTCATTGGAGAGTGTTATTAGAAACCAATATCTGGGTGCTAGGTGTGCTCATTGCTTCAGGGTGTGCTTCTTTTAGGCCCTCTCAGCTGACAGAGCAAAGAAATATGTGTGTATATTAACTCATGTATGTCCACATAGCTGTAAATATTTCTGTATGTAACCATCTGTATTTTTATTAAGTTAAACATGAGCTCTTAACTGTACTAGCAGCTCTCATCCATTACCACACGGATTGGTCTAGCCTCCTCCCTTTGCTTATCTGTAAATTCTCACTCCAACAGTGAGAAACTTGGACTCCCGCCATCCACTTACTTAATTGTTCAATTCCTGTGTACATGTATAGCAGTATCAGAATTTTTAACCCATATCCCTGGGAAACAAGTTTATCAAATAGAGTACAATGCTTATGTGCAGTTTCTTTTGCCTTTAGTCTTACACTCACCGCTCATTTCCAAAGTTACTTTGGTCAATTCTTTCTCCCCCAACCCTTTTTTTTTTTTTTAATTTTGCTTTAGGTGAAAGTTTACAGAGCAAATTAGTTTCTCATTAAACAATTAATACACAAATTGTTTTTGTGACATTGGTTGCCAACCCTGCGATGTGTCAACACTCTCCCCTTCTCTACCCCTGCTTCCCTGTTTCCATTTGTCCAGTTTTGCTCTCTCTTCCTGCCCTCTTGTCTTTGCTTTTGGCCTGGTGTGCCCATTTAGTCTCATACACGTGATTGAACTACGAAGTACGTTCCTCAAGTGTTTTATTGTTTGCCCTATCCCCCCACCCCATTGCCGTTGAGTCAATTCTGACTGGTGGTGCAGTGGTTAAGAGCTTGGCTGCTAACCAAAAGACTGGCAGTTCAAATCCACCAGCCACTCCTTGGAAACCCTATGGGGCAGTTCTACTCTGTCCTATAGGGTCACTATGAGTCGTTTGCTCTATGGACCTGTCTACTCTTCAGCTGAAGGGTGAACCTCAGGAGTGACTTCAGTACTGAGTTAAAAGGATATCCTGCGGCCATACTCTTGGGGTTTCTCCAATCTCTGGCAGTCCAGCAAGTCTGGCCTTTTTTTTTTTTTTT
>NW_004444046.1:5791222-5847193 GCF_000243295.1 Trichechus manatus latirostris | reverse complement strand
TTTTTTTTTTTTTTTTGTGAATTTGAATTTTGTTCTACATTTTTCTCCCGCTCTGCCTGGGACCCTCTATTGTGATCCCTGTCAGAGCAGTTGGCGGTAGTAGCTGGACACCATCTAGTTGTTCTGGACTCAGTCTGGTGGAGGTTGTGGTAGTTGTGGTCTGTTAGTCCTTTGGACTAATCTTTCCCTTGTGTCTTTGGTTTTCTTTATTCCCCTTTGCTTCAGCCAGGATGGGACCAGTAGATATATCTTAGATGGCCACCCACAGGCTTTTAAGACCCCAGATGCTACTCACCACAGTCGAACGTAGAACATTTTTTTTTATAAGCTATGTTATTCCAGTTGAGCTAGATGTCCCCCGAGACCATGGTCCCCAGCCCTCAGTCCCAGTAACTCAGTCCCTCAGGGAGTTTGAATGTGTCTGTGAAGCTTATATGACTTTGCCTTGGTCAAGTTGCACTGACTTCCCCAGTCAGTATTGTGTACTGTCCTACCCTTCACCAGAGTTGCCACCTATATACTATTTAATGTTTTTCCCTCTCCACCCCTCCCCTCCCTCGTAACCATCAAAGATTCTTTCTGTGTGTAAACCTTTTCATAAGTTTTTGTAATAGTGGTCTCATACAGTATTTGTCCTTTTGTAATTGACTTATTTTACTCAGCATAATGCTTTCCAGATTCATCCATGTTGTGAAATGTTTCACAGATTCGTCATTCTTCTTTATCATTATGTAGTATTCCATTGTGTGTATGTACCATAGTTTGTTTATCCATTCACCTGCTGATGGGCATTTAGGTTGCTTCTATCTTTTTGCTATAGTGAATAATGCTGCAATGAACATGGGTGTGCATATGTCTCTTCGTGTGACGGCTCTTATTTCTCCAGGGTATATTCCTAGTAGTGGGATTGCTAGATCATATAGTATTTCTATTTCTAGCTTTTTAAGGAAACACCATATCATTTTCCAAAATGGCAGTACCATTTACATTCCCACTAGCAGTGCATAAGAGTTCCAATCCCCCTGCAAACTCTCTAACATTTGTTATTTTCTGGGTTTTTTTTTCCCAATAAGTGCCAGTAATGTCCCTCAAGCCTTTTTTAAATACATTTGTAATACTGTTAGATTCTCTCGTCACAGTCTGCATTCTTTTCTGGGATCCTGGGACCTTCTAAATCTTTTTTTTAAATTTGTATACATTATGGTTCACTCTTTGTGCTATAGATCTCTATGAGATATCCGAATAGATTTTTCTTATCCTCTAATAATAACCTAATTATAAGAAAATTGTTTTTGCATATCTTTTTCAATTTTTAAAATGGAAAAACTTAACGTCAGTTGCTCAGGACATTTTAAACATGCTAATAATTATCCTTGTAGCTGACTGCTTATCAACTCATAGAATAGCTATATCTTGATGACAAGTTTGGATGAAATCTCTACTAGAGGCATTCAACCAAGCCTTCAGTGGTTTAGTAAACATTTACTGGATGCTACTTACATGCCAGGCCCAGTGCTTGGCACTGAAAATACCAAGGCTTATGAGATCTGATAATAGCAGGACTCAGTTGAGTGAGTGCAGTGGTGGAGACAGGCTGAGGGTAATGTGGTAGCAGAGTGGAGAGCCACCTAAACCCTCCCAGTGAGGCCAGGTCAGGGTTGGAGGTACCTCAATAGCATCTTAAAGGATGAGTTAGCCAGGGGAAGCGGGAAATGGAAAAAAACTTCCAGGGAGAGAGGACCAACTCAAGTCACCAAGGATTTGGGTAGATGTTTGAGGTAACTACTAGAAGTTAGATGTAGCTAAAGTTAGAAGTGGGAAGCAGGATTTAGTTTTTTAAAAAAAAAAAAAAAATTAGCGAAATAAGCACAAACCAGATAATGGAGGGTCTGTAATCTATATAATCTATCAAATTTATCCTGTGGTTAATGGGGAGCTTCCGAAGATTGAAAGCAGAAGTATGTTTTAGAGAGTTCATTTTGCTGGCTATAAGAGATGGATATGAGGGGGACCAGAGTGGAGATGGGTGACCAGCAGGAAGACTTATTCAAATAAAGGAGGAAGTAGACCTAACTAGAACAATCACAGAAAGGATAGGAAAGATTTGAGGCAGAAGAAGATTTTGAGGAAGAAGAATTGGCAAGACCTAGATTGAATGAGAGGAGCAGATAAGAGAAAGGAATTCAAGATGACCATGGAGTTTCTAGCATGGGAAACTAAATGGCTTGTAATATACAGGAGGAAGCATCAGTTTAGGAAGGAAGATGATGGGTTTAGTTTGGAACAGATTGAGTTGGAGTAACCTGTGCCCACCCAGGTGGAACTATCCAGCAGGAAGCTGAATAAATGAATTACTCATACGAGTGTTCTGCACATGGGTGATGGTTACAATAATAATCATAGACAAGAGTGTACAAAAAGGTTAGTTAGAATGAAGCAGAATCCTGGGACCACCAGTATTTTAAAAGAGCCCGCAAAGGGGAACAGACAGGGAATAAAGAGGTAAAAGGAAAACGATGGAAAGGTTGTCTCTCAAAAGCCAGGGGAGTAGAGGAGGACAGAGGGGAATGATCAGCATGGCAGACACAGGCTAGAAGCCCTACACTGTAAGTGTCAAAGAGTAGCCAGGGAATCTGGGAGCTAACAGATGACCTGCAGAGTTCCTTGGGGTGTTCAAAGTCAAGTATACATAGCAATGGTTTGAGGAGTGAATGACACAGTAGGTTGAGGAGGAAATTGGAGGAAATGGAGATCTTTTTGAGGAGAACTTTAATTAAGAAAGGAAAGAGAGAAATTTAGGTATGGGTGTTACATGCAGGTTAGTGTCACGGGAGACTTTTTAATGCAGTGAGGAAAAGGAGAGACCTGATCATGTTTATTGATTAGGGAAAAGAACCCATGCAGAGGGAGGGGTTGTGAAGACACTGGAAGAAGAGAGAAAAGAAATAACTTCCAATTAATATTGCTCCCCTGCTCTTCTGTTTAGCTATGTGCACCAAACTAGAAATATTGTATTGATGAATTAATTATTCTGTCTTTACCCATCACTTTATATACCTTATTAGTCTCTTAACCCCAGTAGATAATGATCCTATGGAAGTTGGGGATTGTGTCTTTTTTGTTTTATGTTTTTTCTAGCATCTAGCATAATGCATGTCACATAGTAATATTTTAATAAGTATATCTATGAATGAATGAACAAAATGCTAAGGGGTTCATAAAGATTGAAATGGCAGAGCTCTGAGCTCTAAGCCCATAAAAGTAACAGACAGGGAACAGAGAGGTAAAACGAAAAGTAAGAAAAGTTTGTTTCACAAAAGCCAGGTGGGAAAGAAGGTGATATCAACAATGGCAGACACAATCCAGAAGCCCTATTCCATAATTTAAAAATGTTCTGCACTTCGAGAAAGATGAACTTAGATTGCATTTTGCCTTTTCAAAAGAAATGTGTAAAGAGGTGGTTTGAGACATGTAGAAATTTGTGGGAATTTTCAGGAATCCAAAGCCATTACCTTATGTCAAACTACGTGGTAACACAAAAATTCAGGTAAATACAACATTCATCTTGATAAATCTCAAATGTTTCCTGGATTTGAAACCTAGATTAAAGGCACTCCTCATGTAGATTCATCAGCTGCATAATCAGCATAAAGTAATACAAAGAATTTAGGGTACAGTTTAGTGCTACTATCTAGATAATCCATTGTCTTCCAAAGCTAAATACTTCTGTTTATAACTTGTTTCCTCCTTTTAAACTCACCTCCCCACACTGTACAAGTAATGACTTGCACAAATAGACAAGTGACCTCACCAAGGGTGGTTTATCAAGGTGAAACCCTCTACCATATACGTACATAAATTTACATATGACCTTAGATGCTAATCAGTATATACAAGTAACAATACAAATGTTTATGCATGCACACGCACAGAATGCACATACTAGTTTTTGTGTCCTGATGTTTGTTTATTCAATCAACAAGTTGTCTCTAGTACTATGATGGGAATCCCTGCCCCCCAAAAAAATTAAAATCTACTCGTCAGGCAAAGATACGTATAGCAAGCCATATGCTAAATGAGAAATGAAAGATCAAAGATCAAGGAAAGACTGGAGAAGTCTTTGTCAAAGAGACTCAAAAATATTTCAGCAGATAGAAAAACCAGCATGTCTACTAAGTGGACCTGGAAATAAACACCCACAAATCCTCAATGCCTTATGAATAGGGTTGCTTCTTCAGATATGACTGTTATAACTAGTTGGCTAAGCTTACCAAGTAAAACGCTAAAAGCATCAAGATACACTTACATTTGCACACAACCCTTTTTGAAGGAGCCATATGTTTTGAAACTTGAAGATAACTAAGATTACTCTAATCTTATTCAATTCAGTGGACATTTTGGAGGATCGGTGATATGCCAGTACTGAGTAGATACTGGGGATTCAAAGATAAGTAAGGTCTAGTTCTAGAAGAGATCATGATACCACTGATAAATGCTGCGAACTAGAAGTGTAAATAAATAGCCAAGAAAGCAATAAGGAATTAACTCCTTAGCAGTCACATAATAAATGAATGTGGTAGGGACACCTTTGCCTTGTGGTCTCATCTCACTGAAAACACCATTTCGGCAATAGGGTTATTTTGACCCTACAGCATGCTCTTTGCACTATTAATGGTGTGGGCAGTTAATACAAGGTATGCAGAATGAGCAGCTATATACACAGGCCAACCCTACACTACAGAACAACCTTGGACTATCTTAGAGAAATTGTTCGCTGTTGTAGTGGAAAATTGACTAAGGAAGAAATACAGATTTTTACCTTTTATTCAGTCTGTGTGGAAATCAGATGACACGTTGCATTGGGCAAATCTGCCGCAAAAGACCTCTTTGAGGTGTTCAGAAGCAAAGATGTCACTTTAAGGACTAGGGTATGCCTGACCCAAGCCATGGTGTTTTCAGTTGCCTTGTATGCATGCAAATCTGGACAAAGAATAAAGAAGACTGAAGAAGAATGAGTGCCTTTGAATTATGGTGTTGGTGAAGAATATTGAATATACCGTGGACTGCCAGAAGAACAAACAAATCTGTCTTGGAAGAAGGTACCCAGAATAATGTCCTTCTCCAGAGACTGGTCCCTCCTGATAACACATCCAAAGTATGTAAGATGAAGTCTTACCATCCTCACTTCTAAGGAACATTCTAGCTGTACTTCTTCCAAGACAGATATGTTCCTTCTTCTGGCAGTCCATAGTATATTCAGTATTCTTCGACAACACCATAATTCAAAGGTATCAATTCTTCTTCAGTCTTCCTTATTCATTGTCCAGCTTTTGCGTGCATACGAGGTGATCGAAAATACCACAGCTTGGGTCAGGTGCATCTTAGTCCTCAGAGTGACATCTTTGCTTTTGAACACTTTAAAGAGGTCTTTTGCAGCAGATTTGCCCAATGCAATAATATGTCATTTGATTTCTTGACTGCTGCTTCCATGGGCATTGATTGTGAATCCCAGTAAAATGAAATCCTTGACAACTTCAATATTTTTTCCATTTATCATGATGTTGCTTATTGGTCCAGTTGTGAGACTTTTTGTTTTCCCATATTTACATTCATTCAATCCACTGCACCTGTTTAGTAACTTCAAAGTAGTAAGTGTCTTGCTATCCATTTCTTATCTGGACTCACCTTCTTTTTCCCTCTCCCTTTTGGATGAAAATCCTTGAAATATTTTTTCTCTGCCCTAGAGATATCATAAATCTGGCATGTTTCTTGCTAGATGGAGTGTTTTAATCAAGCCAGTGAACTTTAGTAAAATCCAAGAGGCCAAAGATAATTTTTAAATATACAAGAAACAATTAAAAATAGCAGAACAAATGCTAAGGGATGTAATTAATGCACCTAACAAGAAAAACAGGCCCTGGTACCTTTTCTGCTTTTACAAAACCCACTTGAAAAGGGAGACAGCTGGGAAAGTAGGATATTAATCAGTACTACACTAACAACTACTCCCTCTTTCTGAAGCCACCTTGTATCAAGCCTGCACCTGTGGGTGAGCCACAGGACCTGTCTTGTTATCAATATCCTTGAGTTCTTAAGTAGAAGTTCTCTGTCATGCAAATAAGACGTTTCACCTGATAGTCATCGTGAAGCTCATTATGGGAAGTCATTTATGACTTTTTGAGCCCTGATGCTGTGTGCACAGGTCACACAGAAAACAGTAGGTCCATGCTATTGGGCTGTGCCAAGATCCTCTTACCTTCTCCCATTGTATCATTTTGGTTTTTGCCTTTTTGTTTTTTGTTTTTTTTTTTTTCATTTTTAAAAATTTTATTGTGGGAAAATATATATAATGTAAAATTTGCCACTTTAGCCTTTTTTAGATGTATAATTCAGTGCCATTAATTACATTCATGATGTGGTACAACCATCAACTATTTCCAAAATGTTTTCATCACCCTAAGTGGAAACTCTGTACCCATTAAGCATTAACTCCTCACTCCCCCTCCCCTCCTCAGCCCCTGGTAACCTCTAATCTCCTTCCTGTCTGTCTGTGTTTGCCTGTTACAGCTATTTCATATAAGTGGAATCATATAATATTTCTCACTTTGCGTTTGATGTATTTCACTTAGCATAATGTTTTCAAGGTTCATCCATGCTGTAGCGTGTATTAGACCCTCATTATTTTATGGCTGAATAATATTCCATATGTATATCCCATACTGTTCATCCAGTCATCTGTTGATGGACATTTGGGTCTTTTCTACCTTTTGGCTGTTGTGAATAATGCTGATATGGACGTGTATGCACACGTATCTGTTTGAGTCCCTGCTTGCAGTTCTTTTAAGTACATACCTAGGAGTAGAATTGCTGGTTCATACGGTAATTATATGTTTAACTTTTGTAGGAACCTTCAAACTATTTTCCACAGTGGATACACCATTTTACATTCCCACCAGCAATGCACAAGGGTCCCATTATATCTTAAACACAAGAGCAAAAAACAAACTGGAAGTAAATGTACCACAGTGTGGGATCATTAGATAGATAGATAGCTGCTATCGAGTCAACTCTGACTCATGGTGACCTTATATACAACAGAACGAAACATTGCCCTGTCCTGCATCATCCTCACCATCACTGGCATGTTTGAGTTCATTGTTGTGGGTATTGTGCCAGTTCATCTTACTGAGGGTCTGCCTTGCCATTGCTGGCCCTCTGCTTCACCAAACATGATGCCCTCTTCCAGCGATTGATCCCTCTTGTTGCCATGTCCACAGCAAGTAAGTCAGACAGTCTTCTGTTGTAATCCATAAAGTTTTCATTGGCTAATTTTTGGAAGTAGATCTCCAGACCTTTCTTTCTAATCTGTCTTAGTCTGGAAGCTCTGCTGAAACCTGTCCACCATGGATGAGCCTGCTATTATTTGAAGTACCGTGGCATCGCTTCCAGCATCACAGCAACACACAAGCCACCATAGTACAACAAATTGACGGATGGATGGTGGTTGGGGTCATTACAGAGGTTTAAAAAACTACTGAATATTGTTTGAGCTAAACAGCCCAGTTGATGGATGCCCCAGTAAACCAGAATGCCCTTAATTGATATTTCTTCCTCATAAATAGTGGAAACCCTGTTTATCTAATGATTAACTTTTGAGCTCCTACTGTGTGCCCATCTCTGTACTGGGTACTGGGTGTACAGTGGCAAACAGAGAGGCAAGGACACTGCTCTCACAAGCATATGTTCCAGTGAGAAAGGGAGAAAGTAAAAGAGAATAAAAAAGATAAAGAATTACAAATTCTGATGAGAGCAATTCAGGAAACAGGGTGAAGAGAAAGAAGAGGAGGGTCTGGTGGGATAATACATAGATAGATGGTGAGGGACGGCTTCTTGGGGGAAAGTAGCACTTAAGAGGAAACCAGAGGAATGAAAAGCAGCCAGCCAAGAGCCAGTGTGGGAGAGAGCTTCCCAGGCAGAGGGAAAAGATCGGGGTGTCTGGTGGTCAAAGAAAAGAAGGAGGGGACCAGATCATGCAGAGCTTGGTGGATCCTGACACTGACTTCAGCATTTTTTTTGCATGGAGAGCAGAAAGTCAGCTCACTCTGGCTGCTGAGTGGACAGTGGTCAAGTGGGGATGGGGCAGATATGGGACATTTGATCCCACTTAGGTAGGTAAGTAGATAAATAGGGAGGTAGATAGGTGCCATCAAGTGAACTCAAACTCATTAGGACCTTATGCTCAACAGAACAAAACATTACCCAGTCCTGTGTCATCCTCACAGTTGAGCCCATCGTTTTGGCTATTCTGCCAATCCATTTTACCGGGGGTCTCCTGGTTACCAAGGAAGGGGAAAGGGGGAGTCCTTGCTTAGGGAGCATTGAGATTCTGCTAATGGTGGTGAAATAATTTGGAAACAGCGATGATGGTCGCACAACATGATGAACATTATCAATGTCTCTGAATTGTACACGTAAAAAATGTTGATTGGCAAATGTTTTATTATATAAATTTTTACCACAAAAAAATTAATATGGACAGGAAACAGGTATTCCCTAAACAGACATCATCATGAATACTATTTCTTCCAATCTCAGACCAACGGGAGCTCCTGGGAGCAACGAGCAGTACAATGTGGGGATGGTCGGGACGCACGGGCTGGAGACCTCCCACGCCGACACTTTCAGCACCAGTATTTCAAGAGAAGGAACCTTGATGATAAGAGAGGTAAGTTGGTATAAAAACTGTATAGAAGAAGTGCATTTCTTAAGTGGTTTTTACGTTAGTTTTTTCACAGAATGCTTACAGCATGTATTTTAAGCATGGGGAATGAAGAGGGGGAGAACCTGTGCTTCTAGATGGTTGAGTGATTTTAATTGTCCGCCCCTTTCCTGCATCCTTCTAAGCTTTTGTAGAGTGACTTAATTATATTAGTCCAAATTCTTCAGTAGGAGCTATGCAAACCGGAATACAGAATTCGGGCCTCAGGCTATAAAACTGGCAAACGCAGATGTTTCCTACAACAGGAAAAGAGAAATGAATGGTCTCTGAATAGCATCAGTGGCCTTGTTCTGCCTCCTCCTGCCATGGTTTTATCTTTGTGTATTTTATGTAGAAAATGCTCAGTAGTTCCAAGACATGGTGATATTATCTTCTCTAATTAAGTCATTAAGCTATTTTGGTAGAAGAACAAAGAGATAAGAAGATGTACTTAAAAATGCACCTTAGCAGTTTGGAGGATTTTGTTTTTTTAAACCTGAGGAACATCATTTGGTTTGAGAGGACCACATGTTCCCTTTTAGCCATCCTTCCAATATGTAGCAATTCCCTACTGTGTCTGTTAACCAGAAGTTCCTTGACAAATTAGAATCCATCTTTTCTTCTTTTTTACTTCATTGCCACCATGCAAGTTCAGGAGCAGGTTTTTACTTTTACGGAAAGCGATGGTTGGTAACATTGGGCAATGGCTACTTCACCTCTCCCTGCGTCCATTTTCTCGTCTATAAAATTTCATGAGAACAGTGTATAAGTCATAGGACAGCTGGGAGGATCAAATGAATGAATACATGTTAACATTCAGTCCGTGTTAACTATTTTGTTTTCTCTCACTCTCTCCAAAGTGTTGAGTTCTCCTTTTACTTGAGTGCTCCCCACTCTTCCCTCTGAAATGTAGACAGACATCATCTCCCATTCTTCTTCCTCAGCCAGAATAGAGTTGGGAAACCCTAATAGTAAGCTTTGCTATCCAAAAAGAGAAGAGGGTTATCTCATTTTTGTAAGAAAGAAAGGAACTGCAGTTTTGAAATGAATAAGGCCTTGGAAGTAATAATTGGCAGTGGGGCTATAACTAGAAGACTGGTTCACAGAGCAACTTGCTAGAATTTCATTTCATGTCCTTGTAGAATCTTTCAAGTAGGCTTTAAGAATCCGTTTATGTATGTTCAAAATGAAAAACAGACTTGGCTGCAAAGCTGACATTGTATAGTGCTGGTATATAAATCTCTCATTGTGGTGGATGGATAATTTCAGTGGAAGTATGGAAGGTTTCTATCACTATAGCTTGCCACCTGGGAAAACATGAGCGAGAATGTTCTGGACTGAGTTGCTTTCTGACTCCAAATAAAAGGGCTACAATTTCTAGTGTGATTTAAATAAAATTTGCTTGAGTCTCTATGACGGAGTCCGTTGGATCCACATTTTCAGTTCTGTTGCCAGCCACATCTGAATGGTGCCATACTATTTAAAACACTCCAGTATTGTAAGACCACAGCCAGTCACTTTGGAAATAGCATTCACCAGTGTCTCATATGAATTTAATTTGTTGAGGGACCAAAAATTTTTTTGTCTTCTGAGTTTCCAAATTCTACCTTTCCTAAATGTGGACTTTTAAAATAACAAACCTTGAGTTGAAATCTGTTGATAGCACCTGCTTCATCAAGATAAACTCAGGATAAAGTATGTACCTAAAAAAATAAGAAAATAAAGTAAAAACTCCTTACAATAGGATTGGCTTGTATGGTGCTATTAGTTCAGTTCCCCAAGATGAACATTAAGGAGAACTCACTCAACTTGTTATTCTCATGTTAGTAGACTAGATAGTTCTTGCAGAACATACTGGATCTACTACCCATAATATTGGGCATAGTTGTTAGTTGCCATCAGGTCAGTTCCAACTTATGGTCACCCCATTTGTGCAGGGCAGAACTGTGCTCCATAGGATTTTCAAGGCTGTCACCTTTCAGAAGCAGATCACCAGGCCTATCTCCCAAGGTGCTTCTGGGTAGGTTCGAACCACTAACCTTTTGGCGAGTAGTCGAGCACTTAACCAGTTGCACCACCCAGGGACTTTGTGTGTGGTAGCCACTTGAATTCCCCCTGGTAGTACACACCTCTGCACACGTGGTTACAGCTTTCCCTCTTCTACAGCCCCATAGGATCTTTCCTTACTCTAGCTTCAGAACGCACCATGCCAGCTCTCATCCAACACTATGCTCACGGGGGCCTGTCTGCCGGAAAAGCTATCCTCCCTTCCCCAGCATCTGCCCATTCTTCACCCAGCAGACCCCTGTGGGTCCCACTCAGCCTTCCCTTCCTACTTGAAGCCTTTGCTGGGACCCCATGGGCCTCTGTCCAGAGCACTTTCCTTGCTGACTAGCTGGTATCTGTGTGGTGTCTGTCTACTCGACCCTGAGCCAGGGCACTAACTTGTCATCATGAAGGCTCTTTTGGTTACAAATAATGGGAGGGGGGAAGAGGGGAAAGGAAGACACTTAAGCAAAAAAAAAAAAAAAAAAAGTAAGGGGGAGGGTAAGGAAGTTAAGATTTGGAGGTATTTCTTGTAAAGAACCCAGTGAATTGGGCCCTCCTACAGGACTGGACCCAGAGCTAAAAAGTGGACAGGCGCTCTGGCGACTTCTCTTAGGCATGTCTCTGGCTTTCTCGCTGTCCATTGCACCCTACCCTCATCTCTGCTTTCCTCCACATTTCTCCTTTCTTCTTCTCTCTTTCTGAAGACCAGCTTTCTCTTCTTCACATGCACATGCTCTTGGTCCCCCCCGCTTCCATTGCAAGATACTCACCTCATCCCCGTTCAGCTGCCTGACAGAGACAAACTAGTATCTCTCAGTCCTAATATGAAATTCCAGTGGGAATCTGATCCCACTTGGCTCAGGCGGTCCTGACTGTGGCTAGAGAGCGGAACCACCTAGTATAAACAGGGCACCTGGGATCTGGCGCCAGATAGCCTGGATTCAAATCCTGATTTCACTACTTACAGCCTGTGTCACTGGGTTCCTTCCGTGAAGTACCTCCAAGTTAATTAAATTCTTTATATTGCAGTTTTTTCATCTGTAAGATGGGGACAGTGGAAGCTAGCCCACGGTATTACTGCGTAAATAAAGTGTAAGCACAGTGTCGGTGCTTCAGCGTCCACTCCAGGAGGATGGTGAAGAGCCTGAAGATCATAGATAAATTGTTGGGGGCCTTTTAACCAGTTCCTTGAGGGCCAGGGGCTATTGCTTATGTACCTTTGTGGCCCCAGCAGAGTGCCTGGCACAAAGCAGGTGTTTAATAAGAAGGCACTGGGTAAATGAACAAAAGGGTGATACCTCAGAAGTGGGCAGATTGCGGGGTCATTGCAGGATTCCCACAGGCTTCTCTCCGTCCGGGCCGTTCCCCTTCGTTAGCCCGTTCACGTTTCTCTTCATGACCAGTACGTGTGTACCAGTTTTCGGCTTGAGGCAGAACGCTGCTGATAAAAGAGAGTTAGAGTGCAAAATTCTAAAGCGGCAATGTGTGATTTATGCTACTGGGAGGTCGGGGTAAATGTTAAAAAGCTTTTCAATATTTGAACACAAGTTGGAAGGAGAAGCTGCCAGGTACACAGAAAATAGGGGATAACAAGATAAATTAGGACTGAGCTCCCTAAATGTAATTTAGAAGATGAAATGTTCAACTGTGAGAATAGGCATGAGCACTGTGGCAAAATGAATCCAGAGAACATCCCTCCCACACAGTGTATAGTCCAGGAGCGTGTTGCCAAGAAACAGAGAGGACACTAAAGCTTTCCAATTCTTTCTCAATCTTCCTGGTAGCATCAATTACCTGCACCCTTTCAGAAATGTGAGAGCCTGTTTTCTCTCTCAAGGGCCTCCTTTCGCTTCTGGCCAGAGACAGGTGCAGAGCTGCCATAGCAAGGCCAAGACAGGCTCCAGAAGGAAGAAGCCAGGCTGATGAGATGGGTAAAAAAGGGCACAGACCCCTGCCCCCACCAGTGCCAGTGAAGGCAGAGGTACATCTGCCACGGCCTCACTGATGATCGTGAGATGTTTAGCAAAATGCTGCACACTTTGTAGGCGCTCAGAAATGTTGGGTGAATAAATGAAAGAAAGAAAAGGCAGAGGGAGGAATCAGGTCTGCTCTGAGAAACCTCAAGGAACCTGCTACGTAAATACTATTCAGAAAGTGCAGCACTAATGAGGTCTACAGTGTGGACGTTGGCTTACAAGGACCAGAGATGTCCAGTGATCCTGTCTTTCTTCCCTAGGATTTCTGGGGTGAGGCTGTGTTCTGCAGAGCAGCGGTTTCCAAACTTGTTAGGTCACACAACCCTCTCAGTAAAAATCATAGAGCATGTCACAAAAAACAGTGTATTTATTTATTTACAAATCATACATTTGCCCTCCCGTGCGAACATTATATGCATTATAAAATACCTTTAAAACAAAAAGAAAACCAAACCAGTTGCCGTCGAGTCGACTCCAGCCCGTGGTGACCTCATGTGTTTCAGAGTAGAACTGCTCCACAGAGTTTTCATAGCTGTGATCTTTTGGAAGCAGATCACCAGGCCTTTCTTCTGAAGTGTTCCTGGGTGGGTTTGAACCGCCAACCTTCCTGTTAGTAGCCAAGCACTTAACCATTCGTCACACCCAGGGACTCCAAAGTACCTAATAAAAGACACTAAAAAGGGATATAAACAGTATTTCAAATGCTTTGCTAGTCATGATGACTTCATGGTTACTATCACAAGGCACAATGTTTACTTATTGAATGATTTAACATCAGTGACGTTGAAATTCAAGAGAGCGGATGTAAATCCATATTTTCAAATAACCTTCTTCATTGTTTCAATATTTTTTGGTAACTCATGTCAGATCTGATTACTCATTGTTTTGACCTAAAGATTGACAAAAAGTCCAATGAGTTGGGTAAGTACCATCCCTGCCATTTTCTTGTAGTACACGTGTAGGTGGATTATTAGTATTATCTCACCCCACTTCTTTCCAGCAGTATCTTAAGTCTTAAATCTATGTTGTGGGTTTATTTAATTGTAACCTGGTAATATGATCTGCACATCCAGTTATCTGGTACACATACACACACACATACACACAACCAAAGAGGTGCTGAGAAACACAGATCCCACTCAGGCCCTCCACCTTGTGGGATTTCCATTTCCCCATAGGGGACCCACACACCATATGTGACCCCTGAGTGTCCCTCACACAGAAGCATAAGGCCTCAGGGTCAATTTGTATACTAAATATTTGTAAAAATGTTATTTCTTTTTTATTTTCTTAGGTAAAGTCGAAATTTGAGTGTTACCTCCCATACCCCAGTGGGCCCATTTACCACAGTGCCTTTGTATGTGAGGGGCATGTTGCTCTGTGGCCTTTGCGCTCCACTCTAATGCTCCCTGTTGTTGTGCCCTGCAGACATCCGGAGAAAAGAAGCGATCTGGCCACAGTGACAGCAATGGTTTCGCCGGACACATCAACCTCCCAGACCTGGTGCAGCAGAGCCATTCTCCAGCTGGAACCCCAACCGAGGGCCTGGGGCGTGTTTCCACCCATACCCAGGAGATGGACTCCGGGACCGAAGTAGGTGCTGGGCAGCAGGTGCAACAGTTCTGTCCTCCTTCTGGGGTTCAGGAACCCTGCTTTCTGCAAAACTGAGGCTTTGCCAAGCTCCCTGAAATGTGTTTGGTTGGTTTTATTGATGCAGATACTCAAAATGGAGGAAATCATAGAATCAGAGCAGTGAAAAGTTCTCAAATAACATCCAGACCAATACCTATTTTTAGAGATAAGAATACTGAGGCTCAGAGAGACTAAGTGACTCAAACCAAGGCTCACAGCTGGTTTGTGGCAGAGCTAGGACCAGAACTGGGACCTCCTATCTCCCAGGCCAGTGATGAAAACTTCAGCCTATAGAGATTGGGGCCCTGGCACACTCATTAAAGAGCTCGTCTGCTAACCAAAAGGCTGGCAGTTCACATCCACCAGCACTCCTTGGAAACCCCATGGGGCAGTTCTACTCTGTCCTATAGAGTCACTATGAGTTGGAATCGATTCAATGGCAACGGGTTTGGTTTGGTATAGAGATTTCAAGGCCAACAGTTGAAAAAATGCATTGCCCTCAAACCTAATATCTTCATGAAGTCTCTATATAAGGCATGTAGATATAAGTATCACTTTAAGGAAACTATCATAGGAAGGAAAATTCTGCAGTCCCTGGATGAAATCATCCCTGAATTGAAGATATTAAGGCTTTTTTAGCCAACACCAATCCACCTTCATCACCAGGCCAGAGTGGAAGATCCCAAAGGCCCCAAGAGGGAGCCTCCTGGGGTGAGTGTGTTCAGGATATAGTGCTGCTGTGTATACATGCTCACTTAGTCCATTGCCAATTGTGTCAGTAAGATTGCTTTTACTTAAAGAAAGAGAGATGCTCTGTCACCACAGTGATCTTAGAGATATTTAGGTACCATATATGGTTCCAAATGAAATTAGCTCAGTGTACCTCCTGCAGTCTGATAATTAATGAAACCCCTGAAATGCACAGTGGCCAGTGAGTAACAATACCAGGAGATGCTGGAGAGAGAGGCGGGCACTTTGACCAGGAGATTAGAGTGTGAACAGCTGGATACATTGAAGAGTCTGTAATCATTTTAAAGCCTGAGCAAAGTATTGTTAGCATTATTTGCTCCTGCAGTATTTATTCATCTTCTCTTCTGAATCTTCTCTTGCTTTTTGATCAGTATGGCATGGGGAGCAGCACCAAAGCCTCCTTTACCCCCTTTGTGGATCCCAGAGTATACCAGACGTCTCCTACCGATGAAGATGAAGAGGATGAAGAATCGGCAGCAGCAGGTAAGCTAGAAGGTGTTTTAGAAATAGCTTGGTTTCACTTTCTGTGTGGCCTGATAAGGAAATCAATCATTGGTTCAGTCGTTGAAGCCATTTACTGCTTAGGCCCGTCTTACCTGGAAGTTTTTTATTATCATTATTTTTGTAGGAGTCCTCAGACAAATTTCTTTCCTTCCTTTTTTTTCCCCGTCTCTTCTATTTTGCTTCTGGTAGGAGCCCAGAAGTATCCAGGAACCCTAGAAAAAGCTGTTCTCAGAGATCTCTGAATTTACCACATATTTCTCAAAAGCAGTTTCTGGGTACAATGCTTTGCATGCAGTAGGCACTCCATAAGTGCTTGTTGCCCTGTGTTGAATTCTAGGTGTGTACTTCCCACCACGAAGGTCTGACTGATGTAGAAGAGCATTTTGCTTTCTAGACTTCTGCAACTCACTAATCATCAAAGTCACCTTAGGCCAATGTGTCAAGTGATAATGTGGGATTTTAGGAAGTCAATCTTTCCTTCATACATTATA
This sequence comes from Trichechus manatus latirostris, assembly GCF_000243295.1. NCBI lineage: Eukaryota > Metazoa > Chordata > Mammalia > Sirenia > Trichechidae > Trichechus > Trichechus manatus. The sequence goes on along the minus strand of NW_004444046.1, from coordinate 5,831,033 downwards.
GGAGGTGGGGATGGTGTGTTTAATTTTGTAAGATTAGTATCAATCTTCTAAACCACCCAAATAGTATCTGTAAGCCTTTTTTGCTAATGGATAAAATAGTGCTTCTATGAATGACTTACAATTTACTACTAAAAAAAAAGTAGAAAATACAGATACATTCCCAGTTTCTCTGCCTTTACTGTAAAGCATACTAAACATGGAGAAATCCCAGTGTTTTGAAACCCTTTCTCTACATCTCCACTGGTCAGCTTTTAAGATGCCACTGACTTCTCTGATTCTTTTTCTCAAAGCTCTGTTTACTAGCGAACTTCTTAGGCAAGAACAGGCCAAACTCAATGAAGCAAGAAAGATTTCAGTGGTAAATGTAAACCCAACCAACATTCGGCCTCATAGCGACACACCAGAAATCAGAAAATATAAGAAACGATTCAACTCAGAAATCCTTTGTGCAGCTCTGTGGGGTAAGTCGGTGCTTTTTACTACTGTTTAATGAACCACCCCTCGAACGTTAAAAGCCTGTGGATCTTACCATCAGAAGAGCACTGGCTGCATCACGGGTGTTAGATACCTGACCTGGGACTCTTGTGGCCTCAGGCGAGACCAAGAGCAGTTTTATATGTAGAAAGAGCTAATACCCTGCTACCCAGGGCAATGGGATCAGATTCAGAACCACCTTGTCACATAACAGTGACGGGCTAAAGCCCAACAACAGAACTAGCTACCACTTACACATACCCACTGTGTGATGTGCCCCCCATCCTGTCTCTGTGACCACTCAGCACCCTGCACAGGGAGTAAAGGTATTGCTTCCATTTCACAGCTGAAAAACCAGCTGAGCATATTTATGTGAATTACCCCAAGCCTCGCAACTAGTGGTAGCATGATCAACTTGGAAAATACAACAGATGATGAGCCTTACGTTTAGCTGAAAACATCAGTTACATCTGCAGTTCTTGTAAAACAGATCTGCAGGTTTTAGCTGACCCCAAACTCTGTCTAGGTGTGATGTGACTCAGAGTCGCAGTCTGTGTTACCATAAACGCCACATACAGATCAAGGAAGGACATGGCCCTTCTGTACCCATCTAACATGCTATGCACTACAATTTTAAAGGGGCAGGAGCATTTGGGAGGTAAGCAGGGAAAAGTGAGAAGCCTGGAAACCATTTCATGTGAGGTGTGATGGAGAGGCCTGAGACTTTTTCCTCTGGAGAAAGACAGTTGGAAAGAAGAAGACAAGATAGCCATCTTTAAATATCTAAAGAGTTGACAAGTGGACGAGGGTGTTGACATATTCATGTGGTACAGAAGGTAGAAGTATTACAAGCAAGAGAAGCTAGAAAGTCCATATTCATTAATACGGTCCATTGCACAGTGTACCTCTTGTGTGTGTGTGTGTGTGTGTGTGTGTAATTTCCTAAAGATGAACTTTTTAGGATTGTAGCTATCCAGACAAGACCACTTACTGCCAGAGCTTTTGTAATGGGGATTACTGCACTGGGAGGCAGGCTGGACTAGATTTAGATATCTGAGGAGTCCCTTACAGTCACTATTTCTATGATTCTCAGGCTATTAAACTTCCACTTAGATTGGTTTATTAGTTCCCTATCAGAGAGCAGAACCTTGAGGGTATGGGACGTGTGAGGAGGAGGAACGGATTTTCTTCCAGTGGGGTATGGAAATGGGGAACTCTATTGTATGTTGAAGGAGGGGTGGGCTAGAACTCACTGCGTGAATAGGGATCAGGGTGAATCTTGGGGAGGGATAGGGATGGTATTTATAGAGAGACAAGAAACAGGTGGTTGTTGGAGGAAAGGAATAAAGGCAAATTGGGCTAGCTTCACAATTGCGCCTAAGGCTCCTCTTGAGAAGGACTCTCTATCCTTGGTAGTAAATGGCTAGATGTAATGAATGCTGCTACCAGTTTATAAAAGAAAACAGTAAAATTTCATTACCAGAGGGACAGTGATTTAATTACTGTATCAGAGCTTCTCTTCTCTATTCGCTTCTGTAGTGCCTGTTTGCCCATTAATTTACGTTTACAGAGCAACTCCTTAGGTTTTATGGGAACCCAAGATGCAGAAGATTAAAGCTTATAAAAAGTCATTCTTGGGGTACTTCTTAAATTTGCAGGTGTAAACCTCCTGGTAGGAACTGAAAATGGCCTGATGCTTTTGGACCGAAGTGGGCAAGGCAAAGTCTATAATCTGATCAACCGAAGGCGATTTCAGCAGATGGATGTGCTAGAGGGACTGAATGTCCTTGTGACAATATCAGGTAAGTCACTAGGATGACTGAGGCCTCTAGGTCTCCACAGGTGGGAAAGGTGATTGCCTGGTTTCTGAAGAAACAGCGAGTTCTGCCCTCCCCAGCTAACAAGCAATGCAATAAATTGTAGCAATGTAGCCGGGGCAAGATCACCCACATTTTGTAACACAGAGACTCTGACTTCCAAAGGAAAGTCTCACCTCTGCATTAAATTTAAATTGGGCAGAGACAGAAGCACAAAGGCAGTATATTTATAGGCCTTTAACCTCTGCCAGAACTCTGCAAGGATCTGTTTAAGGTGTCAGAGCTCCAGTCATTGCTATCTACTCTCCGCTGGAGAAATAAAAATCTAGGCCTCTGGGAATGGGGACTATTGTAAGCAGAAATTTCTCTGGTCTTTTTTCTCGCAAGAACTGCTCTTACTTGTAGTCCACTGATGTTCTGGCAACTTCAGCTGGCAATCTCTACAGAGATTTGAGTGTGAGAGTCGTCGTTACTGCTACACTCTGCTGCTTTCTGGTTCCCAAAAAGAGCTTTAAAAAAAAAAAAAAGATGGAGATGAAAGTGAAGGCCTTATTATTGGCAAGTTGAAAATGTGACCTGAAAAGTTAATGACTATTAAAAGAAAGTTTTTTTTTTTTCTGTCTTTCTGATGTGTTTGAAGGTGTTTAACAACACCTCTGTCTTCCCCACCTGTCTCATCCAGTGTGAATTCAGCTGTACCGACTACACATTACCACCTGGTTGGTGTTGTTAGCTGCCGTCCAGTTGACCCTCAGCTCATGGAGACGGCATGCACCATGGAACACTGCCCGTTCCTGCACCTGTCCTGTGACCGGTTGCAAATAGTCCATTGTGATCCATGGGGTTTTCTTTGGCTGATTTTCAGAAATAGACTACCAGACCTTTCTTCCTAGTTTATGGAGATGTGAAAATCCAGGCTGTATCCCAGAACAGTGGGTCAGACTCTCAGGGTGGCACCCAGGCATCGATAGCTTCGTTAGCTACCAGGATGTTTCCAAAGTGCAGCCCAGACTGAGAACCATGACTCCATAGTCGGCCATTGTTTCGCAGAGAGCCAACAGAGGGCTGCAGGATTGAACTTTGAAGGAAGTTCAGCTCTCCAGCTGTACTTCTGTTTTGAGGAAGATGCCTTCCCTTGGCAAGACAGTTTCCTCTTCCTTTACCTTCCTGTTGAATGCTCAGAGCTTCATCTATTTTTATTCTTTCCAACTGAGGGTTAACCAAGTAAACTCTACCTGCATTATTGTTTGAGTTTAATTCTGTCTTATCCTTTGTTCTGGTTAGTTGCTTTCTTGATTGCTACACTACCAAATCAGAATTAAAGACACGGATCTGCCAGTCACCTCCCCAAAGTGAAAGCACTACCTGAAAAGTCACGTTCAGCTTCATTTTGTTGTTAGCGACATGTCCCTATTCTTAAGAGTGCAACCATTTCCTCCTATCATGAGGCACAGATGGGAAAGGAGAAAATGAAATAGGAGCAAAGGATTCTTGAACTGTCCTCTGTGGGCATAGAAAGGAGGAAGCAGTGGCCCTCCTGCCTGTCCCAGCTATTGTGATCAATGCATATTCTAGGCCTTTGGTTACTTTAAAAGTGAATAGTAACTGCACAGTGATTCCCTTAATTTGTGAATGCACTCTCATGTCAAATCCAGTGTGCGATGCTTTCGTGAATTCTCTTCTTCTAGTATATATCTCATCTATAAAACATAAAGCAGCTTTTGAGGCCTGAGACAAATCAAAGAAAAATAAAACCTACAGCCTTAAAATTTCTGATAACTTAGGAAGAGCTGCCCCAATGGACATCACTCATACTTTTCTTGTCTGGTACGCAGATAATTTAATGGAATATTTAAATGTTCCCTGTGTATTCTTCAATATAGTCTAGATGTCTCCTTATCATCCTATGAATTCTTTACTCCAGAACCACTTTACCAAAGGGAACGTTTAACTTTTTTTCCAAGTACATATCCTCTTTCCTTTCCTATTTTTGTTTTACTTTCCTTTCAATGGAACTCAACACCCGAAACTTGTCCAGTGTTTTCTGAACCTGCATCACTGCATTGAACTTGTTTCTCTTGTCTCCTTTTTAAATTCCTTTCTCTGTTAAGTAAAATAAAACTACTGCCAGCTACCATCTTTAAAGTAATAGAGGAGGGCAATAAGTAGCTCTCTGTTAACATCTGCTGTCGGGTTAGAGGGTGAGGAAAAGGCAGTCACATATAAGTGTATGCTGAAATGTCCAGTTGTCAGCACTCCTTCATGTAAGGAGATTTTGAATATCCTGGAACTCTGGTCAACTACTCTGTTGCAGAGTTAGGTCGTACTGAGTTCAGCAAATGCCACCCTTTGCCCTAGGAAGAGAGAATAAGAGCACCTTACTCAAATAAGAAGGAACCCTGGTGGTGCAATGGTTAAGCACTAGGCTGCTAACCAGAAGGTCAGTGGTTCAAACACACTAGCCACTCCTCGGCAGAAAAGACCTGGTGGTCTGCTTCCATAAAGATTACAGCTTAGGAAACCCTATGGGGCAGTTGTACTGTGTTCTGTAGGATCACCGCGAGTCAGTGTCTGCTTGACGACACACAAGAACAACACTCAAATAAGAAACCACCTGAGTGTAGAGAACAAATCATGAAGCAATGATTTGTCCAAAATACTTAGAGCTGTTTTAACCGTTAGTCCTGGCAAAGATAACAACTTGTGGTTATTATGCCTTCAGGCTAAAAAAAAAAAAAAAAGTTTTTTAAACCAATCAATTAATTAATTAAATGGAGATGAGGAAGGAGAGAGAAAAAACTATCCCAGGGAGCTTGAAACTAAAGCTCTTTTCTTTCAACAGGAAAGAAGAATAAGCTACGAGTTTACTATCTTTCATGGTTAAGAAACAGAATATTACACAATGACCCAGAAGTGGAAAAGAAACAAGGCTGGATCACTGTCGGGGACTTGGAAGGCTGTATACATTACAAAGTTGGTAAGTCTAAAGTCATGGAATTTTAAGTTTGGTCTGTTCACTTCATCAGAATTATTCAGTTAAGTTTCATTCCAACTTTTCTATCAGATACTCATGATATGTCTGTGACCAATATAAAACATTGCTGGACCTTAAGTTTGTTTGCATTATTTCCAAACAAGTCAGACTGAGGTGAAAAGAATGCATTCAGAATGAAGTTATTGGATCACAGTTTGAAGATTTATATTCACTCCTTCCCAAAGACCCATTAGAATGACAATAAAGGAATAAAAATGCCCTAAACCCACAAGGACAAAGGGACCAGGAAAAGAGAAGGACAGCAAACAAGATGTGTCAACAAAATTGAACAGGAGTACTTGGATGATTGGAGACAGACTTGGCATGCCAGGAAATGCCAAATTCTAAGTCTACAGTAAGAGAAATCATAAAAATCCATCCAGTCACTCAAGAGAATCCAGCAAGGCCCATGATCTGAAGCCCCTGGTATATCCGAGATGGAGCTGGGGGGTGCGAAGGAGAGCAGGAAGATTGTTGGAGAGTTGATGAGCAGCAAGTCCTACAGAACCCAGTTCCCCCTGAGCAGTCAGACCTTCCCCTAATGCAACAGAAGATGAAAGTTCAGCACAGCCAAGAGCAGGGACAGGAGGCCAATCTGATGATGAGGATGATATGAATGTTTTCCTACTGAATTGTGAGGACCCCACCCTTACCAGAATCCTCCTACTCCTACTCTTCCCAAAATGCTGGCAGCCTTGCTTATGCCCCTAGGCAAGAGATTGAAGGATTTGTCTTTGGAGAAACTGAATGGCCAGAAAGAAAAGGTCTATAGGTACTAACATTTGGAGTGCCATAAAAAAGCTCTCTACCTAACTACCCTAAGTGAAGCCCAGCAGTCGATAAGCTCACCTATACCAGAGACTGTGGAAATCCATATTAGTATATGAAGGAGACCTAAACAGACAGAAAGAAAGGACTTTAGAGGAAACAGTGATAGCAAAAAGCAAAAGATAATTTAAAAAATCAATATAAAACCATAATAACTTCAGAAAGATTAGAAAAATTGTTTCCATAAAAGAAGAAGGTTGTTATTGTTGTTAGCTGCCATGCACAATGGGATCAGACCATTGTAATCCCTAGGGTTTTCATTGGCTGATTTTCACATGTAGATTGCCAGGCCTTTCTTCCTAGCCCATCTTAGTCTGGAAGCTCCTCTGGAACCTTTTCAGCATCTTAGGAACACACAAGCCTCCACTGACAGACTTGTGGTGACTGTGCATAAACTGCATTGGCTGGGAATTCAACCTGGGTCTCCTCCATGGAAGGCAAGAATTCTACCACTAAGCCACCACTGTCCTTTAAAAGAAGGATAAGTGACTATTTAAAAAAAAGAGATGTGGGGAGGCATTCAGAAACCAAGAAAGAACACTTGGAAATTAAAAATATATTGACAAGAATAAAAAATGTAATAGAAGTGTTGGAAGATAAAAATGAGGAAATCTCCCAGAAAGTAAAACAAAAAGAAAAGGAGCAGATAAGAATATGAAAGGATCATTCCAAGTCATTTAAAATCTAAGTAACATGAGTTTTAGGAAAAAGAGAAATTGTCAAAGAAATAGTACAAGAAAATTTCTTAGAACTGAAGGTCTTGAAATCCCAGATTTAAAGGATTCACTGAGTACCTTGTATAGTGAATGGAAAAAAAAAAGACCCCCAGCAAGGCGTATCAACATGAAATTTCAGTATCCAGGAAATGAGAAAGTCCTTAAAGCTGCTAGATCATAACTAAGTAAGTAGTTTACTTAATGTAAACTGTAATATAATGGACCCAGAATCAGAGTGACCTTGCCTAGGACTTTTCAACAGCAATACTAAAAGCTTAGAAGATAATGGAGCAAGGACTTCAAAATTCTGAGAGCAAAATGATTTCCAACTAGTATTTTATAACCTATCAAGTCATGAATCAAATATGAGTGCAGAATAAAAGTATTTTCAGGCATGCAGGATATCAAAAAATTTATGATCCATACAGTTTCTCAGGAAGCTACTGGAGAATGTGTTCTGTCAAAATAAAGGAATAAACCTGGAGATCCAGGAAAGAGATGAAGAAGATGTCCAGAATGATGGTGACTCTGAGATGACAGCTTTGCCACAGACCTAGAGAGAAATCAGTCCCAAGCATAGTGGGAGAGGAGTCCCTGGGTGGTATAAACAGTTAACACGCTCGACTGCTAACTGAAACGTTGGAGGTTCAGGGTCACCCAGAGGTGCCTTGGAAGAAAGGCCTGGTGATATACTTCTGAAAAAAAAAATCAGCCATTGAAAACCCTATGGAGCACAGTTCTGCTCTGACACAATGGGGTTACCATGAGCCAGAATAGACTCAGGCAGAAACTGGTACTGGTACTATAGTGAGAGAATGGAGCATTCCAGGAGGAGTGCCTCTGAGAGAAATAAGTTGGTAGTAATAGATTGCCTGCTGTATTTGACTATTTGTGTTTTCATTGAAGGGAGTTTATAGCATTCACAGAATGTTTACACATGCCTAGAGATAGGGAAATAGCAAATAAGGAAGTAGAAAAAAATGAGAGAAAACAAGAATGGAAATGTAATCTACTACATTGTTAGGTGCCATCGAGTCAGTTTCAACTCACAGCGACCCTATAGGACAGAGTAGAACTGCCCGTAGAGTTTCTAAGGAGCGGCTAGTGGATTTGAATTGCCAACCTTTTGGTTAGCAGCTGAGCACTTAACCACTACACTACCAGGGCTCTGTAATAAGCTATGAGCAATACTAATTTGAACGCTGGATATTGAGTTAACCAAAACTTGAAATTATAACTATATTGAGGATGTCAGGGGGAAGACGTGTGTGTATGAGAAAGAAAAACAAAGAGACAAAGCTGGAGAGAAAGGGATAATATGAGACTATTTTCCATACTAGAAAGTCAGTAAATAATGTCTACAACTGAAAAAAAAAATCAAGAAATAGCATTGTCAACATGTTATTTAGAAATACGTGGGTAAGTTACAGAAGAAATGGTTGAAAGAGTTGCAAATGGTTATTCTTAGGGCACAGAAATCAGGAGTGAGGCAGGGACTGCTGTTTTTCATTATAAGCCTCATAGAACTATTTAACTTTTTGAAACATTCACTTATATAACATTAAAAACCCAAAGTTGATTTTTGAAAAATAAGAAAAACTATGATACTCTGACATAGGAAGTGTTGTACTAAGTAGTGATCTTGAAGGTTCTGGTCCTTGAAAGGATATGTCTCCCATTGTTTATTAATAACATATCATATGGAGTTTTACAAACAAAAAAAGTCCCTGTTCTTACTGTACAGAAAAGGGGACTTATTGATATGCATTTAAAGCAGCTTTTGGAGAAAATAAACATTTAATGTCTGTAAACATATATCCACCACCCAGCTGTCAATTTGTCATGCCGTGGTGGCTTGTATGTTGCTTCATTGCTGGAAGCTTTGCCACCAATATTTCGAATACCAGCAGGTTCGCCTATGGTGGACAGGTTTCTATGGAACTACCAGACTAAGACAGACTAGAAGGAAAGACCTGGTGATCTACTTCCAATGAAGACCATATGGATCTATCCCTATTCGCAGATGATATGATCCTATACATAGAAAATCCTAGAGAAACCACAAGAAAGCTATTGGAATTAACAGAAGGACTGAGCAAAGTGGCAGGATATAAGATCAACATACAAAAATCAGCTGGATTCCTATACACTAACAAAGAGAACTCTGAAAAGGAAATCAGGAAAACAATACCATTTACAATAGCCCCCCAAAAGATAAAATACTTAGGAATAAACCTAACTAGGGACGTAAAAGACTTAAAACAAAGAAAACTCCAAAACACTACTGCAAGAGACTTTCATAAATGGAAAAACATACCATGCTCATGGATAGGAAGACTTAACATTGTGAAAATGTCAGTACTACCTAAAGCGATCTATAGATCCAATGCAATGCCAATCCAAATTCCAACACATTCTTTAACCATCTCAGAACTACCCGATCTCAGAACCTCCTATACAGCTACGGTAGTCAAAACAGCATGGTACTGGTACAACAATGGACACATAGACCAATGGAACAGAATTCAGAACCCAGAAATAAATCCATCCACCTGTGGACGCCTAATCTTCAACAAAGGGTCAAAGTCCCTTAAGTGAGGAAGAGATAGTCTCTTCAACAAATGGTGCTGGCAAAACTGGATATCCATTTGCAGAAAAATGAAACAGGAACCATACCTCGCCCCGTACACAAAACCTAACTCAAAATGGATCAAAGACCTAAATGTGAAACCTAAAACTATAAAGTTAATGAAGGAAAACATAGGGACAATGCTAGCAGCCCTAATTTATGACATAAATAGAATATCAAGCGTAACTAAAAAATGTACAAACTCCAGAAGATAAACTAGATAACTGGAACCTCCTTAAAAATAAATACTTATGCTCATCAAAAGACCAAGAGAGTAAAAGAGAACCTACACACTGGGTAAAAAAAAATCTTTGGCAACAGCATATCTGATAAAGGTTTAATCTCTAAAATATACAGAAAACTTCAATAACTCAAAAAGACAAGCAACCAATCACAAAATGGGCAAAGGACATGAACAGACACTTCTTCACCAAAGAGGACATTCCGGCGGCTACCAAATACATGAAAAGATGCTCATGATCTTTGGCCATTAGAGAGATGCATATCAAAACCACGATGAAATAACATCTCCCCGGCAAGAATGGCACTGATCAAAATTTCAGAAAACAGTAAATGCTGCCTAAGTTGTGGGCAGATTAGAACTTTCATACACTGCTGGTGGGAATGTAAAATGGTATAACCACTATGGGAAACAATATGACGCTTCCTTAAAAAGATAGAAATACCATATGATCCAGCAGCCCCACAAGGAGGAATATATCCTAGAGAAATAAGAGCTATCACACCCATGTTCATTGCAGCATTATTCACAATAGCAAAAAGATGGACACAGCCTAAGTGCCCATCAACAGATGAATGGATAAACAAATTATGGTACATACATACAACGGAATACTATGCAATGATAAAGAACAATGATGAATCCAGAAACATCTCACAACATAGATGAATATGCAGAGCATTATGCTGAGTGAAATAAGTCAGTCACAAAAGGATAAATATTGTATGAGACCCCTATTATAAAAACCCAAGAAAATGTTTACACACAGAAGTAAACAGTCTTTGATGGTTACAAAAGAGGAGGAGGGGTGGGAGGGAAATCACTAACTGGATAGTAGACAAGTGTTAACTTAGGTGAAGGGAAAGACAGTACACAATATCAGGGAAGTCAGCACAACATGACCAAGGCAAAGGAAGACACTGAGAGGAATGCAAGGAAACAAAAAAAAAAGAGGCAACCACAATAAATACTATAGCATATACAACCCTACAACAACAGTAAAAACAAATGATAACTTACAAGAAGATACACAGGCAGGTACATATACTGAATAGCGGAAGGAGGGGTATAGGAGTATACCCACATACATATATAGGTTAGGCTGTGGATATTTTTACATACATATTTGTATGTACAGCATGTATATTCATATATATAATAAAGCACAAAGGGGGCACAGCCATAGAAGTTTCCTAGACATATCCAAACACCTTGAGGGGCCGAGTTAGTGGGACAGAGGGCTGGGGACCATGATCTCAGAAGACATCTAGGTCAATTGGCATAACATAATTCATAAACAAAATGTTCTATATCCTACTTTGTTGAGTAGTGTCTGGAGTCTTAAAAGCTTGCGAGTGGCCATCTAAGATATATCTATTGGTACCATCCTGTTTGGAGCAAAGGAGAATGAAGAAAACCAAAGACACAAGGAAATATTAGTCCAAAGGACCAATGGATCACATGAACCACAGCCTCCACCAGGATGAGCCCAGAAAAACTACCACCACTGACCACTCTGACAGGAGTCACAATAGAGAGTCCCAGACAGAGCAGGAGAAAAATGTAGAACAAAACTCAAATTCACAAAAGAGACCAGACTTACTGGTCTGACAGAGACTGGAGGAACCCCCAAGACTGTGGACCCCGGATACCCTTCTAACTCAAAACTGAAGCCACTCCCGAAGTTCACCTTTCAGCCAAAGATTAGATATAAAACCAACAATAACATACCTGAGGAACATGCTTCTTAGATCAATCAAGTATACAAGACCAAATGGGCAACATCTGCCCAAAAGCAAAGACAAGACGGCAGGAAGGGACAGGAAAACTGAACAAATGGAAACAGGGAACCCACAGTGGAAAGAGGGAGAGAGCTGACCCATTGCAGGGATTGTAACCAATGTCACGAAACAATTTGTGTATAAATTTTTGAATGAGAAACTAATTTGCTCTGTAAACTTTCACCTAAAGCACAACTAAACAGAAAAAAAAATCCTATGGATCACAACAGAATATTGTCCAATTTAGTGCTGGAAGATGAGCCCCCTAGGTTGGAAGGCACTACACAATAGTCACAACAATGGATTCAGACATATCAAAAATCATACAGGTGGCACAGGACCAGGCACCATTTCGTTCTGTTTTACGTAAATGCCATGAATTGAAGCCAACTCAATGGCAACTAACAGCAGCAACAGTACAAACATATATAATGGCCACAGTAGATATGTATTGCTCCCAGGTACCTAGCACAGTGCCAGACACAGAGAAACCAGTTAGGAAGTATTTGCTAAAGGAATGAATGTTCAAAGGGTGTAGCATTGTTCACACACCAAACCACAGTGGGGAGTGTTCTTCCATAGCCAGCTGGTGAGATACAAGCTAATGTCTGCTCCACTATACATTTTTGTTTGGATATCAGAATTATTTGCTACTTTCTAACAGGATACCCTGGAATTATAATTTTGTCTTGTCTTCAACCTCATTATGTAGCAAAGTATAAAATACGCATCCTATTCATTCTCACACCCAATAGAATTCAAATTCATATACACATTTGGCCTTCTTTTGGAGAGAGTGGACTACTTTCTTTGAGAATAGCCCTTGTTTTCAGAGGAAAGCAATGTAATTAAGTGCTATTACAGAAATCATTTTAAGAATACTTCCAAAGATTTTTCTGATAAACCTTTTAGAAATTTCCTTTGACTGTTTTACTTTCATTTATTATTTAGCATTTGTTAATCCAGAAATGTCTAATGATCAAATTTCATATATATAAACTAAGGAAGTATGATTACAGAGCTGTGAAATTCATTGCAGAAAATAATGTCAAATTTCTGAATGTTCCTTTTTGCATATACCTACCAACTGGTTTTCTAAAACATCATGTTGCAATAGTCCCATTTGACCTCCAAATCTACCATTGGCCCTTCTATCATTGCTAGCCTCTTCCTTCTAACCACTGCTATCTGTTTTCATTGTCCCCACATCGGTAGGCTGACCTCTATCCACACGTGCAAAATGAAATGGAACCAGAGAGCAGTATCTAATAATTGTCTACCAGAAAATTGAGACCAGCTTAATGTTCAGAAAACAGCTTTTGACTCAGTATCCAAATAACCACTTGCAGTCTCTATCTTGCTTTCTCTGTGGGATTCAGCCAAGACAATGCTGATATCTCCTTGTAGCACATGATTATTTCCAGCACACTCAAATTCCTATGACATTTTAAAAATATAAAATAAGAACAAAACAAACGCAAAATTGTATATCCAAGAGTCATTTAAGATATTTCTTTATTTCTCTTAGCCCAGATGTACTTAGATAAGTTTTCATTTTCAAGGTTATTTTAAATTTTAATTGTGAATCTTTTCCTGGGTTTCAGATGAGGAGGTCAGAGGATAGTTAGTCTCCTAAAGCGTTTGTGTCATCAAAAGTAGAAAGGAGACAACTGGAAATTTAACACTTCATCTAAGTATATTAAAATCTTTCCTACCCAGTTTCTCCAGGACACAGAACATTCTGATTGTTCAGATATTTTATGATGAAAATGACTATCATTTGTGGATTACAAATTTTCTAAGAACTAGAATCTATAGTTTAATAGTGGAATACCCAGAAGGCACTTAAAGGATTCTGTAGTCTTCCAAGATCATCAATGTAAATATTGGTCATGATCATATCAGAGGCACACAGGCCATAGTAATCAATAGAAAGCCAGATAACAAGGTCTACTCTTTCTTTCGTCTACTCATAAACATTTATCGAGTACTTCTCTGTGTAAGGCAAAACCATAGTAGGTACTCAATCATTATACCAAATTTCTATCCACTGAATTTAAGATGCCTAATGTTCCATCGGAGCCCTGGGGGCGCAGTGCTTAAGAGCTCGGCTGCTAACCAAAACGTCAGCAATTCGAACCTACCAGCCGCTCCTTGGAAACCCTATGGGGGAGTTCTACTCTGTCCTATAGGGTCGCTATGAGTTGGAATTGACTCAACAGCAATGAGTTTGGTTTTTGAGAATGTTCCATCTTCCTATAGAATAAAAGCATTGTCAAAGTATGTGGAGCCCTGAAAAATAAGGCCATTAACAGAACCCAGACTACATCTTCCATTAAAAACATAAACAAGCAATTATTTCACTTAATAAATTGGAATTCAAATCTGAATAATAAGGAAGGGGCAGCCTTTATGTCTGTACCCATTTGCTGATGTTTCCACCATCTTGCCATACCAGCTCTCAGCTGCTTACATGTGGGTGAAATAAAAAGCAGGAACACTTATATGAAGATAGATTATTATTACAAATGAATAGTTCACATCTAGACCTAGTGGTTAAGCAGTTACATCTTTAGGTGGAGAAAACAGCCTTTAGTATAAAACAAAAGACCTCAACTATTCTGCAGACTAAATATATTAAACCCATTGCTGTCAAGTCGATTTTACTCATAGCAACCAAATACATTAAAGGAAGTTAAGTCTGTTTCCACGAGAAAATTCCACAACAGGAGCATCACCCTTGATTTTGGTTTTATATATATATTTGTATACAGTTATGGTTTTATATATGTATTATATATATTTACGTATAGCAGCTTCCATATTCATTAAAATAAAAAACTTGAATAAAGTGATATACTTTTAAATTTATAAATTTTTTATTACAGTTAAATATGAAAGGATCAAATTCTTGGTGATTGCCTTAAAGAATGCCGTGGAGATATATGCTTGGGCCCCAAAACCATATCATAAGTTTATGGCATTTAAGGTAAGCTGGCACGTGATTACCTAAAAAGCAGTTTCCCGTAAAGTGCTCTGTCCATCTGGCACAAAGACCAATACCAATTTTCCTGTTTTGAAAGTATAGATATTCTTGGCTTTATTATTCCAAAAGTAAAGACTAAGTATATACCATGCTGTAAAGTTAGTCAGTGAAAATTTGGGCGTACCCTCCTCTATTGGAGGTCTAGGAATCAGGAGACATTTAGGATGGAGTGGTGGCCGGGTAAAGCACTGACTGTGCTATTATGCAGTAAGACTCAGTATGAAGTCACCTAACTAGGACATATTCTGATATTTTGTCTGAAAAAGGCAGACCAACAACAGCACCAAATCTCAAGGTTGAACTGAATCTCTAAATCTCATAACCTTGTAAGCCTTTCTGGGTGACATCCCTAAAACTCAGTTGATGCTCATATCCACATTGCTGTTGGACTTCTCTGAAATGAATACTGAATGCAGTAATTTTAGGGAAATGACCTAGTTTCTTGACATTACTCAGTTTTTATTGCCTTTTCATTTTTGACCTGGGCTGAGTCTATATCCATCATGGTGGAATTGATCAATCATGAGATTCAGCAGGTTGGGAATAGGCTAGTCTCATTGCGCAGCACAATGAAGGCTGACCCCAAAATGCCAGGAAGACCAGTACTTGCAGGCATGCTGATGTGTGCAGAACCACATAGCCTTTCCATGGCCGAAGTGAATTTATATCCTGTTTCCTCTCTGTCTCTCCTTCTGTATCTTATCGGCCCTCACTTTTTTCTCTCCACCTTTGTGACTTATCTCCCTTTATTTATTTTTTCCTGCCACATATGCTGCGTAAGGGCAGAAACTGCCATGGGAACATTATGTTGGCTCTCTTTGGGGCTGAATCACCCCACTTTTAAATTGTGCCCTTAGTGCAAATGGTTCATTTGTGATGTGCTCAAGAAGATAGACTCGCCAGTGGCAATAGGCTCTCTTGCATAACCCCACTTTTATGGAGAGCCATTTTTGGAATGCATCAGGTTAGTAATAACGAAGAACTTTTAAGGGATGACTCCTTAAAAGCTAAAGTGGTGCTACTGTTCTGCCAAAACCTGTCTATGCAAAAGCTTTTCAATCAGGACCCCATTCGCATTCGAGTTCTGGAGTTACTGCCATCAATCAGTGTAATAGCCAAAGTGAATGAGAAGGTGCAAACTGCTCTATTCAGCAGTCCAGACCCAGCCTGGGAAAGGAAACTTGGACTGGAAAGGCTGGAGCTGGCAGGGGGTCAAGTCCTCCCCTAGGACAAGGACAGGAGATCAGTGCTTCCTATGCTCTGAGAATGATGTTAGGAAAAGATGAGGAGAGGGAGGTCTGTTAGGTGCCAGTGGCATTATGGCCAAAGCACATGAGGTTATACAAATTCTCTCTTGGCCTGCAATACTCAGTAAAGGTGGAGTGTGATTCAACAGTGGTAAAGGAAAACAGAGGAACACTGGACAGCTAGTTGGGGTTTGGGCCCCAGATTCCAACACACAGAACCTTAATAAACTTGGCTGGAGCTTTCTTTTTTCCTGTCAGTTAAACACAAGTAGCGAACAGAAGCTTGAGACTTGTGATGTTTCACCCCTGCCTCCCACCCTCCTTATCAATCACCCAAAACCCAACTTTCAGATTCAGCATTAAGTGTAGGGAAAGCACCAGTCTGACCTCCTATCACTCACTGAAGGAAAGTCGTAACCAGACCACACCCATTATCCTGAACAGGCTTAGCACAGGGCCAGCCTCAGCTGCCCACCCCAGGCTCTTTCTGAAAGACAGCAGCCATGGATGGCCCTGGCTGCCACAGGGGAGTAAGAGGGGCCAGAGATGTTTCTGTGGCTTTTCCAGAGGGAAAAGGCTAGAAATAAACCGGAAAGAACAGTAGTACCCAAGCACCAGTTTTTTAATATACAATTAATGATGCCACCCACTATCAAATTGACAACTCTAAATCAACCTCTCTGTCCTGGAGGTAAAGGGGTAAAGAAAGGGGCACAATGAGTGCTAGGGCCTACCTCTGAGAGCCAGAATATTAATAGACCTAAAATGGAAAGAGACATCTCCTAGCTTTTTAATTTAAGAAAGTCAGAGATTAATTTCCACCAGCCAATGGCCAAAGGAAAGAATTATTAAGATAACCTCTTTGGATAATGTGGATACTCATGGGGTGATTTTTAAAGTCTTTTGCAGATCTCCAGCACAAGCCTCTGCTTGTTGATCTCACGGTAGAAGAAGGTCAAAGATTAAAGGTTATTTTTGGTTCACACACTGGTTTCCATGTAATTGATGTTGATTCAGGAAACTCTTATGATATCTACATACCATCTCATGTAAGTTCCTGGAAGCGAATGTCAATGGCTGTCTGTTAACAGCCTGCATGCAGAAAGAACTTTCAGTAGAAATCGTACTAACTTTTACAATCGGTGAAGCAGGTGAACTTTTGGCCTTCACTAGATAGAAAAGAGCCCTGGTGGCGCGGTGATTAAGCGTTAGGCTGCTAACCTAAAGGTCAGTGGTTGGGACCCACCAGCCACTCCATGAAAGAAAGATGTGGCTGTCTGCTTCTGTGGGTTTACAGCCTTGGAAACCCTATGGGGCAGTTCTCCTCTGACTTATAGGGTGGCTGTGAGTTAGGATCAACTCGATTGGAACGTGTTTGGGTTTTTTGTTTGTTTGTTTGTTTTGGGGGTTTTTTTTTATTTTTTTTTATTTTTGCTTTGTTTAAGTAGATAGAATGCTTTTGATAAATAAGACGTGTAAATTTAACACATTTTTATCACTACCTAAATCTGAGTAACGTGACAATAGAAATTATTTGACATTTCTCCATTTCTCTCTCTAGACATTGAACTAAAACACATAGGATGTTTTTCCTTCAGGGGCAAAAATTTTGTGTTTTAAGCAGGACTATAATAGATGACTTCTTATTTTCAACATTTGAAGCGAGATTGGTTCTTCTTATGTGAGTGAAGGCCAATAGTCAGGTACTAGTTTTGTGGGGAAACTCCTTTTTCTGCTATTTCTAGTTCTTCTCTTCAACTTGAGGGCCATGTGGGTAGTGGATTCAGACACACTGGAGCTCGTACCCTGACTCTACCATGTATTACCTTTGCAATTTGGACACATTAGTTAGCCTCTCCAGCCCTCAGCTTTCACATCTGTGAAATGGAGATAAAAGGACCTATCTCATAGGGTTACTGTCAGAATTAAATGAGATAATGGCTCTAAAGTGCTTGGCACAGGGCCCTACAAATTGGAGCCCTCCTTATTAATAATATACTATTAGTATTACTGTACTGGCTCATTGCCTAAAACATGGCTTCTCAAGGGAAACACTGCACATGGATTCACTTAGTAGGGTTGTTGTGATGTCAGATTTGTGTCCTATATATAATCCCATGGCGAACATACAGTAGAAACTGTTATCAGGACAATCTGAAACCTAGTCTGTTCCTGACTGATACTTCAAGAGTTTAAAGACCTTACTTCAAAGAAGCACAATAATTGAAAAACGTTATTTTAGTACATTACACACACACATACACAGACACGCAATTGTCATTCAGTGCTGCATTAGAGCGCATGTGTGTGCACCTGCACCCAGGATCTCACAGCTCCTGTCCTCAGTGACACAGCTGGGACGTCACTGTGATCATCCTTGGTGACCCGCTCATACACCGATGAAGCACATACTGGGCTGCCATGATATTCTCAACTAATGACTTGCATTCCAGGGGATCACCCAGCCCCACCCCTTTTCCTAGAACAAGTCAATCCACATTTATTGCAGTAACATTTGTTTGTTTTTATAATGAGTAATAGTTTTAAAAAAAAAATTTTTTCCTACACAAGCCATTAATTTGGATTATTCTGACACCCAGATAAACAATCTGTGTTATATGTTCATATCCCATTTGGTGAGCTTGCATCTTGGCCCCTCGGGTATTTAGGCTGTCTCCATCAGATTCAGCTGGCTTGCATTCCCTTATCTTTTTGGAAGGAGCTTATTCTAATGGAAAACATGTGAAATTCACTGCCAGCGGGATATGGGTTCAAATCCCAATTCTACCACCAAATACTAGTGCAGCTTTAGTCTAGGTACCTAACCCCCGTAAGATGCACTTAACTCATTTGTAAACAAACATATCTATGTGGAGAGCAGGGAGCTGTTGTAAAGACTGGAAATTTGTAAGGGACCTAGCCCAGTGATTGGCGTTGCTGTGTAGGAGCAGGTAAATTGTGTTCTCGACCTAGTGACCAGGTTTGTATTTACCAGAGTATTTGACAGATCAATCATCAAATTAAGCAAAGCAGATTTCAGTCTCTAGAGTGAAAAATGAAATATATATATATATACATTTTTTTTTTCTTAACAATTCTTAGAGATAAATATTCAAGGTATTGTCTTATTTTAAAAAGAATAACGCTTGGCCTTTCTTTGTCTTCTAGATTCAGGGCAATATCACTCCTCATGCTATTGTCATCTTGCCTAAAACAGATGGAATGGAAATGCTTGTTTGCTATGAGGATGAGGGGGTGTATGTAAACACCTACGGGCGGATAACTAAGGATGTGGTGCTCCAATGGGGAGAAATGCCCACGTCTGTGGGTAGGTTAACCATTCCTTATCTCCTTCAGCAGTTACACCCCCCAAATGAAACGAAAGTCAAGAAATGTGAAACAACCATTTGATTCCACAAAAAAAAAAAAAAAAGTCTGTGACTAACACTTGTAAGACTTGCTTTGTCCGTTTATCTCAAGTTGTTTGTCGTTTTTGTGGTTAAGATGTGAACAGATGCTGTGAGTTATTGCCCATCTAATGTTTTTAATGCAGTTTTGGAAATTCCTTTTGACAGCCTACATTCATTCCAATCAGATAATGGGCTGGGGCGAGAAAGCTATTGAGATCCGGTCAGTGGAAACAGGACATTTGGATGGCGTATTTATGCATAAGCGAGCTCAAAGGTTAAAGTTTCTATGTGAAAGAAATGATAAGGTAAATCCGTTTCAACATTTGCATTAGTGTTTGCATTTTAAGAGACCACCAGGTACCTGTGAAACCTTCATTTTCCTCTATACTGATTTGAGTCACATCTGTGTTAAACAATCAATATTATCTTAAAATGGCATTATTTGGTTTGATTCATGTGAGCACTCAAAATACATTATTCACATATCAAAAAAGACATAAGAACATCTTAAAATTTCTTGTAAACTCTTAGTAACCTTTGTGGCCTGTGGGCCCTATGATGACTCAGCAGATACCCCAAATTCTCCTAAGCTCTTAGAATAGTTGGCCCGCATTAATCACCTCACAGTGGGTCAGCTTTATACTTCCACTTTTAGACTTCTCACAAAGTCACTATCAGGACCTAACTCATCATATTATCTTCACCTTTAAATGTAAAACATTTGATATGTAGTAATATAAACTTTTACAAAATGTCACCCATTCTTTAAGGAATGCACAATCACAAACTCAACTAGTGCCATGTCCTCTGTCATCCCAGCCATGTTTCTTCTGAAGTGTCATAGGGGGACTGTTTTCCAAGGAAGTTGGCTTTGTCCATCTGGCATGATTAGTTACCACTGAAGGGTATTCTGCAGCAGTGCCAATTCCACCTTACGCTTCCTGTAGAGTAACCCAGAGTTTTTAGAAGCTAAGCTGTACTGCATTTGTGAATTCATCTTTTGTGGCCATCCCCAACATAGAAGTGCTTTCCCAAAAGCAGCAGACATAAACACATAGAAAAGAATGTGATGGCTTGAACAGTTGTATGTCTGTATTTGCCCACCCTTGTTCCCCAGGGGCCAGTCTGGTCTTAGTCCAACCCTGGAGGTGTGGGTCTAGTCTAGATTCGACCCTGGCCAACAACTCTGACTTGGTGTGGTATGGGTGTACAGTGGCTGGGGGTGGCAAGGATGGTCCCAGGGCCATACCAGAGTATGTCAGAAAACAGGCCTGACCCCTGGTAACACTCCAGCATCCACCCAGTCTCTTTGGGTTTCATAAAACTAAGATTGATCTGGCATGGACCCCCACACTCAGGTTCATTGACGACGCCCCTCCCACCCCCCGCCCAGCAAGCCTGTCCCAGGATGTGCTTACACCCTCAGGAGTAGGCCAGGACCACACCTGTGACTGGGCTCTGAGGTTTAGAGACCAGGAGACACAACCTGGAGAGAGCAGCAGCCCTTCTTTCCCTCCCTCTCTGTGCTTCCCCATTTGGTTCATTGCCCCTGATGTCAGCTTTACTTTCACACGTAGCCTTGGCTGAACGGCAAGCAGTTCCGCAGAACTGTTGAAGGAGCTGTTGCTGAGAGACAGCGTTCTCCTGAAGGAGCTGTGGAGCTGAAGTAGCAGAGACGTTTATACTAGTGACAAAAGCAAATGCCTTGGACCAAAGTTAGGTGTTGACTGACTGAAGGGCTAGGCCACGCCCAGAATATTACTCTCCTGGGGCAGTGGTTCATTAACATTCAGCTCAAGCAAGCAGTAACCTAAATTTTGCTCACTTCTCTCAACTCTAATGAAATGATTTAATGGACTCAGACCTAATGGACTGTGGTTCCCTTATTAATGCCGTCATCTCATTTGGCCTGGGATATGCCAGAGTCAGCAGAGAAGCCAAGCAATAACTCTTAAAATGTCACAGCCAATAGGCATTAAACACCTTACCTTATTTGACCACAAACAATTCATTTATTTTTTTTAATTTAAAAGATTGGAAACTAAAGTTGTATAGTAGTCAGTAGGCCCAAAATTCTCTCCTTGACTTTAGGAATCTGAAAAGTTTTCTCTTCAATCCCAACGTCTGCCCTCTTGTCATTATGGGGGAGAGAAGTGTGACCTCTGTGCCTTTCCAGAAATTAATAAAGGGCTTGTTCTGTCCTAGGCCACAAATCCAGCACATTATCCTAGCATTAAACTCCCTTTTAAAATGTGAGCACCCAAAAGGATTTTATGAATCAAGATGTTGCCCCTTCAGTGTCCCTGAAGGCCACTACCACGATCAGTAATAATAATAACCATAGTAATAAAGGCAGGAGTGTTTACATAGGATGCACTGTACCAAAAGGTACTTTATTAAACACCAGCCATTAAGCTGTAAGAGCTGACACATGGCAAGGCTAGGACATGTGAGAGAAAATGGATGGACGGTTGAAGAAGAAAAGGGGAAAAATGCAGTTGAACTAATTTCTTTTTAATTTCAAACAGGTATTTTTTGCATCCGTGCGATCTGGAGGAAGTAGCCAAGTGTTTTTCATGACCCTCAACAGAAATTCCATGATGAACTGGTAACAGAAGAGCACTTGGCACTTATCTTCATGGCGTTAGTTCTAATTTAAAAGAACATAACTCATGTGGACTTATGCCAGTCTAGAGGCAGAATCAGAAGGCTTGGTTGAACTTACCACTTGCCCCTGTTCCTCTCCCTCCACCCCTCCCAGTACAGTCCATCTTTCAGTGTTGCAGCCTGGTTGAGAAAGAGAGAAAAAGGTGGCAGCAATTTCCAGGAGATTCCCAAGGACGCTGCATTGTCTGTGGACAGAGATGGACATGTGCCCTTCGGAGTTAGGGATAGAAACAAATACTGTATGCTCTTATGATCAAGTTGTGTTTTGGTGGGTTTTGAGATTTTTACCTTTTTCTTTACCCCCTTACTTCGTAAGAATGGGGAGAGAACGCATACTGAGAAAATGAGTCTGTTTTTAATTCTGTCTGCCTGCTAGCTTTAAGTATATGGTATGTTGTAAAATTTCCAATTTCAAACGGTGAGAGACAGCACAATAAATGTACCTTATCTCCTCACACTGAAGGCCATAACTGCGTAGTGGAGTAATTTTAGAACTCTTTTGCCTTCACCAACCCAAAAGGTTGCTTTTTGATAGCAACTGGCTAATGAATTTTTAAAAGAGAAGAAAAATACTAGTTTTCCCCTCTTTTGGGAAATAGGTTTTAAATGGCTAAACTACTAGCCTTAGACTAATAAAATCAACTACCATTTTTGTGAGTCTGACAGGCCATATTCTTATATGACCCTCTACAGGATGGAGTGTGTTGAATGGGATAGTAGTGCCGTTGAGTTGAGTTGGCTCTAGCGATTGAGGGACTCCATAACACAGCTCTCCCTCAGCTATTAAGCAGCAGATCAGGGCAAAAGATGGGATGGCAGATGGGATCAGGCAGAAAGAGCTCTGGGAAACAAGCTTATACTTTTTTCTTTTATTTAAATGCACAAAGCCTCTATGGCTAAGAGGTCACATGGTTTGGGCTTCATTAGGACTGAGACTTTGTGGAATTCTTTCTGGGAATTGAGGAGTGGATGACATCCAGGCTCTGGTCATTCCCATCTCTCTCCTGAGGGTGCCACTTTCTCAAGATGAAAACTGTGACTGAAAAAAAAAATGAATAATAAATGTTTCTGAGCTGCCTGTGTTCTCTCTGGGTTGGTGAGTGAAGGGACTAGACTACTGAGCCTGCCTGAGACAGACACAGCAGGCATTGCTGGTTTGAGTTTTACAGAACTTGAAAGCAAGGCTTTGGCCAAAATACTGAGACCCTAATCATTTTCCCTTCCTCCAAATTACCCAGCATACGGTAAACAACATTTGTGCAGAAATATGTATGTATTTAGTTCAGGTTGACTTGTGTCCTATAAACTCTTACTCAGATCATTTGAACTTCTACGTGACTGTCTCAGATTTTTTTTCCGAAGCTACAAGCATGGCCGCCTGTGGTATCAAGGTGTTGCAAAACGATATCTGTGTTGCGCTTCCTGTTTTAACCTACCTCGTTTTGTTTGTTTGTGTTTCACTGTTCATCATAGCAGTGTTATCTCCAGGAGACATATAGAGAGCTCAACTGGCAATCTCAGGTGTATTTAATATTTTTAAAACAAAACAGTGGTTGGCCAAATTGTTCTTCTTAAAAAAATGAAAAATACCAACAGCAATAAAACCTAATGTGGCTTGTTTCTGGAGAACCATATGATTACTGCAAACAGAGCCAAAAAAAAAAAAAAAAATTTTATGACCCTACTGATTTTGCCTGAATACATGAGCAGCTGATGTACTATTAATGAGAACGAAATCCATATTAGGGAATGGAGCCATTTCAATCTGGTGATTTGGGTGAGGGGGGAAGGAAAAGGGGAATCTTCTGGTTTCTGGATTAGATACTTACGCCCCTCCTGTAGAGGTGGTTGTCATTTGCATTTATTTTAAGCAGGTAACATACAGGAATGGAATTGAGGATTATCTTCAGGCAGTCACCAAGATGTCCTCATCATGGTCCCTTTAGCTCTCAAAAGCAATGAAATCCTCCCGTTCTCATTTTTACTGCTCGGTTACGCTGCTGAACAGTACTGTCTTCACAAATTGCATGCAACAAATTCAGCAATAACTTTTGGATTGAATTTAACAACTACTGTAATTGGATGCTGACATGGACAAAATATATTGATCTGGGTCTCATCCCCGAATGTGATTGCCACCAGCTCTTTATATTGCTACTGTGGTATTTTAAACCAGAAGCTTCTTTAAATTATGTTGCAAACTGATCTTTGTTTATTTTTTGTTTTGTTTTGTTTTTATTTCTAAATAATAAGTTTTGAAACACACAGCTTTAAATGATTTTTTATTGTGGGATTTTGGGGTACAGTTAAGAAATAAAAGGGAATCATTGTGTTTAAACATAAGGTAGTTTGTGAATGTATTTTTTAAAACCTAGATTCATTGAAGCAAAAATCATAAGAAAACAATATTAATGCAGTCTTGTTTACAGTATGTACAGTGACATAACATAGAACATGAGCTTTTCTGGTGCCAACAACAATAAAACACAGACGTTAAACATCAAGCCATGCCTTTTATATTTTTGTACAAATATTTTACACTGAGTAGAAGGCAAGACCAAATTTAAAAGGGCTCTCCCCCACAAATCTGTGCTCCTTAAAAAATACCTAAAAAGAATTCCTTGAAGATTTTTATCTTCAAAAATGCATTTTCCTCCATCAGGACAGGCCCTAGCTCTGACATACTGAGGCCTTGGTCATGCAGAATATTTTGGAATGCTGTCCTGTAGCTCATACATTTCCCAACTTTTTTGTTTGCTTTAATTCTCTTTTTTGGGGAGAAGAGGAGGGTGGTTGTGCTCTTTGTCTATCTTAATAGCAACTTAATAAAAATTTCCTTAGTTTTGATCTTCCTGTTGGGGATTTTGCTTCTAGAATTGGCTCATTTTGTTTTTATTTTCCTACAAAGAGAAACTGAGCTCCTGCCCAAAGTACGTTTCACAAGATCTTTCAGTCCTCACTGATCTAAATTGATATAATCATCTAATATGATCCACTGAGCCTGCCCACATTATATTCTTGGTCTAGGGTCTGGCAGGTAACCACTATTCCTGGGTGACAGTCAGGGATATTGTAGCATGGATTCCTGCATCCAGTGGGTGGTAGAAATGGATGACCTTCATTTAAAGGTCCCTTCAGATGGCAAGGGTCCGCCTCATTCCAGTTCCATTCCAATCATGTCATGGCACAGAATGTAAATGAAATCAGCTTTCACTAAGTTCTACATAAAATCTGATGGCTCTATTTAGATAGATCTCATTATTTTTCTTAAAGACATTTAAACAATGCTTCAAGAAGACCTAGAGCTATTTATTTATTCAACAGTGTAGATTAAGTGGTAGGTGAAATTTCACAAGACCACTTGGTTAGGGACTCCATTTTTCTAATACTTTGGCATTGCTTTCTCAGATGCACTCCTAACATACTTTGCACCAAGTATACATTTTTTTAAAAGCATCTTAGTTTCTGGTTGTCAAGACCTACTAACAATTTTCTGTCTGCTCTTGTGACTCATTGGTAACTGGTGTCTCTGATCCCTCCTATGCAGTAGATTAGAAAGAGATGTGAAATTCAGGCCCAGGCCATTTGGTTTTTGTCCATTGCCAGACAAGGAAATGCGGCTGAAGTCTGACCTCACATTCCATGGAGTTAAAAGAAAATGTTTTCCCCACTAATATGTGTACCAGTTCCTGTCACTGTATTAATGACCTGTGGAAGAGCTCGTTGTGTTAATAATAGTGTGTGTTGTCTTTGAAAGTCTGCTTGAACAGGCATTACTTGCATTTGTGCTGATTGCTTTAAAATATAAGATGTGCTACATTATTTTTAAAAAAGAAGATACAGTTATTCATCAAACCTAAAACCAACTTCTTTCAAGTGGATTCCGACTCATGGCAACCCCATGTGTATCAAACCTGCTGAAGGAAAATATGAGAAAATCCACATCAAGCTTATAACAATTCTGAATGACCCACCCATGCTCACTGTATTCTAAAATCCACTCTGACACTATGTTCTGACCGTCTCAACACTTTCAGTGACTTATTATTTACCTTTTAGTTCATTCCTCAGAAATTTAAATCTAACCAAATCAAACAAACCAAAACCTGGCCTCCCCAGAGACTACAGAGTTATAACATAAAATCTAGAAGTCTAAATTTGATCTCATTAATTATCAATTAATATTTCTCACAAACACCACTACATTTTGGGCCTGGTCAGTGTAGCAACATCAGGAACCCAAAAGTGAGCTGCCCTTTCATGGGTCTCCCATAAAGGGGATATAAACTGATGTCATTTCAGGAGCCCCAGCAAAAAGAAAACCTCTTTAGAATTTGCAAGTTCAAAACTGACAATTTATACATTTCTACTGAACATTTTCTAGTGTTTTTGACTTCTATACTGTACCATTGTTCTGGGAATTTTTCCATAGACAACTAGAATATTCAATAATTTGCATAGCATTTAATAGTCTAAGATCACAGCTCTGTGCTTTGAACGTTATTCTTCTAGGCCTGCCATTCCAGGAAGTGCCAGAATGTACCAAAATAAAAATTGCCATAAAAGCATTTTCTAGACCAAAATAATAATAATTCCTGGGTAAGGTTTGATCTATTTTTAAATCCAGTTCAAAATCATGGACTGTGTGTTCATGAACCAAACATTTGGATGAAGATTAGAAAACTCAGTCATAAATAAAAATATTCTAACAGTTCCAGATTTTTGGCTTGGTGGTGGTGGTTGGTGCTGTCAAGTCGTTTCCAACTCTAGCGACCCTATGTACAACAGAACAAAACACTGCCAGCCCTCTGCCATCCTCACAATCATTGCTATGTTTGAGGCCATTGCTGCAGCCACTGTGTCAATCCATCTCGTCAGGGGTCTTCCTCGACAAGCTTGGTGTAGACATCTTCAAATGAATTCAACTCATTGCACACAAGGGTTTGGTTTTGATGGTTTGCTTTCATCTGCACCGATTTGAATTGCACTATTGAGGCTGACCAAATGCTGGTGGAAAGGTGAGTTTGTATTTCCAGCAATGGATCATTATTTGTACATAGCAAATATCTATGCCCCAGTTGTCCTTCCTTTTTTCCCCCTCCCCCTGAGGGTAGTAGTGTTAAGAAATAGAAATATCACATTACGGTTTATTTAGGAAACCTCAGACATTACCATGAATCAGAATTTCAAATGTAAGGTGGCAGCAAGAAATAAATATACAGCAGGAAAAAAAATGACGGCTTAGATGAATTTTAAAATTGGAGATGCTGTAAAACTATTTTTGTACATTTTAGCTGTCTGATTTACAATGTTAACGTAACTGTAGAAATGCCAAATGTATAATATTGGAAGGGAAAGCTATCATTTTGCTGTGCCTACAATTGTTTACATTTTTTAAATTTTCAGTCTCCTAAAGTGTTTTAAATTGTCAAAAATTCATTAAAACTGGATAGAGCCTCACCTGTGTGAGGATAAAAGAACAATCTTCCTGGCATACTTCCTAGTCTGAACTTTTTGGTTCAGTTACTTTCAAATAATTTTTTCCTGCATCAAAAGGCTTCAGGAAGCATTGTCTACAGTTGTTCCAACCAGTGGCTAGAAATGCTATGGTAGGTTCTAAGCTGCAGTTTTTCCGTACAGTCACTGCTACACCCTGGAATATATTATTTTATGTTATCACTATCAAAATGTGAATTGTGAATAATAAAACATTAATAGTAATAGGATGCCTGCTTGTTCTCATTGTCACTTGCAGGCTATTATTCCCCCCCCACACACACACACACAGTCACCACTCTGAAGCTCCTGCCATTACCCTCTGAAGTTCCTATGTTACCTTCAGCCACTCCCCCTCATTGCTTAAATATTTTAGCTCTTGGCTCACTGTCTCTGTCTCCACCAACACCCTGGCTTCTGAGTTTCCTGATCTTGTCTGGTGAAGCTTATCATTACCAATCATGCCTCCTTAAGTGATAGCAGGTAATACTTCCATTTGCTCTAGGTAGAGCCCATCCTACCTCACCAACTGAAGGCCACTGTTCTAGCAGTTCTTTCTTCTGCATCACCAATTTTTCCCTATCTACTGGAGCATTTCACTATACTCATGCTGCAATAGCTCCTGTCTTACAAACATCGTCTTAGTCATCTAGTGTTGCTATAACAGAAATACCAAGAGTGGATGGCTTTAACAAAGAGAAGTTTATTCTTTCACAGTCCAGTAGGCTACAAGTCCAAATTCAGGGCATCAGCTCCAGGGGAACGCTTTCTCTGTCGGCTCTGGAGGAAGGTCTGTGTCATCAATCTTCCCTTGGTCTGGGAGCTTCTCTGTGCAGGAACCTCAGGTCCAAAGGACACACTCTGTTCCCAGTACTGCTTTCTTGAGAGAGAAAAGGTGGTGCAGGCCACACCCCAGGGAAACTCCCTTTATGTTGGATCAGGGATGTGACCTGGGTAAAGGTGGTGTTACAATCCCACCCTAATCCTCTTTAATGTAAAATTACAATCACAAAATAGAGGACAACCACACAACACTGGGAATCATGGCCTAGCCAAATTGATACATTTTTGGGGGGACATAATTCAAACCATGACATTCCACCCTTTGGCCTCCCAAAAATCACATCCTTGCAACATGCAAAACATATTCATCCCATCATATCATAGCAAGTGTTAACTCCAAGTACAAAATCCAAAAATTGCTCTTCATCTGTGAAATCTAGAATATAAGTTATCTGCTTCCAAAGGTACAATGGCAGAACAGGCACAAGCCAGACATTTCCATTACAAATGGGAGAAACTAGAGGAAAAGAAGAGATAATAGGCACCAAGCAAGTCAGCAGAACACATTACATTAGCCCTCAAGTCTTGAAAATAATTCTCTGTTTTCTGAGACCATTCACACAATAGCCCTGCCCTCCAGACTCTAGGTATTGGCCACAGTCTCCAGATTCTGAGTGAAGGCCCCTTGGCCCTGGGCTTCAGCTTTGCCCTCCAGGCCCACTGGGACGGCAACTCTGCTCCCTTGGCTTTTGGCACACCATTCTCCTAGTCCTTCGGAGTGACAACTCGACCCTTAGAAACACCAGAGGCCATGGCTCCACCCTTTGAAACCCTGGAGGTCCTGGCCATACCTTTTGAGACTGAGGCAGCTCAACTTCTTGTGTTCCTTGTCTTTTCGGCTTCTACTTTTTGTGGCCTCTCAGCCCTCAGGCCTCATGCCTGCATCTGCCCTGCTGGGGCAAGTGTTCCAAAGTTCGGTAGCTCCACCGATAAGTGCCTGGAGGCACCCCACTCTGCCAGGAAGCCTCCTGCGCACAGGTAGTCAGCTCTCTCGATCCGTGGGTCGGCTCCAATGCCATCTCTCACTGGTCTCCTGGTTCTGCTGCTGCTGGTCCTCTGCTGCTGCCCCAGCTCTATCCATTCACAGTTTCAAAACTGCTTCCACATTTTAGGTATCTGTTAGAGCAGCATCCCACTCTCTCGGTACCAAATTCTGTCTTAGTCATCTAGTGCTGCTATAACAGAAACACCACAAGTGGATGGCTTTAACAAAGAAGTTTATTCTCTCACAGTCCAGTAGGCTACAAGTCCAAATTCAGGGCATCAGCTCCAGAGAAACGCTTTCTCTGTTGGCTCTGGAGGAAGGTCTGTGTCATCAATCTTCCCTTGGTCTGGGAGCTTCTCTGCTCAGGAAC
The DNA here is from genome assembly GCF_000243295.1 of Trichechus manatus latirostris. Lineage (NCBI taxonomy): Eukaryota > Metazoa > Chordata > Mammalia > Sirenia > Trichechidae > Trichechus > Trichechus manatus. Next base: position 5,801,449 of record NW_004444046.1, on the reverse strand, counting down.
CTCAGGTCCAAAGGACGTGCTCTGCTCCCAGTACTGGTTTCTTGGTGGTATGAGGTTCCCCAACTCTCTGCTTGCTTCCCTTTCCTTTTATCTCTTGAGAGATAAAAGATGGTGCAGGCCACACCCCAGGGAAACTCCCTTTACACTGGATCAGGGATGTGACCTGGGTAAGGATGGTGTTACAATCCCACCCTAATCCTCTTTAATGTAAAAGTACACTCACAAAATGGAGGACAACCACACAACACTGGGAATCATGACCTAGCCAAATTGACACACAGATTTTTGGGGGGACACAATTCAATCCATGACACACCCTCCATGGCCCATTCAGGAGTCCCTGGGTGGCATAAACGGTTAAGCATTCAACGACTAACCAAAAAGTCAGTGGTTCGAACCCACCAGAAGAAAGGCCTGGAGATCTATTTCCAGCCTTGAAAACCGTATGAAGCACAGTTCTATTCTGCAAACTTGGGGTCACCGTGAGTCATAAATCGATGGCAACTGGTTTTTTTACTCCACTACCCCCTCTAACTGCCATCTTATTTATCTGCCTCCTTTCACTCTCCCTGGGAAATTGTGTATACTTTCTCCAATTTCTCTCCTCCTTTGGTCTCTTGAACCAATTCTAATCAGGCTGTCATCCTCACCATAGTAGCTCTTCTGAAGAACACCACTGATCATGCTGTCAAATGCAGTGGTCATGCCACTTGACTTATCTGCAGTCTTTGACACAGTTGATAACTCCTTCTTGGCTCTGCAACCTCCCTCTTAAGTCTTCGCTCACCTCCTTGGCCACTCCTTCACAGTCTCCTTTGCCAAGTCCCTGGAGCGTCTCAGTAATGGACATCTCCTCCTCTCTAGGTGATCTCTTCGAGTCCTGAGACTTTAAACATCATTTGTATCAGGACTACACCCACATTTTTAATCTCCAGCCTCCACCTCTTTCCTGAATGCCAGACTTATATATCTAACTTCCTACTTGACATCTTTGGATATGCAATTGGCATCTCAAACCTGACATGTCTAAACAAAACTCTGATTTGCAGTCATCCACCAATCTACTCCTGTTCGGTTCTTCCTATGTCAGTAAATGGAAACTGCATTCTTCCAGACCAGAAAAACTTCTAGTTTTCCTTAATTTTTTCTTTCCTACACCACATTCAGTCCATTTTCATTTTTAATCCTATTTTATTCAGTTTCAGAATGTATCCAGAATCCAAACTGAGTCCAAGCCATTTCTTGCCTGGGATGATACTTTTAAAACATACTAGATAATGCCACTTTTCTGCTAAGTCTCAATGTCTTCCCATCGGACTTAGAATGTCAACATCCTTACAGTGATCTAGAAGACCCTACATAATCTGTGCTCCACCCCCAATCACCACCATCACTTCTAGACCTCATCTTCTGTTTCCTTAGTTCACTCTGCTTCAGTCATAGTGGCCTTGCTTTACCCAGAGTGCCCCAGACCATGCTCCTGTCTCAGCTTCTTTGCCCTTGCTGTAACCCGTTACCTTGCTGTTTGCCCTTGCATACCTGCATAGCTCATTCTCTCCCTTTCTTTAGGTCTCTGCACAAATATCCCTTTACTACCAGACACCTATTGAAAAGACTCCATAGTCCCCACTCATTTTCTACTTTATTGCCTTTTGTAGCACTTATCACCATCTATGTTGTTCACTGGTCTGTCTCCAATACTTAGAAGAGTGCCTGGCAATTAGTAGTCACTCAGTAAGTTCTTGTTGGATGGATGAATGAATGAATGAATGAAAATAAACGAACAGAGTTTTTGGAGAAAAAAATGTATAGAACTATATGGCTATTTTCATTTAAATATCAAAACAAAAACCTCTCTCCAACACCTACATCATAAAAGCATGGGTTTGCTTTCATGTAGAAAATAAAAAACCTTATCAATTTTCTTTCTTGGAAGGCTATTGTGGGTGGAAGACACCTGGCTGTGTGAGTCTGGCTATACTTTGTTGCTCCACGAATCATCTTAACAGGCCAAGTTGCAGGGCTGGAGGAGAGGCTCTCATATAGAACCTTGAGAAAAACAGCATTTCAAGCCTCATATTTATACAGGAAATGATCCATTTCAAGCTATCAGCATAAGTGCAGAGTTATTGGATATGCGGGGAGGATTCTGAATTTTGTTTTCAGGTCTGAATGTTTAAAGGCAACAACAAATACTTTTTTTTTCCTAAAACAAGAAGTATCTTCCTGCCAAATGCAATGTCAATAAAGCCTAATGACATTTGGGTCTAACCAATCTTCCAGGTGACAACAGTTCTGAGGCCTCCCTGGCAGCCTCTAACATCTGTATATATTCAGCTCCAGTGAATGTTGTTGCATGAGTTTCACTGTAGGAAATTGACACATGCCTTCTGATGAATTTATTGTTCCACTCAGTCTTGTAAAAGGGCACACCTTATAGTTTTACTTTGTTCAATCATGTATTTTTCTGCTCACTTAATAATAAAAGAAATATTTTTAAAAATAAAGGAGATAATGAAATGATGTAATATGAAGCAATGCAACAGTAAAAGAATTTTTTTGTTTGTTTCTGTTATTTTCTATGTCTTTTCACAGGTGAGTTGAGATGCAGGATAATGTATAATCCATGCTTAATAGCCAAGGGTCAAGGTCTTAATCAGCCTTTTCCAAGGCCAGAGTCCCTTGGGGATTCCATGACACTTAGTTCCAGATGCCTAAAGTTCTTTACAAAAGGGATAGTCATTGGTTCCAGTTACAGATGGAGAGTCTATAATACAGATGCTCAGTAAGACATGCACAAGGTGTCACCATTAGTCATTGTGAGCAATCTACATACCACAAGTTCCAGTTAAGACACAACAAATGATTTCAAAATGAATTCTCAACAATTTATGTGAAAAAAAATTTTAGTGTTGCTTTTCCTTTAAATTGTCTCACCAGCTTGAATATGTTTGTTTTATTCTGTTCTTCTTAAGCAACTAAGTCTATATTCTGTGACAATAACAATTTGGCATAAAGTCAGTGCCCCCTCCCCCAAAGGAATCATCTTGGTTTCTAAAGTTCAAAATTTATTAACTTATCGAGTGAAGTTAGGAGGACATGGATTAGCAGCATTGTGATCAGACCTGATCTATGCTCTAAGGTCGGTCTCTGGTTATCTTGTATTATTAAAACTGTTTAATAAAAGAGATGGCAGTTGAAAGATTGAGGGATTTAGAGCTAAAAGTCATCACTAGAGCAGAAAGAAACCAGGCTGCAGCTCAACCTGATGCTCTTTCCCCATTGCATCCTACCTCCTCACCAGAATGGCCATTCATAACTGGATGCCCATCAACCAGGGCAGGCCAAAGTTACCACTGGTCCAAAGCAAAATGATGAAAAGGGACAAAATAGTGAGTTTTCCATAAAGCTCATTTAAAGACAAGTCATTTTTTTGTTTTGTTTTGTTTTGTTTTGTTTTGTTGTTTTTGGCTTTAGCAAACAGGAATTTATTTTGTCACAGTTTAGGAGGCTAGAAATCCAAATTCAGGGTGCCAGGTCTAGGGGAAGGCTCTCTCTGTCTGCTCTGGGGGAAGGTCCTTCTCTCTTTTCAGCTCCTATTCCTAGGTTCCTTGGCGATTGTGTGGTGTGTATCTTCTCTTCCATTTGTGCTTGCTCGCTTAATCTGCTGTTTTATGTCTCAGAAGAGATTGATTTAAAACACATTCTACATTAATACTGCCACATTAACATAACAAAGAAAGCCCACTCCCAAATGGGATTGTAACTACAGGTATGGAGATTACGGAAGGAGCCCTGGTGATGCAGTGGTTAAGTACTCAACTGCTATCTGGAAGGTTGATGGTTCAAACCTACGAGCTGCTCTTTGGGAGAAAGATGTGGCAGTCTGCTTCCATAAAGATTTACAGTCTTGGAAACCCTATGGGCAATTCTACTCTGTCCCATAGGGTTGCTATGAGTTGGAATCGACTCAATGGCAACGGGTTTTGGGATAGGGGTTAAGATTTACAACACATATTTTTGGGAGGCACAATTAAAGACAGTCTTTTATTTGGAGATTGTGTTCCCTTATTTTACGGTGCGACGATGTCTTCAAGAGCTGATGCTGATCATTTATTAAATGGTCTAGTGTGGCAAAATTAAAAGTTAGGAGTCTTTTTGATGGTTCTTAAAAGATTTTGGGTTGGGAGGTGAACTTTAAGGTATTTTTGTTTTTTTTTTAACTTTCTTGGTTAGAGAAGTCCAAAAAGTGTGGAAACAACTGTACTAGAGTACTTATAAGAGTCCAGACCTTTTTTCAATCTAGAAATGGACTGCACATCTCAAGAATTACTGGAACAAATATAGAAAGGAAAAAGAAAAAGCAGCAGCATCCAGCATTGGGAAGAAAGCAGGTACCCCACCTGGTGTCCATGAGTTATCCTTATGTTGCTGACCTCATCAGGGTAAGCAGTGGTTAAACTTGTGTGGAATTCCAGAAACTTGCACAGACTTCAGTGCCATCCCAGAGTAGACATGCTGAGAGAGGCATGGGTTCACGTTGTAGAATGGAAGGAATCGGAAAGGAAGTCATCAGCTAAGCTCATGTCTCTTACCTTATCAGCTTGTTGTTCCCAATCTTCTCAAGTATAATGACTTCCCACTGTAGCCATCTAAGAAACTAAAAAAACAAAAAAAGTTCAATAACACTTTTTAAATGGAACTGCATTTTATAAGTTACATGCATTTGTAAAAAATAAGTGAGTTATTTATTTAGTTTACAGACAAAGCTTGGTGCGCACATGGATTGGTGGACCCCTTGCTATATAACTCCACAAGCCCCACCCCTGCTGAAGTCCCTAGCCAACAGTGCTGAAAACATAACTGTAAACATTTCCCCTTGTTGTGTTGTTAGGTGGTATCAAGTCGATTTTGACTCAGTGACTCAATGTAACAGAGTAGAACTGCCCTATAGAGTTTTCTAGGCTGTAACCTTTATAGGAGCACATGGCCTAGTCTTTCTCTCAAGGAGCCGCTGGGTTGGTTCGAACAGACAACCTTTCATTAGCAGCCAAGCTCTTAACCTTTCTGCTACCAGGGCTCCCTAAACATTTCCCCTAAGAACCCCTTTTTGTATCTTGTGTTTTCTGGCAATGCTTTAATATGGATGATATGTTAATGGTCATTAGTTTAGTTCATTTTAATAAATCCGTCCTTGTGACTTCAGATGTCAGAGAACTCAAAAATACATTATAGTATTTTTTGTCTGTTTATATGCCATCTTATTTTAAAAAGTATTTGAGGCAGCTATAATCTGACTTAACAAGCCACTCAAGCAAACTCAGCACATAGATCGATGTGAAGGAAAGTAAAGGAACCATTTATTTACCTAGCTGCTTATTATACAGCAGGCCCCATACCGGATGCTGAGGCAGACACAGATAATGAAGAAATGATTGCTACTCTTAAGGAGCTGTAGTCTCCTTAGGCTGCAGGGGAGATGAGGAAGGCAAAGATGGAACACAAACATGCAGAGACAATGACAAAAAAGCCACGAGTTGGAATTGACTTGAAGGTAACTAATGACAGCATCCATCATATGATAGAGGAATGCAGGGACTGCTTTGGGACCAACGAGAAGGGAATTTCTCCGTCTGGAAGAGTTATGGAGGGCTTCCAAGAGGCGGCAGACTTTATCAGATTATGGGACAAGACAAAAGGAAGAGGCATTCTGGTAAGAGGAAATATCCTGAGCAAAGAAAGGCACAGAGGAGTGGAAGAGCACGGCAGGTACAGAAATGGCAAGGCATTCAACGTGACTAAAGAGAAAGTGCTGGTGGAGAGGAAAAAAATATTATACTGCAAATGTACAAAGTAGTCTCTTCTCTACCTCTACCTTGATCCTTCTGATATAGGCCCCAGAGGTTTCACAATCTTGATTCAGGCTGCTGCCTGGCCCAGTGGGCAATGTTTGGTGAATGAATAACACCATTAGTTAGGAATATGATTTATATACCTACTTATTTTAAAAAGTATTTGAGGCAGCTATGATCTGGTTTTTTTTTTTTTCTTTTTTATTGTGCTTTAGGTGGAACATTTACAGAGAAAATTCATTTCCCATTAACTATGTACATTGTTTGTACGTAAAGTATTCCATGACATTAGTTGCATTCTTCACAATGTGTCAGCACTCTCTCCATTTCCACCCTGGGTTCCCTGTCTCCTTTCATCCGGATTTTCTACTCCTTCCTGCATTCTCATCTTTGCTTTTGGGAAAATATTGTCCTTTTGATCTTGTACAATTGATTGTTCTGCAGAACACATTCCTCTCAGATGTTACTGTTTATTTTATGGGCATGTATGTTGTTTGCCTGAAATGTAGTCTCCAGGAATGATTTCAGTTCCAGGTCAGAAGGGTGTCTTAGGGCCATAGTCTTGGGGGTTCCTCCGGTCTCTGTCAGACCAGTAAGTCTGGTAGTTTTTGTGAACTTGGTTTTTGTTCTACATTTTTCTCCCACTCTGCCTGGGAACCTCTGTTGTGAGCAAAGTCAGAGAAGTCGGTAGTAGTAGCCAGGCACCATCTAGTTCTTCTGGTCTCAGGGTCTTGTAGGCTCTGTTTCATGTGGTCGAGAGGCCCATTAATCATTTGGACTAACTACTCCCTTGAGTTTGGTTTTTTTTCACTCTCCTTTGCTACAGATGGGAAAAAACCAATAGTTGTATCTTAGATGGACACTTGCAAGCTTTTAAGACCCCAGACACTACTCACCAAAGTAGAATGCAGAACATTGTCTTTATGAATTATGTTGTGCCAATTGACATACATGCCCCCTAAGTCTATGGTCCTTTGCCTTCGAGCCTAGGATCTTTGTCCCAAGAGGTGTTCAGTTGTGCCTAAGAAGTTTCCATGACTGTGCCCCTTGTGTGCTCTATTGTATATATTAATAGACATGCAACACCTACAATTATGTATGTAGAAACATCCACAAACAAACCTTTATCTGCAGGTGGGTGTGCTCCCTTACATCCTCCCACATCTCTGTAGCATACCTATCTACTTATGTATCCATTCATAAATTACTGTTAATACTATCGTCGCAGGATTGTCTATGTTATAGTAATTACTGTAGTTGCCCTTTATTCTTTTATTCCCTTCAATGTCTTCCTTTGCCTTGATCATGTTGTGCTGACTTCTCCCCTATATTGTTTATTGCCTTTCCCTTCACCAATATTACACGTGTCTTCTATCTAGTTAGTAACTGTCCCACCCTTCCCCTCCCATCGCTGGTAATCATCAAAGAATTTGTGTGTGTGTGTGTGTGTGTGTGTGTGTGTGTGTAAACCTTTTCTTGTTTTTTTGTAATAGTGGTCTCATACAATATTTGCCCTTTTGTGACTGACTTATTTCACTAAGCATATTGTCTTCCAAATTCATCCATGTTGTGAGATGTTTCACAGATTCATCATTATTCTTTATTATTGTGTAGTATACCATTCTGTGTATGTTTACCCCTTCATCTGTTGATGGGCACTTAGGTTGTTTCCATCTTTTTGCTATTGTGAATAATGGTGCAATGAACATGGGTGCACATATGTCTATTCGTGTCACAGCTCTTATGTCTTTAGGGTATATACTAAGAAGTGGGATTGCTGTATCATATGGTATTTCTACTTATAGCTTTTTAAGGAAGCAACATACCATTTTCAATAGTGGTTGTATCATTTTACATTCCCACCAGCAGTGTATAAGAGTTTCAATGTCCTCACAACCTTGCCAACATTTGTTATTTTCTGTTTTTTGTTTTTTTTTTGATTAGTGCCATTGATGATGGGGTGAGATGGTACTCATTGTAGTTTTGATTCACTAATAAACTTCACTGCTGATGTGGCATAACTCAAAATAAGAAAAACAGCTGCAAACATCCATTAATAACAGGAACATGGAATGTATGAAGTATGAATCTAGGAAAATTGTAAATTGTCAAAAATGAAATGGAACACAAAAACATAAAAACATCAATATCCCAGGCATTAGTGAGCTGAAATGGACTGATATTGGCCATTTTGAATCAGACAGTCATGTGGTCTACTATGCCAGGAATGACAAGCTGAAGAGGAATGGCATCACTTTCGTCATCAAAAATAACATTTTAAAATCCATCCTGAAGTACAACGCTGTCAGTGATAGGATAATATACATACGCCTACAAGGATGACCAGTTAATACAACTATTATTCAAATTTACGCACCAACCATTAAGGCCAAAGATGAAGAATTGAAGATTTTTACCAACTTCTGCAGTCTGAAATTGATCAAACACGCCATCAAGATGCACTGATAATTACTGGTGATTGGAAAACAAAAGTTGGAAACGAAGAAGGAACAGTAGTTGGAAAATATGGCCTTGGTGATAGAAACGATGCTGGAAATCATAGGTAGAATCTTGCAAGACAAACGAGCATTGCAAATATCTTTTTTCAACAACATAAACCGTGACTTTGCACGTGGACCTCACTGGATGGATACACAGGAATCAAATCGGCTACATCTGTGTAAAGAGACAATGAAGAACCTTGATATCATCAGTCAGAACAAGGCCGGGGCTGACAGCAGAACAGACCATCAACTACTTATACACAAGTTCAAGTTGAAGCTGAAGAAAATTAGAGCAAGTCCGTGAGAGCCAAAGTATGACCTGGAGAATCAAAAAAAAAAAAAAAACCAAACCCATGGCCATCGAGTCGATTCTGACTCATAGCAACCCTATAGGACAGAGTAAAATTACCCCATAGGCTTTCCAAGGAGAGGCTGGTGGATTCAAACTGCTGACTTTTTAGTTAGCAGCTGAGCTCTTTAACCACTGTGTGACCAGGGCTCCACTTTAAGTATATCCCACATGAATTTAGAGACCATCTCAAGAACAGATTTGACGCATTGAACACTAATGATTGAAGACCAGATGAGTTGTGAAATGACATCAAAGACATTGTACATGAAGAAAGCAAGAGGTCATTAAAAAAGACAGGGAAGAAACAAAAGACCAAACTGGATGTCAGAAGAGACTCTGAAACTTGCTCTTGAACACAGAATAGCTAAAGCGAAAGGAAGAAATGATGAAGTAAAAGAGCTGAACAGAAGATTTCAAAGGGGAGCTTGAGAAGACAAAATAAAGAATTATAACAAAATATGCAAAGACCTGGAATTAGAAAACCAAAAGGAAACAACAGGATCAGCATTCCTCAAGCTGAAATAATTGAAGAAAAAATTCAAGCCTCCAGATGCAATACTGAAGGATTCCACGGGAAAAATATTAAAGGACATAGGAAGCATCAAAAGAAGATGGAAGGAATACACAGAGTCACTGTACCAGAAAGAATTGGTAGATATTCCACCATTTCAGGAGGTAGCATATGATCAAGAACCAATGCTACTCAAAGCAGAAGGCCAAGCTGTGCTGAAGGCACTGGCGAAACACAAGGCTCCAGGAATTGACGGAATACTAACTGAGATGTTTCAATAAATGAATGCAGTGCTGGAAACCCTCATCTATGCCAAGAAATGTGGAAGACAGCAACCTGGCCAACTGACTGAAAGAGATCCATATTTGTGCCTGTTCCAAAGAAAGGTGATCCAACCCAATGTGGAAATTATCGAACAATATCATTAATATCACACACAAGTAAAATTTTGCTGAAGATCATTCAAAAGCAGTTGCAGCAGTATATCGACAGGGAACTACCAGAAATTCAAGCTGGATTCAGAACAGAACGTGGAACAAGGGATATCATTGCTGATGTCAGATGGATCCTGGCTGAAAGCAGAGAATACCAGAAAGATGTTTACCTGTGTTTTGTTGACTATGCAAAGGCATTCAACTGCATGGATCATAACAAATTATGGAAAACATTGCAAGCAATGGGAATTCCAGAACTCTTCATTGTGCTCGTGAGGAATCTGTACATAATAATCTGTGCTTATGAGGCAGTCATTCAAACAGAACAGGGGGATATTGCGTGGTTTAAAGTCAAAAAAGGCGTACGTCAGTGTTGTATCCTTTCACCATACTTATTCAATCTATATACTGAGCAAATAATCCAAGAAGCTGGACTATATTACAGTCCTGGCATCAGGATTGTAGGAAGACTCATTAACAGCCTGCATTATGCAGATGACACAACCTTGCTTGCTGAAAGTGAAGAGGACTTGAAGCACTTACTGATGAAGATCAAAGACTACAGCCTTCAGTA
>NW_004444046.1:5788293-5791122 GCF_000243295.1 Trichechus manatus latirostris | reverse complement strand
AAGTTTTCATGGATTTCATTTTACTTGGATCCACAATCAACACCCATGGAAGCAGCAGTCAAGAAATCAAAAGACACATTGCACTGGGCAAATCTGCTGCAAAAGACCTCTTTAAAGTGTTGAAAAGCAAAGATGTCACTTAAAGGACTAAGGTGTGCCTGACCCAAGCCATGGTGTTTTCAATCGCCTTATATGCATACGAAAGCTGGACGATGAATAAGGAGGATCGAAGAAGAACTGACGCCCTTTGAACCATGGTGTTGAGGAAGAATACTGAATATACCATGGACTGCCAAAAGAACGAACAAATCTATCTTGGAAGAAGTCCAGTCAGAATCCTCCCTAAAAGCGAGGATGATGAGAATTCATCTCACATACTTTGGACATGTTATTAGCAGGGATTGGTCCTTAGAGAAGGACATCATGCTTGGTAAAGTAGAGGGTCAGTGAAAAAGAGGAAGACCCTCAGTGAGATGGATTGACACCGTGGCTGCAACAATGGGCTCAAGCCTAACAATGATCATGAGGATGGCGCAGGACCGGGCAGTGTTTTTTTCTGTTGTACATAGGTTCGCTATGAGTCCGCCTCAACTCAACAGCACCTAGCAGCAACACCAACAACATGTCACTCTCAATAGCCAAAATTATGTTTTTCCATTTTTTTTAAATAAATTACTTCTTATGAACTTTCTGCTGTTTAACACACATTTCCATCAGGTGCTCTTCAGTTTATATTTCTGTGTTATATGCATGCCTTGGCCTATTTCATTCGGTAAGCCTTGATGGTTAAAAAAAATGAACATATGCTATTGCAATGAGAGATACTTTATAAGAATGTTCATCTTTAGACTCAAATTTGGCCTTCCCAATCAATCACTGGCTTCTGTGGCAAACCCACAGTCTCCTCCTTAATCTACTCCTTACTCCTATATTCCCACTGATATTCCAGCTCTAATCTTAGTGGAAGTTAACAATTACAAAAAGCATTTTCTTGTGCATCTGGTTTCATTGCCCAATAAACTTCTCAAAAGCAGTCTTTCAGGGCATCAGCATCTGGAGCAGTTACCTCCGCAGCAGAGCTGGCTCTGCAGCAACAAGTTAATTGGTGGATAAAAATGCCAAGTGAATTCTCACTGGCAAGAAATCTGTGAGTAAGGGCAGTGGATGAGTCAGGTTGGGTGCTATGTGGCCAGGACAAAGGATCAGGGCTCTCTAGGTTTGGGCCTGCCTCTTAGTTGGGGCTATAATCTCTAGGAATAAACTAGAATAGAATGCGTCATTCAGGACACTTGCTTATGGGAAAACATTTCTCTATGTCCTTTCGTGTGAAGCCCATGGGCCAGAGGCCTGTGCTTTTTCACTGCCATGGTCTTACATGTCCTGAAAGCACGGAACTTAGAGCCTGACCCCTCACTGACCATTGCCCCTAGTCATTGAGTGGCTCCAAGTGGCATGGCTGGCTGTAGTAGCACTGGAACAAAAAGGCTCATTTCCAGATTCCAAGAACAACACTCTTTCCCTTCCACCAGGCCACTCTCCTGAACCTCTTCATCCCTCAGGTTCTCCACCTGGCAAAACAGATGTAACCTCCTGCTCCCTCCTGTGGCAAAATGAAGGCAAGGGCCTTGATGTGTGGCAACAGAGCCAGCACTTAAGGCTTGGCTGGAAACTTGCAGTTGGATCAGGGTGAGAGACCCAGGGCACCAGTGTTCTTGCTGAAGCAAAACAAAGCAACTCCTCCCTTCAGTTCAGCATGGGCATGTGAGGAGAGCGCCCTTCTGAGCCTGAGGAGAGAGTTTGGGAAGAAAAAAGAAAAACAAGTGCGCTAAGAAGGGAAATGAAAGAAAAGGCAGGGGTGGGGCCTTGGCATAGAGCTCAAGCAGTTAGTTGGTATGAGAGGAGACCATGGCTACCACAAGCCAGGGCTCCACTCTGTGGCTACCTTTAACATCCCTAGAAGCCCATAGGATTGCTTCTAGGACTGTGGAAGCTGCATTACCTACTGCATGGAGGCACTGACTTTCCATTTTTGATATGCTCATTTGAGTCACTGAAGAAAAAAAAGAGCATTGCTTCCTCTTCCCACCCTCACCCACCACAAAGTGTTTGACCAAACCCACTTCCTCTGCTCCAAGAGAAGAGGTAATTTCGAGCTGTAAGAGAGAGGGAAACTGTATTTGGGCCTAATTTCACCAGTCTTGCCACTGACTCTCAATGTCCCTGAAGATATACTGGCAGGGGGAGGTTATGCGGGGGGTGCAGACTGCACTGGGTGACACTGTCACAGGGGGTGACATCAAAATGACTGTCTATAAAATTTTTGTGTAGTGTTCCAGTAGAAATTGATTTTTTAAAAAAAAAAATACCCCTGTAGTTAGTTACAACAACAAAAACATTTTTCATAAGCCCAGCTTACATATATCAGTATACAAAACTAAATATACCTACAAAATATACCTACAAAAGCTAAAACTATGCTGATTTACTTTTGAACCTTCTAATGCGCTCCAGTCAGAGCTGTCATTATTACCCAATTACAATGACGCTTTGAATCACGTGGTTTCATCTGTACCCACTACAAGCACATGCTGTTGTTTTTATTGCTACCATTTTTATAGTCACTGATTTTGTCAAATTTTCTGGTGTTTTAGCTACAGTATTGTAGTAATTAGTATTTGTGAACTTATATGAATAACTTGTTTTTTTTTTTATTGTACTTCAGGTGAAGGCTTACAGAACAAATAGTTTCTCATGAAACAGAAGTATACAAGTTGTTTTATAACATTGGTTAACAACCCCACAACATATCAACCCTCTAACTTCTCAACC
>NW_004444046.1:5771756-5787934 GCF_000243295.1 Trichechus manatus latirostris | reverse complement strand
GTGTCTGGGGGCCATACTCTCGGGGTTTCTCCAGTCTCCTTTAGGCCAGTAAATCTGGTCTTTTTTTTTGTGGGTTAGAATTATGCTCTACATCCTTCTCCAGCTCTGTCCAGAACCCTCTGTTGTGAACCTGGTCAGAGCAGTCAGTGGTGGTAGCTGGGCACCATCTAGCTGTACTGGACTCAGTCCAGTGGAGGACTTGGTAGCTGTGGACAATTAGTCCTTTAGACTAATCTTTTCCTTGTACCCTGTTCTCTTCATTCTCCCTTGCTCCCGAAGGCATGAGACCAGTGGAGTATCTTAGATGGCCGCTCACAGGCTTTTGAATAACTTTTTTGAGAATGAAGTACAGTAATCCCCCCTTATCTGAAGGGGATGCATTCCAAGACCCTCAGGGATGCCTGAAACCTCAGATAGTACCAAACCCTATATAGACTGTTTTGTCCTATACATACATATCTATGATAAAGTTTAATTTATAAATTAGACATAGTAAGAGAGTAACAACAATAACTAATAATAAAATAGAACAATTATAACAATATACTGCAATTAAATTTATGTGAATGACAGCAGGGCAGCACAAGATTTCCTCACGCTATGTACTCATTTAACAGTTTCAGACTGGGGTTGACCACGGGTAACTGAAACCGTGGAGAGCAAAACCACGGATAAGGAGGGATTACTGTAGTAATTAAAGGAAAAGAAGGAGTAATATACAGGAATTACGATTTATGAGTAACATTAGTAGAAGAAAACATTACTCAGGATTCTGTATGGTCTGGCATGGGAGGCGGTCCATTGGGGGGGGGTGACACCATGAGTTACTGCACTGGGTGACACCAACCCTAGTAATGTCACGGACCAGAGACCTAAATTTGTTGTTGTAAGCATCTGGGATTTTCAAAGGAGAATAGAACTGATAAATTGAAGTTGGTAGTATTTCTTGAAGATCTATTCAACAAAGGAGTACCTGGGCCAACAACTTGTTCACCACCAAGTTGCACCATCTGCTTGTTACAGTACATTCCTGGAACTCCTCTGCCGAGGGTAAACAGCTGGCATGAGGGCCGTTTCTCCCTGACACTGCTCCTTTTATTGGTGACCTATTGGTCAACAATACTGAGAAATGTTTGTTAAACCTCAGTGATGGCCTCATGATCTTCGTTCCTACTTTTTTATGTCAACCTCAAAAGCCTCCCCCCAGCACCTCAAAGTCAGCAGCAAACGGTATTGAAGGCAATGATAGAAAATAGCATAAACACTATCTGAAAGTGATTAACCCACAGACATTAAAGAGATACAAACTCCTAACAGAAAGATGCCCTGCAGAGTATTATGGCCATTTAGGCACACTTGATTGAAAAATGGTTAGGAATGGAGAGTTTTAATAGACTTAATTTAAATTGAGATGACTCAACAATTGCAAACAAAAATTTTCTGTCTGCAGCAGCACCATTCAATTTAGACTGAACTGCTGGATGATTAATTAATTTGGAACAGTGCTCACTGAAAAATTGCCATAGATCCACATCTGTCAAAGAAATTCACCACAGATTGTCAAACCTCCGTGGCATGAACAGCACAAATCCAAGGAACTGCCCACTCAGTAGGTGGCCCCTTGCTCTTTTAATAAGGACTGCAAGGAGCCCTGGTGGCGAAATGGCCTGGCTGCTAACCAAAAGGTCGGTGGTTCGAACCCATCAGCTTCTCCATGGGAGAAAAGACATGGTGATCTGCTCCCGTAAAGATTACAGCCTAGGAAACTCCAGGGGGCAGTTCCACTCTATTCTACAGGGTCTCTACGAGTTACAATTGACTCTACGGCACACAGCAACAACAACAGCCCTCATTGCCAAGTATCACAAGTTCTCGACTAAAAGAAGGAGTAGAACTCACATAGCTAGTCTAACCTGGGGTCACATTAACTTTTGGGGAGGATGTTGAATTGAGAAGAATGAGGCACGAAAACTGAGAACAGAAAAATAATGACAGCTGACATCTATTAAACATTTACTATGTGCTAGGCTTTGTTCTAAACACTATATCCAAGTTATTTTATCCTCACAACAATCTCATGAGTCAGATACTACCCCCGTGTTGCACATGAAGAGACTTAGAGATGAACTAGCTGTTATTTTTTGTGTGTGTGTGTGAGAATAATTTTCTTTTCTTTTTTTTTTTTAATTGTGTTTTAGGTGAAAGTTTACAGCTCAAGTTAATTTCTCATACAAAAATTTACGCACATATTGTTTTGTGACACAAACTGCAATCCCCACAATGTGACAGCACATCCCCCTTTCCACCCCACGTTTCCAGTGTCCATTCGACCAGTTCCTGTCCCTTCCTGCCTTCTCATCCTGCTTTTGGACAGGAGCTTATATCTGATTGAACTAAGAAGTACATTCCTCACATGTACTATTTTTGTTTTATAGTCCTGTTTAATCTTTGTCTGAAGAGTGAGCTTTGGGAATGGTTTCAGTTCTGGATTAACAGTGCATCTGGGGGTCACTTTTTAGGTGAATTTGGGTTCTGTTCCTTTTCTCCTGCTCTGTCCGGGACTCTCTGTTGTGTTCCCTGCCAGGGTAGTCATTGGTGGTGGCCAGGCACCATCTAGTTCTTCTGATCTCAGGCTGGTGGAGTCTCTGGTTCATGTCGTCCCTTAGTCCTTTGGGCTAATATTTTCCTTGTATATTTTCTTCATTCTCCTTTGCTCCAAGTGGGATGGGACCAATTCATGTATCTTAGGTGGCTTCTTGCAAGCCTTTAAGACCCCAGACACCACTCACCAAAGTGGGATATAGAACATTTTCTTAATAAACTTTGTTATGCCAATTGACCTAGATGTCCCCAGCACTAGCTTTTCTGTCCCTTGAACTAGTTTTTTTTAGAGATGAAGTCCAGACAGGTTAAGTTAGACTTGCCTATGGTTAAATAGCCAAACCCTTGCAGAGGGAGGACCCAAACCAGTTCTCATGACACCACCACCCTCAGCCCCTACCTCGTCCTGCTCAATGCTCCAAACTCTTGTGAGCACATGGTATGAATTCCATTTTAGAAGATGCCTTGGATTCAGAAGAGACACTTAGCAATTCCAGTAGGGATAAACTCTTCTTCCTTCCCAAAGCCATGGCTAACAGGATAAGGGAGTCAGCCAGGTATCACCAGGCTCAGCAAAAGTGGTAACACAGTCAGTCTTTTTCTCATGCTCTTTCTTGGGGCCTGAGGTGCTGGGAGGGGGTATCCAGACACCTGAGCTGGGACAGAGGTGCTGGGAGTTCCATGTCTACAGGGTCTCATGCCATAATGAGGAGGGAAGACTAAGAGGAAGCTTCTTGAAGATTAATTAAATTAAAACTTCGTCCTA
This sequence comes from Trichechus manatus latirostris, assembly GCF_000243295.1. Classification (NCBI taxonomy): domain Eukaryota; kingdom Metazoa; phylum Chordata; class Mammalia; order Sirenia; family Trichechidae; genus Trichechus; species Trichechus manatus. Next base: position 5,784,567 of record NW_004444046.1, on the reverse strand, counting down.
ACATGGCAGAGAGGACAAATTTGGGGAGAAGGCAAAACGACAAGAAACCAGGGAAACAAATGAAAGTAGAAGGCTCATAGGAAGGGGTAGACTGGAAAGATACTCATCAAACTAAAAACAGAGGTGACCTGTAAGGATGAACCTGAGTCAAAGGTGGTGTTAGAAGGTCACTGCAGCTTTATCTACATTTTATGAAATGCTCCCAATGAGAATAACCTCATCTACTTAATTTTAATTTGCAATTAAAATAAATTAAATATTTTTAAAAGGAGAAGAACAAATAAATGAAAAGCAGGGCAGCACAGAGACTCGCCCAAGCTATAGGGCAGCTTTGCATCTCACAGCCATGGCCTCCAGCAACGGTCAGGGGATGCCATCTGAGAAGCCCTAAGAGTCACAGTTTCAGTTACCAGGGCTACTTCCTCTATGTGTACCTGGTGGCCATAGGTCAGCCTTTGCAATGGGATTAAGAGGTCTGTGATGGTTAATTTTGTGTATCAACTTGGCTAGGCTATGGTGCCCAGTTGTTTGGTCAAACACTATTCTAGTAGCTGTAGTTACATGTAATTATATCAGTCGGCCTTAAGTAAAGCAGGATACCTTCCATAATGTGGGTGGGCCTCCACCAATCAGTTGAAGAACTTAAGAGCAAAAGGAGTTTCCCTAGGTGTGTTCTGCCTCCAAGCTATAAATAGACATTTTTCCAGAACTCCTACTCGCTTCATTCTTCCCATGGCCTGAACTATAGATTTTGGGACACAAACCGGCAAGAGTTTCCAGTCTGTTGCCTGACCCATCAATTTTGGACTTGCCATCCCCCATAGTCACATGAGGCAGTTCCTTGAAATATATACATATTTATTAATAAATATATACATATACATATACATATACATATTCTAGAGAAACTAGTTCTGTTTCTCTAGAAAACTCTGACTAAGGCAAGGTCCCACTGGCCTCTGTGTACATCTGGGTTTGTTATTACCTTGGATTATCTGAGTCTCTCCAGGTGCCCACTGAGCTAGCCAGAACCAGTTGCCATAAAGTTGATTCTGACTCATGGCAACCCCATGTGTGTCACAGTAGAACTGTGCTCCATAGGGTTTTCTTTTTTTTTTTTTTTTAATTGTGATTTAAGTGAAAGTTTACAATTCAAGTTAGTTTCTCATACAAAAGTTTATACACACATTGTTATGTGACTAGTTGCTCTCCCTATACTGTGACAGCACACTCCTCCTTTCCACCCCAGATTTTCCGTGTCCATTCTACCAGCTCCTGACCCTATATTCTACCTTCTCATCTCACCTCCAGTCAGGAGCTGCCCATTTAGTCTCATGTATCTACTTGAGCTAAGAAGCACACTGTTCACAACTATCATTTTATGTCTTATAGTCGAGTCTAATCTTTGTCTGAAGAGTACGCCTCAGGGATGGTTTTAGTTTTTGACTAACAGGGAGTCTGAAGGCCATGTCTTCCAGGGTCCCTCCAGTCTCAGTCAAACCATTAAGTCTGGTCTTTTTACTATAATTTGAGTTCTGTACCCCACTTTTCTCCTACTCCATCAGGGACTCTCTGCTTTGTTCCCTTTCAGGGCAGTCATTGGTGGTAGCTGGGCACCATCTAGTTCTTCTGGTCTCAGGCTGATGAAGTCTCTGGTTTATGTGGCCCATTCTGTCTCTTGGGCTAATATTTTCCTTGTGTCTTTGATGTTCTTCATTCTCCTTTACTCCAGGTGGGTTGGGACCAATTGAAGCATCTTAGATGGCCCCTTGCTAGCTTTTAAGACTCCAGACACCACTCACAAAGTGGGATGCAGAACATTTTCTTAATCAACTTTGTTATGCCAGTTGACCTAGATGTCACCTGAAACCATGGTCCCCAGACCCCTGCCCATAGGGTTTTCAATGGCTGATTTTTGGAAGTAGATCACTCGGCCTTTCTTCTGAGGTACATCTGGTGGACTCAAACCTCCAATCTTTCAGTTAGCAGCCAAGCAAGTTAATCATTTGCACCACCCAGGAACTCCAAGCTAGCCAGAGGAATCACCAACTCCTTTCTCGTCCAATCACACAACCCATTGAATTGGCTCTTAATTCTATGCAAGTTCAGGAAAAGGAAATGGAAACAGGCCTATTTATTCACTGCTGCGGACAGAATTGTCACACACAACCTGCCCTACGTTTTTCTATCTTAGTCCGAGCATAAGACACTCTTCTTAAGGTCCCAGCGGGATCCCCCTAGGCATAGATGTGGCTGGCCATAGAGGCTATGATTGTTCGTGGACCATGACTTGACTTCACTGGACCAATGCCAAGACTCATTTCCAGGGGAAGTCCAAGAGGTCAGTTTAGGTCCCAGAGCATTAAAGCTCAGTCTTGAATTTTCACTGGCTTATTTATTCCTAAAATAAATAAGGAATAAATCTTATTCCTACCCTAAGAAATAAAACAAGCTGTTGCCGAGTCAACTCCAACTCATGATGACTCCATGTTAATCAGAGTAGAACTGTGCTACATAGTGTTTTCGATGGCTGATTTCTCAGGAGTAAATCACCAGGCCTTTCTGCCCAGGCACCTCTGGGTGGACTCAATCCTTCGCAGCCGTTACTGGCCCAACTGCATTACATAGGGATACAAAGTTTAACTAAGGCTAGAATTTGAAACATTTTTGTGGTCACTTAATTATCTCTAATTTGTTTGCTCAAAACAGCACCTTTTAAAACTAAATCAGATTCAAGGGCTCAACCTCCAAACCAAAAAAACCAAATCCACTGCCATTTCTACTCATAGCAAGCCTATCGGGTAGAGTGGATTCAAACTGCCAACTTTTTGGTTAGCAGCTGAGCTCTTAACCACTGCACTACCAGGGGTCCAAATTCAATAAAGACCTCATCTTATCTTTCCTCAAGGCAAAGTTTTATATGAATTTTTATTGTATGGAAAATGTCCATACAATTGGTTGAAATTCTGTTTGAATTATGGGTGGAACTGGGAAGAGTAGTAGGTTAGTAGGTATGAGGATCACTAGACTTGGTGGAAAACATTACAATGCATTCCTAGTTTAAACAACTGTCTGTTCCTGCCCTGAATGGTCAAGAATCCAGTTTTTAACTGGTGAACCACTCAGGCCATATGAATATAACTGTGGAGAGAGCCAAGTATTCACTGTAGTGTGGATCACATGGATGACAACTTTTCTCAGTGGCTTCCAGAACAGTAATAAAGATAATGGGATGTAGCAGAAAGAGCGAAACCCAACAACCTGGGTTCAAAGGGAACTCTGACCACTCTGACACTACCTTATCCTGTGACCTTGAGCAAATCACTTAACTGTTTTTGAATACCAGGTTCTTTATCTGTAACATGAGAACAATAATAATACCTACTTCAGAGGGTATTGTGAGGATCTCATGAGACGGCAGTATAACTGTAAAAGTCTATAGGATTATTAGTTATGAGAATCTTCACTAATGTAACTATAACACAAATTAGCAAGGTTCTAGTAATTTGTTTCCATGCAGCTGTGCTGAATCTGAAAGACTTGAACTTATAGGAACCTTTCAGGTACTGTATGTGGCCATGCCTGAGTTAGTGTGGATGGGAAAGGCAAGATTTTTGTATTTCACCTAACGTCTTAACCATCCTGCTTACAAATGTCTTATGTTCTTAAAATAAACCTCTAGGTTTCCTTAAAAATAAATTCACATCTCCAAAAGTTAGCCAGGTCCTTCTTCCTAGGAAGCACTCACTCATCTATGCCAAGAAATGTGAAAGACAGCTAACTGGCCAACTGACTAGAAGAGATCCATATTTATGCCTATTCCCTAGAAAGGTGATCCAACCCAATGCAGAAATTATCGAACAATATTATTAATATCATATGCAACTAAAATTTTGTTGAAGATCATACAAAAGCAGCTGCAGCAATATATCAACAGGGAACCGCCAGAAATTCAAGCCGGATTCAGAAAAGGACAGGGAACCAGGGATATCATTGCTGATGTCAGATGGATCCTGGCTCAAAGCAGAGAATACCAGAAAGATGTTTACCTGTGTTTTATTGACTATTCAAAGGCATTTGACTGTGTGAATCATAACAAATTATGGAAAACATTACGAAGAATGGCAATTCCAGAACACTTAATTGTGCTCATGAGGAATCTGTACATAGATCAAGAGGCAGTCGTTGGAACAGAACAAGGGAATATTGTGTGGTTTAAAGTCAGAAAAGGTGTGCGTCAGTACTGTATCCTTTCACCATACTTATTCAATCTATATGCTGAGCAAATAATAATATACAATCCTGGCATCCTGGATCGTAAAGTGTAGAAAAGCAAAGATATCACTTTAAGGACTAAGGTGTGCCTGACCCAAGCCATGGTGTTTTCATCGCCTCATATGCATGGGAAAGCTGGACGATGAATAAGGAAGACTGAAGAATTGATGACTTTGAATTGTGGTGTTGGCAAAGAATATTGAATATACCATGGACTGCCAAAAGAATGAACAAATCTATCTTGGAAGAAGTACAAACAGAATGCTCCTAAGAAGCAAGGATGGCAAGATTAGATCTCATATACTTTGGACATGTTATCAGGAGGGATAAGTCCCTGGAGAAGGACATCATGCTTGGTAAAGGCTCAGCGAAAAACAGGAAGACCTTCAATGAGATGGACTGACACAGTGACTGCAACGATGGGTTCAAGTGTGACAAGGATTGTGAGGATGGTGCAGGACGGGGCAGTGTTTCGTTCTGTTGTACATAAGGTCACTACGAGTCGGAACCTAACAACAACAAAAGTTAGCAATAAGGTGAGAGTCTCCACCCGAGGTGAGGAGGCTGGAACTCACAGCACTGACTCAAATCCCCCAAGATTCGCCATACAGACATTAAGTCCTCAGCTTCCCCATTTAGCCCTTCTGTGTAGACATTGACCTATCTCTTAGTTTCACTTGAAGGTATTTCTAAAGAGTTGGGGATAACAGAAAGGAAATAAACCCAGTGAATAACATGCAACTAGATAATCTAGATTACAAGGCATGATTGGTTTTCTGGGTTCTATAGGCCTGGAACAATCCTCAGAGGATACCAGAGAAATAGAAATATACTCAGATAATTCCTGCCTTTAACCCTCAACCCCAATTTTCTCCTTCTTTTTGTCTTGGGTTCACCAGTTCTGGAAGAACTCATAACCATCACCTCACCACTTGCTTATGGCTTACACTTGCTCTGACAACACATATCTCCTGGTGCCAGATGGTGATGTCATTTGGAATTGGGTAGCAGCTGTCCCCCATAGAAGGAGCAGGCTCTCTAGTTTGTCACAGGTCCCCTACTTCTCTATTACTCTTTGACATTGAGGACAATTGTCAGCTGCCATTCATCACTGTATGTGTGCTGCTGGTTTTCCCATAGTAAAGAAGAAAATGAGATAGAACATCTTCAACAAAACTGGAAAAACAAAAGATAGACCAAACAGGACCTTGTATTTTGAGAAAACTGGATAAAAGCATATTTCTTTTTAAAAAGGAAGAGGATGTGTAATTGTTTAATATACAAAGTGTATCTATGTTGAAAGAATACAACGTGTAGCCATTTTCATCATTTACATTGCCTGGCCAGTCCCTTTATCACTTAAGTTTGACACCAACCTTTGAAAGTTCTGAGCACAGGAGCCATGTCTATCTTCTTCCTTGTTGTCTTTAGAGCCTCCAACTATTCAGAAGTTCAATAAATATTTGTGGCTGCTACGGTTGTTGTTCACTGGTCCGATGTGTTTGCATTTATTTCCTACCTCATCCACTGTAGATTGCCATTTGGGGATATTGGGAAAGGCTCTGAAACCAGGAAACCTAATCTCTATAGAATGAATGTACATTCCTGGAGGATAGGAACCTTGTCTGATTCGTTCACTGCCATCTCCAATCCTGCCACATAAAAGACAATCTATAAATATTTATTGAAGAGCTGGATGAATAATCCCAGTTTTGCTACTGATTAACCACGGAGCCCTTTCATGCTCATGGATACTTCTAGGGATTAAGTACTTTTTCTCCCTCAGAATTTATTGGGAAGCTGCTGCACTACCGACGGGGGCCTTTATGACTATTTGAAGAAATTGGCGTGTGCCAAAAATTACTGTTTTCACAGGATATTGTATGAGGTGCCTGAATTTCTGGTAGGAAAAACAGAAATTCTGGAAATTTTTGTTTGTTACACTTATGTACCAACAGACTGCGGTGTGGACTCTGCAGTATAATTAGTGGTACTTCATGTGTACCACTAAACATTTAGGGTAGGCTTGTGGGAGGGGGGAAGAAAAAAAATCCATACTATCTACCAAAAATTCAGACATACTCAGTGATTCAGTGTGCTTCCATTAATGAAACAACATGGTATCAGTAAAAAATTCAAAGCTGAAGATAATTGGTTCATGAAAGTTTTAATTACTCTGAGCTTTGATCTTCTCTCTGGTATATGAGAATAATACTTAACTCACATGGTGTTAAAGCAATGTGTGTAAAGTTCCAAAATATGGCAGGTGTTCAATGGTTTAGAAAGAGGCGGCAGGAATTTGGTTGTTGATTACTTTTCTAATTCCTGCTTCCTTTGTGAGACTGCCCCTTGCCTTTGCTGCTGTTTGTCTAAATGTTGACAATAATATCAGGATCTCTCACTGTTGGGCAAATGGTGCAGTGGGAGGATGCTGATGTCTAAGCTTTTAAGTTGCACCTCAGCCCCTCCTTCCCACCCCCCAGGGGAATATCTGTACTAATTAAGGTTTTTTCCTCTTTCTCTCTCGGTCAGCAAGAGATGATGTTTTTGAACTGCTTCCTGGAACTAATTTTAAGTGACATTGATTAAAAAGGGAATAAACAGGCTGAGTCAACACATACTACGGTCTCCACCTAGTTTTGCCTAGGGCCATGGGATACCTGAAACATCACTATCCCTTGAGATCTATTTGCTTTTCCAATATCTTTACTGAAAACTTTAAAAATTAAGGTGCCTTTTAATGAAATGTCACCTATATTCAGTAGCAGCTATGGGCCTGGCACTGTTCCACGCACCCAGACACTTTACATGTATTCACTTATTTAATCCTGACACCCATAGATAAGGAAACAATGACACAGAGAGTTTTAGTAACTTGCCCAAGGTCACATAGCTATACATGATGGAACGAGGTTTCAGTTCCAGATAGTCTGCTCCAGATATAATGTAGAAAAGGATTTTGGCAAATTGTGTATATATTGTGTGTATAAAGCTGCCAATCCACCACCCATCATGGGGATAGCACAGTTTCGGGCAGTGTTTTGTTCAGTTGTGCATGTGGTTGGCATGAGTTGGGGGCTGACTCCATGGTAGCTAAAAACAACAACAGAATGTTACTAGTACACACAGTTGTTGTTATTAGGTGCAGCTGAGTCGGTACTAACTCATAGCGACCCTATGTACAATAGAACAAAACACTGCCCAGTCCTGCACCATCTTCATGATCGTTGCTATGCTTGAGCCCATTGTTGCAGCCACTGTAACAATCCATCTTATTGAGAGTCTTCCTCTTTTTCTCTGACCCTCTAATTTACCAAGCATGATGTCCCTCTACAGGGACTGGTCCCTCCTGGTAACATGTCCAAAGTACGTAAGATGAAGTCTCTCCAACCTCCCTTCTAAGGGGCATTCTGGCTGTACTTCTTCCAAGACAGATTTGTTCATTCTTTTACAGTCAATGGTATATTCAATATTCTTCACCAACACCATAATTCAAAGGCATCAATGGTCTTCTTCATTCATTGCCCAGCTTTCACATGTATATAAGGCGGTTGAAAATACTATGGCTTGGGTCAGGCGCATCTTAGTCCTTAAAGTGACATCTTTGCTTTTGAACACTTTAAAGAGGTCTTTTGCAGCAGATTTGCACAATACTATATGTCATTTGATTTCCTGACTGCTGCTTCCATGGGTGTTGGTTGTGGATCCAAGAAATGAAATCCTTGACAACTTCAATCTTTTCTCCATTTATCATGATGTTGCTTATTGGTCCAGTTGTGAGGATTTTTGTTTTCTTTATGTTGAGGTGTAATCCATATTGATGAAGGCTGTGGTCTTTGATCTTCATCAGTAAGTGCTTCAAGTTCTCTTCACTTTCAGCAAGTGTCATCTGCATAATGCAGGTTGTTAATGAGTCTTCCTCCAGTCCTGATGTCTCATTCTTCTTCATATGGTCCAGCTTCTTGGATTATTTGTTCAGCACACGGATTGAATAAGTATGGTGAAATGATACAACCCCTACACATACCTTTCCTGATTTTAAACGGTGCAGTATCCCCTTGTTCTCTTCGAATGACTGCCTCTTGATCAATGTACAGGTTGCGCATGAGTACAGTTAAGTGTTCTGGAATTCCCATTCTTCGCAATGTTTTCCATAATTTGTTATGATCCACGCAGTTGAATGCCTTTGCATAGTCAATAAAACACAGGTAAACATCTTTCTGGTATTCTCTGCTTTCAGCCAGGATCCATCTGACATCAGCAATACAGTAGGTGCTCAAAAAGATTAACTTATTGACTTCAGGCTTTCCTGGGAATATTAAATTTGTTGATTAATTAATAGTTAGGCAATATATACACAGTTTGCTAAGCCCTTCTTCCTAGTCCATCTTAATCTGGAAGTTCCGCTGAAAACTTTTCAGCATAATAGCAACACGCAAGCCTCCACTAACAGATAGGTGGTGGCTGCGCATGAGGTACATTGACTGGAGATCAAACCTGGGTTTCCTCTATGGAAGATGAGAATTCTACCACTGAACCACCACTGCCCCATAGTAGCATTCTAGGGGCAGGGAACAGAGCACTGGGGATAGCAGACAGAGTCTCCCTCAAGAGCAGACCAAAAATAAACGTATAAACAAATGATTTCAGGTATTGATAAGTGCAATAAATACATTGTGACAGGGAAATTAGGATAATAAGTGGCTGGGGAGTCTAGCTGGCTCTACTTCAGCTAGAGCGGTCAGGGAAGGCTTCTTTAAAGGGGGAACATCTGAGTTGAGACCTTTCCTGACTTTAAACTACATAGTATCCCCTTGTTCTGTTCAAACGACTGCCTCTTGATTTATGTTCAGGTTCCTCATGAGCACAATTAAGTGTTCTGGAACTCTCTTTCTTCACAATGTTTTCCATAATTTGTTATGATCCACACAGTTGAATGTCTTTGCATAGTCAATAAAACACAGGTAAACATCTTTTTGGTATTCTCTGCTTTCAGCAGGCCTTGTATGAGAAGGAGGCATCCATCCTGGGGAAGACAGAGGGGAGCTACCTTGGTATGCTCAACCAACACAACAGGGTGACTATAGCAAAACGAACAATGGTGTGGGTGGAGGGAGATGTTAGAAAAGCAAGCAAAAAACCAGATTATGCAGAGTTTGTAGGCCAGTTAAAGTGTTTTGATTTATTCTGGTTTAAATGAAAACTGAATGGAGAGTTTTAATCAGGGAACTGGGTTGATTTACTTTTTAAAAGGAAGCCCAGGTGGCACAATGGTTAAGTGCTTGGCTGCTAACTGAAATGTTGGCAGTTTGAACACACCCAGCAGCTCCAGGGAAAGACCCGTAAAGATTATAGACAAGAAAATTCTATGGGGCAGTTTGACTCTGTCGATTAGGATCGCTATGAGTTGAAATCAACTTGTCAGCTCCCAACAATAGCAATACTTTTTAAAAAAGATTTTTATGACTGCTATAAAGATGAACTGTAGCAGAGTAAGAGTTGAGACAAGCAGACCAGTTAGGAGGCTACTGAAATAGTCAAAGCAAAACGTGATGGTTCCTTGGACTAGAATGATAGTGGTAGAGATGGTGAGATGTAGTCAGATTCAGGACATATTGGGGAGGTATAGTAGAAAGAACTTTTCAATGGATTGGCTATGGGGCCTTAGAGAAAGACAGGAATCAAGACTGATCCCTGACTTGGAACAATTGTTGGTTCCATTTGCTGAACAAGGAAAAGCTAGCAAGGAAGCAGATTTAAGAGTAAAGTATAGGGGAAGCAAGACTTCTATTAGAATAAATTCAAGATTGAAACTCTAAGACATTTAAGCAGAGATGTTGGGTGTTCCTGGAGCTTGGAGAGGGAGAGTGCAGTGCTGGAGATAGATACCGAAATGTTGTTTATTTGTGCTATCCAATATATGAACTATTAGCCATACATACTGAATGCTTGCAGTGTGGCTGGTGTGACTGAATGGAATTTTTAATTTTAACTAATTTAAATTTAAATAGCCACATGTGGTTAATGGCTACCATATTGGACATCACAGATGTAGAACATTTCTATCATCATAGAAAGTTCTACTGTACAGTGCTGGCATTCAAGATCAAAGATGCAGTGAAACCCATGTGAAATTGTGCACTACAGATTGGTAAGTAAACACAGTTAAGCCCATGAGTACCTTGCTTACTATAAACTTGCTTAATCTTCCCCTTCTGGTATAGATGATTCTTAAAGCCATTAGACTCAAGAAGATCACCTAGAGAATAAGTGTAGATAAAAAAGAGAACTGGGCCAGGGACTGAGGCTACCACAACATTTAGAGATCTGGAAAAGAAAGGGGAGTCAGAAAATGAGAGGTAGTGGCCCTTGAATTCAAGTGAACAATTTGTAACGAGGCCAATCAAAATGTTTAAACAAAGAGGGCACTCAAATGGATAGAGAACTGTCCATGAATCTTGCAGAGACATAGGTTGTTGGGAACCTCATAAAGAGCTATTTCAGAGGTGTGATGAGGGACAAAAGCCTAACTGAAATGGATTAAGGAGAGACTAGGTGTTGAGTAGTAAGATAGCGTGAACAATGCTTTGGAGGGGTTTTACTGTGGAAGGAAGCAGATAAATCCAGCAGCATCTAAGACATTTTCTTTTTCCCAGATGGGTAATGTTAATACATTTTATACCATGAAGAAATGACTCAGTAGAGAGGGGTGAATTGATGATGCAGGAGACAAAGAGGATAACTGCGGGTATGAAGTCCTTGACAAGGTGAGATTTGGTGAGGAAAGAGGTAAACAAGAATAAATCAATGGACAAGTAAATAATAAAATTTCAAGCATAAGTGGTAAGAAGAAAATAAAGCAGAGTAATAGGCCAGAGAAGGAGCTAGAGGAGGTGGATGGGATCTACCTTAAGAAGGCTGGTTGGGGAAATCCTCTCGGGAATCATCTGAATAAAGAGAATGAGCCAGCCATGTACAAATCTAAAGAAGAGTGTTCTAGGCAGAGGTTCATCAAGTACAAAGGTGCTGAGCTGGGAAGACATTAGACAAGTTTGAGGCCAGTGTGGCTGGGCCCAACCAGGAGGAGAGTAGTAAGGGAGAAAGTCTAAGAGTCAGGCAGGGCCTACATCAAGTCGTGCCTCTTAGGCCATGATGAGGAATGTGTTTTGTTTCTAAGCATGACTGGGAAGCCTTTGAAGACTTTAAATTTTTTTTTTTTTTTGAATTGTTGTGCTTTAAGTGAAAGTTTACAATTCAAGTTAGTTTCTCATACAAAAGTCTATACATACATGGTTATGTGACTCTAGTTGCTCTCCCTGTACTTTGACAGCACACTCTTCCTTTCCACCCCGGATTTCCCATGTCCATTCAACCAGCTCCTAACCCTCTCTGCCTTCTCATCTTGCCTCCAGAAAGAGCTGCCCATTTAGTCTCATGTATCTACTTGAACTAAGAAGCACACTCTTCAGGAGTATCATTTTATGTGCCATAGTCCAGTTCAATCTTTGTCTGAAGAATGGAATGGTTTTAGTTTTGGGCTAACAGAGAGTCTGGGGGCCATGTCTTCTGGGGTCCCTCCAGTCTCAGTCAAACCATTAAGTCTGGTCTTTTTACTAGAATTTGAGTTCTGCACCCCACTTTTCTCCTGCTCTGTCAGGGACTCTCTGTTGTGTTCCCTGTCAGGGTGGTCACTGGTGGTAGCCAGGCACCATCTAGTTCGAAGACTTTTAATTTTTTTAATCACTCTTGGTTGCTCACTCAAGAAAGGGCTGTAGAGCAAGAATGGGAGCTGGGAGGCCAGGTAGGAGGCTGTGCAGCCACGCTCAGGAGAGCCGCTGGGCTTGACCAGAGAGGCAGCTGTGGAGAGGGTGAGAAGAGGGGGTGGAGAGGCTGCCCTCGAGCGATGGAAAAATTTGGCTCAGAAATCTTAAAATCTAATGGTCTTTATCAGGGCCTGGGATCTTCAGACACCTCACTCCCGGCTTAGTCCCGCGTGAAGTCATTTTGTCTGGTTCTCCAGAAATGCCTTTATGCGTACCACACCTGAGCCAATCAGAGAGGAATGCACCATGTGGAGGAAACTGGCTTTCCTTCCTTCCATTTGTAGAATAAAAACAAACTACCATTTTAGTAAAGGGAAGGATAATAATGGAAAAAATAAAAAGGGGAGGTCCAGGGAAACTCTCACCCCCTAGGGCTATTGTATTCTACTAATGAGATTAAAGTAGTCAACGAAGTCGTCAGAATCCGACCTAAAGGGTTTTAAAGTGTGAAGCCAGAAGAATCACCACAGATCCGGTTTCATCCCGCCCAGCGCTGGTCTCTGGGTGACGCTTGGCGCTGGTGTTCCTCATTGAGTACTCCCGCTCGCCACGCCCAAACAACGAAGCGCCAAAGACCTGACACTACCCACTGCCAGCAAACGCCAGGACGGCCCAGTGTAAGCAGGCCCCGCAGCTCTTTGGGTGGGCGCGAATGCAGACACTCCAGCGAGGCCGAGATCGAGTATCAGTTCTCCGAGGGCTAAGTCAATCAA
>NW_004444046.1:5736372-5771656 GCF_000243295.1 Trichechus manatus latirostris | reverse complement strand
GATGCAGAGAGATTACTTATTCCTGAGCAAGAGCAGAAGAAGAGACCTCCGCTAACCCAAGTCCCGCCCTCCTCCGGGCTGGCAGCGCAGACTCACCCACGCCACACCGCACTCAAGGCAAATTCCATTTCTTAAAAGCAAGGTTCAAAAAACAAAGGCTGCTGAACAGCTGAGGATAATGCTTTGTTTCTGACAGCGGCCCAAAGACTCTTTCTCGCAGAGTGCCATGTCCCTGGAAAATGACTGCTAAGGAATCTGCTCTTGAATATAGACCACTCTGACAAATGCGCGTGCGCGTCTCCAGCAGACACGGAGACAGCTCTGCAAAACAGTCAGTGTGGCCACCTGGCCGCTTTAAAGGCTGGTTTCAAAGCTGCTCCCCAAGGCTTGGCTCTGAAACGTAGCGTGCATCACGATATGACTGAACGAGTTAATCCATGTAAAGTGCCGAGAGCCGCACCTGGCGCAGAGAAAGACCTCAGTAAAGATTAGCGATTGTTCCATGCTTCCCCAGAAGAAATTCCTGTACTGTGTGTAGTGTTTGCATACGTCTCTCCTTATATATTATGAGCTCCTAGCAAGAGGAGGCTGCGTCTTACTTATCTCATGCATCTCAGAGCCCGGCACTTTGCTGGGCTCAGTAAAAGTTTGTGGCTTGAATTGAATCCTTTATCGTCTCAAATCAAACGTCTCAGGTGCGCCACTCGCAGAGCTGGTAGACATGAAAAGAAGTGGGAAGACAGAAGACAAATGAAATCTGAGTCTTCTCCACCCCATGCACTTCCTCACTCTGTTTCTTCAAAGCACCTCTCTTTTTGCTGCTGTGGTTACATTGAAACTAGTCCCATTTGAGCCTTGGTGGAACCCATTACGCTAGTAGCCAAGCAGTTAAGCTCAATCAATTTTTATATTGCCTAGGCCCCCACGGTGATTGGATATCACAGAGGATACACACACCAGCACAGGCTCAAACCATATAAGCAGTTTTATTTGAGCACGCTACACTATCACCTCTAGCAAGTTCCCGGCCACACACTGAACCAATAATAGTAATAATAATAACCACCACCACTTACTGAACACTTTTTATGTGTCAGGATTGTCCTAAGCACTTTTATATATTATTTAATTTAATCCTCCCAATAAAACAGACTGTTTTGTGTTATTCCATTTTATCAAGTGAAAAAAAAGAAGGCACAGAAAAGTCAGAGTAATCCACTTGTCTAAAGTCATACCACTGGTAAAATGTTGAAATTCAAATCCATAACACTCCAAAGCTCATGTACTCAAGCCTACAACAGCCTCTTGCCACAGAGCCCAGCTCCAAAGCACACACCCCACAGCACTGCTTCTCTATGAAGCAGAGTAGAGCGTGCTTCCCACGGCCCTGACTTTATCTTCTCCACAACACAGCACAACAGCCCAGCATATCTCATCTTCCACAAAAGACCCCAGAGATCTCTCTCCTCACCCGCCCAGTTACTGTCACACTTAATACGTGCCTTCAGATGTGACAGCTTCAGGTTTGTAATCTACACCTAAAGAACCTGCTCCAATTTTCTTTCCTGGTGAAACAAAGGCATTGAAGCCACAGGTTGCTGAAGCAAAGTACTTTATTGATTAGATTCAGATTCCCATCAATGGCCAGCCTCTCTGCAAAGAACGCTTAGGTGTATATGACCCCACTCCTCCCTCGCCTTGCTCCTCCCCTTCCAATGAATAACCAGGATTGATTGTGCAGAGCAGGGAATAAACAAGCAGAGCTGGTCAGCTGCAAGTGCCACATTCTCTTCAGGGTCTGGATTTAAGAGGAGGACTCCCAGCCCATAAAATGACAGAAGATAAGGTAAAGCAGCTTTGTGTTAATTCTGAATCTGGTTTTGAGGAAATAAATAGGGAAATCTGTTTAAATCAATGAGTATATAGAGGCTTCCTGGGATGTTGGGTGTAGCTACCACAGATTAAAGCTACTTCTCTTTACCTAGCCAATTAATAGTTCCCTTGGAGCCCTGGTGGCCCAGTGGTTAAGAGTTCAGGCTGCTAACCAAAAGGTCAGCAGTTCGAATCCACTAGCTACTCCTTGGAAACCCTACAGGGCTATTCTGCTCTGTCCTATAGGGTCACTATGAGTCGGAATTGACGGCAATAGATTTTCGGCTGCTAAAAAAAAAAAAAAATTATGTCTTATTCAGTAATGATTGGGTTTTAAAGATACTTGCTGTATTTTCTAACTAATCTGCATAATTTTTTCTCAAGTAATTCTGTGTTTATCATATTACTAAAGGTATATGCAAAAAAAAAAAAGGCAGTTTAAGCTGAATGTAACTAATCATGACAACTGATCTGGACTCTTCAAAGATGTCAATGTATGAAAGACAAACAAGGTGGAAGGACTGTTCTAGATTAAAGGAGACTAAGAACACCTGAAAACTAAATGCTATGAGTAATCTTGGATTGGATCACGGAAAGGGAGAAAACACCTCTAAGGGATGTTATTGAGACAGTTGGGAAACTTTAAACATAGTGCTAACTGAAAGGTCAGTGGTTCGAACCCACCAGCCACTCCGCGGAAGATAGATGTGGCAGTCTGTTCCCACCTTGGAAACCCTATGGGGCAGTTTTACTCCGTTTTGTAGGGTTGCTATGAGTTGAAATCATATAAACAAACAAACAAAAAAAACTCAAACCCATTGCCGTGTAATCAATTCTGACTCATAGCGACTCTACAAAACAGAGTAGAACTGCCCCATAGGGCTTCCAGGGAGCCGCTGAGTGGATTTGAACTGCCAACCTTTTGGTTAGCAGACAAGCTCTTAACCACTGTATAACTAGGACTCCATATGTATGTATATTTTAGGTAATATTAGCATATCAGTGTTATATTCTTGGGTGTGTTCATTGTATTGTCATTATGTAGGAGAATGTCTTTGTTCGTAGTAAGTACATGCAGAAGTATTTAGAGTGAAATGACACAATATCTGCCACTTATTTTCAAATGGTTCAGTCAATAAAACACACACACAGTGAGTATTACACAAATGTGTTAACTGTTGGTGAGTACAGGTGAAGGTACGCACTACTTCAACTTCTCTGTAGATTTGATACATCTCAAAATAAAAAGGGCTTAGTGCTGTTGTTCGCTTATGAGTTTCCTCTAACCAAACTCCCCCACCCCAATAGGTAAAAATATGTGTTTGTGAATCTGTGCCTTTTTAGAGTAGGATTATAAGCTCTGGTCTGGCAAAATTTACTGACAAAGCAGAGCATCCTTCATGTGAGTAAGTGACTTGGTTAAGAGCATGGCCTTTAGAGTCAGTCAGGCTTGGATTTGAGTTCTGGCAATGCTACTTACTTAACCTGGGTTAAGTTATTTAACTGAACTTTGTGTTTCCTATATTGTGACAATATAAGAACATATTGGAATATAATATAAGGACATAATATGGTGTATAAACCAAAAAAAATCAAATCATTGCCATCAAGTCGATTCTGACTCATAGTAACACTACAGGACAGAGTAGAACTCCAAGGAGTGGCTGGTGGATTTGAACTGCCAACCTTTTGGTTAGTAGCTGAGCTCTTAAACACTGCACCACCAGGGCTCCAGGAATATGGGATATAAACAAACTAGCAGCAACAAAAAAAAAAAACAGTTGCTGTTGAGTCAATTCTGACTTATAGCGACCCAATAATAGTACTGTAGCATTTGGGGGTAATTAAATGAGATAATATAAGAGAGGCTGAGATGACACTTTTATGTTAATAGTTATATATCTGTATGATGTGTATTTTTAAAAGTAACTAGCACATCATGATTTCATAGATATTATAGCCTAGGACAAAGCTAAAGTAGATAGCACTTTAAAGACAATATAAAGACAAATAGTAAGTTAATTACAGATGGTGTGTTGATTTGGCAAATTTTATGAAGGTAGTACTCAAAGAACTAAAGTTTGGAAGACACTGCAAAAAGAAAGACAGCATGCTTAACACAGTGCCTGGCACATAGCAGATGCTCAAGCTTCATTTAGAACTATCATTAAATTCCCTTAGGGGGCTTTAGAAATTGTACTGTAGAACTTTTCTAGAGAACAAAGGAATTGTCTAATAGTGGAACCTAGAAAGAATAAGAACTGATGTAAAGTGAAATGCTTTTCAGCTTTTGAATCTACCCAGACCTTGAAAGAAGTGGGATTTGCACAAGACTGAGGGTCAGGAAAACCAAGTTCTTACTCTGTATGTGCCCAGTAATGCCCGTGGGGACCTTAGTTTCTTCAACTGAAAAATGCATGAGTCCTCATGTGAAATAATGGTTATAGTCCCTCCCTACAGGGTTATACAATCTTGTATAATCAGCATGTGGAACAAGCTCTCCTGAGCCTGAACAGAGTAAGGTCCTCTTTAAGTTCTTACCAGCTATTATGCACCCGGAGTCCCTGGGTAGTGCGAACAGTTCACACACTCAGCTGCTGACCAAAAGGTTAAAGGTTCGAGTCAACCCAGAGGTGCCTCTGAAGAAAGGCCTGGTTCTCTACATCTGAAAAATCAGCCATTAAAAACCCTATGGAGCACAGTTCTACTCTGACACACATGGGACTGCCATGAGTTGGACTCAACTTGATGGCAATTGGTTTTTTATTATGCACCCGTTCTTGTGGCAACCGTTTAGACATTAGATTGAATGACGAGGGTTGATGGGGTTTATTCAGACTTAGTAGTTTCAGAAATTTTCCCTCACATAAGCAAAAGCTTTCTCTGACCAAGCCTAGTGCCAAAGCCACATAGGAGGTTCACTATAAATATCCCTTCATTTCATTCACAATGTTGGAGAAAGAAAAGATAGGGAGCAAGAAGCCAGTTTAACACGAAGTTCAGACAGGAAAGTTAAACCTGAAAAGAAGTATAAGAAAAAAAAAAGAAAATATGAGATGACATCAAACAGACTTAGATATTTGGGATGATCACTTTAATTGGAAATTCTTAGAAATTCAAGAGAACTGCTTAATTAAAATAGATGAGACCATCTATTGCTTCTTACCTGGACAACTGGGTGAAATTTCTATCTTGGAGAGTTAAAAGCAGGGAACTCCAGGAACTAGGCAGGGGAGAGGGGGCAGGGAGCAACAGTGCCAACTCTGAAAAAGAAGCCAAAAGAGCAGACCAGGGCAATGACTTTAAGAACACCCTAAGATTTCCAAACATTTAAAAACTTTCATATCTTATTAATGGTTGCTATTTTTCATATCCTTATAACAATGAGCAATTGATTTTAGGAGTAGCTTCAGAACTTTAGCTACAGTAAGGACTTAGAAGAACAATCTGGTTGGAATGTCATAGGGTAATAGCGTCAGAGAGAAAGCTTCCATCTTTGAAAATAACCTTTTATTTTTATCAAACTAATGTAGGAACAGCTAACAATGTTGAGACTTAGACTGTGTATCTGGGGTGGCAGGAGAAGGCTGGTGGAGATTATGGGGAGCCAAATCCACTGCAGCCACCACCTTCATCCCACTTCCATGGCACCCCTGCTCACCATTGTATGGCCACTGGTTGGACTCTTACAACCAGAAGAAAGGAACAATATGCTTGTATTTGGGGGGCAGAGAGAGCCAGCAGAAAGCAGAAGTCCAGGGAGGCAACATCACTAAGAGACCAAGCGCTTGTAGACTCTGCCACAAGGAAGAAAAGGAGATGCAGGAGATTGGCTCATACATCTTGGCCCTGGGCTTGGGTGTGGGGAGGCCCTGAGGTTCTTCTGCAGCTCAACCACAGATGAGCAGTTGAGTACCCTTTGCTGCTTTGGGCTTTTGTCCAGAGAACTCACAAATTTTCTATGGATAGATGAGGTTGGAGATTTTTCAAAATGCATTTGGAAATGGTGGGTGTTTGGTGATTTGGCATCAGAATCACAAATGGCAAATTCTACATATATGTAGTCTTGGACTTCTTTTTATAATTTAGAAAGATTATGATCTTAGATTTTTAGATGTGTTTGGCTTTTGTTTGTCTGTTTCTGACCAATCAGGAATAGAATAACAAAGTATTAAAAAATACAGACTCTGGATCAAAATCATTATTCTACAATTTACTATCTGTGAGACCATAACCAGCCTCAGTCTAGTCATCCATAAAATGGGGATACTAATGGTGCTGTCATGAGGTGTATGGTAAGCAGAATAACGGCCCTCCAAATATGACCGTGGCCTAGTCCTCAGAACTTATGAATATGTTACCTTACATGGAAAACAATGGCTTTGCAGATATGATGAAAGTTATGGAGCTTGAGATGAGAAAGTTACCCAAGATTATCGGGGTGGACCCAATCTAATCACATGAGTCCTAAAAGTGAGGAATTGTTCCCTGCTAAAGTTGGGTGACAGAGATGTGACCTGAGAAGACTAAACCAGTCCATTGCTGGCTATGAAGATGGAGAAAGGGTGCCACTAGCCAAAGAACATGGCAGCTTCTAGACCTGGGAATGGCCCTCAGTTTACAGCCAGGAAGAGAATGGGGATCTCGTCCTACAACCACAGGGAACTGAATTCTACCATCAACCCAAATTTTCCTCTAAAGCCTCCAGAAAGGAACCCAGCCTGCTGACATCTTGATTTTAGCCCAGACTTCTGACCTACAGAACCGTAGGATAATAAGTTTGAATTGTATAAACCACTAAGTTTGTGGTCATTTGTTACGGCAGCGATAGAAGACTATTACAAGAAGTAAATGAGATAATCCATATAAAGCATTGGACAAGTTGCCTTGCATGTAGTAACCATAAATATTCAGTATTGAGCCTTAAAGCTGTGTTTTCATTGCACCTAAAGTCAGATTGTCCACATTAAAGAACTGGGGAGGAGGGGTAGCTGGATTATGAGGGAAGTGGGTTAATGTGCTTTTTAGGCACCCCCTGGTTCCCTCACTGCTGAAAGGGTTATTACCTATAAATAGGATGAAATTCTATGTCCTTGGGAGCAGCATGAGGGGAAAAAGGATATGAGGAGAAACTACTAACCAAGTGAATGGAACCTTATCTTGGCTTTGGCTATCTCATCCAATGAGTTTTAGATCTCTAGTCACATTTTAGAGTATAATTCAGAATCTCTGGTACACCACAGACCACATAGTGTGAGCGTGTGTGTTTGTATAAAATATCATTTTGGGTAGTATAATATGTATCATATCATCATCATATCTTTTTGGCCAGCTCTGAAGTCCTTTGTTTCAGGGAAGGAAGTTGTTGAGAGGGAAGTCTACATAGGCACCACCTGTAATTAATTTAGTGGAAAGAGAGGGAGCTTTGTAAACCTGTAGATTCCCAATCCCCACTCTAGAGATTCCAATCCGGTGGTAGGTCTGGGATGAGGCCCAAGAATCTGCATGTAGAACAAGCTCTTCAAGGAGATTCTGGTTTTGGAGTCACCAGCCTAAATAACTTCAAGGGCTCCTTCAGGGCACTTCTGTGATAATACTTTGCTGATGATGACACTGTGAACTTTCCAACCTCCAGCATGACTGGGAAGCAAGAGGTCCTGGTTAATCAACTATTCTTCATGCTGCAGTAGGGGAAATTACAGTCATCCCCCATTTAGAGAAAAACTGTAGCTCCTAAGGTGAAGTGGCTCGGGTCAGATACCTACTAAGAGTGGGAACTGGAATCCATGTTGACAGGACACATTCATTCATTCAACAAAGTGCCCACTATATCTCTTGCTCTTTATTTAAAAATCTTAGAAACATATTAAATTTTAGTATACATGAAATATTTTCCTTATAAAATGTCTAATAATATAAAGAAAATTTTAAAAAATACCCTTTTATCCTCCTTTTCTAATCTCATACTTCTCCCCAAAGGACATTATCTTGTTATTTGTTCTTCAAGAAAATTTTCTATGAATTATATACATATATGCACAAATCAAAGAATACTCATGTTTAAGCCTTTTTAGAAAAAACATTAATGAGATTATACAACTTCCTTTGCCACTTAATAAGTCAGTACGTAACAATCACCTTATTTTTAACTGCTGCATAGTATTCTATACCCTGATGTATCTGAATCTATTTGAGCATTTTCCTTTGACTGACATTTAGGTACTTTCTAGAATATTTTCTTTTTTATATCTATACACACAAGTATATATAAATATTGCACTGAATATTCTTGAGTGTCTCTCAGTGCACATGATTTATCTAGTGTGGTTAAAGGAGTCCCTGGGTGGTGTAAGTGGTTAACATGCTCAGCCACTAACTGAAAGGTTGGAAGTTTGAGTCCACCCAGAGGCACCTCAGAAGAGAGACTGGTGATCTACTTCTGAAAAATCAACCATTGAAAACCCTATGGAGCACAGGTCTACTCTGACACACATGGAGTCACCATGAGTCAACTTGACAGCAAGAGTATGGTTAGCACTGTAATTGCTAAGTTGAAGGGAATAAATGCTCTGCCTCTTTCTACACTGTTTTACTGTAGCTACACAGTGTTGGAGAGAAAACAACATCCACTAACCCACCATTCTAGGTCCAAAAGTTCTAGGTGCTAAAATTTTAATTGCAAACCCTGAAAAGTACACTCACTTCGGTATTGACGTGGATCATGATAATGGCGGGATGATGCCTATTGTATGAGTACCAAGGTGTTTTTGTCCCATGGCAATGTCCAGGAGAGCTCCTCATCTCTTTGTTACTGGGTCTCATTTGACTTCTCCCAGTGATACAACGACTGTTCTTATGTTGACAGTTTACTTTCGTCAGCAGCAATTCTAGTTCTTTTTCCTGATTTTGGTTGCTTTATATATATATATATATATATGTATGTACGTATTTATGTAGGGGATGTTTGTTCCTCCCCTGGAACAAGCTGCCCCAAATAGCTTTCAGCTTTAGCAGTGTAGGGGAAAGGATGAATGGCTCTCACACTCTCAAATGAACAACGCCTGCCGGGAACACAAGGCATACTGTCAATGAGTAGCGAGAGGAAAGAACCAGCCTGTAAAAGTCCACGCTGCAGACGGCCGGGATGATGGGTAACTGAAATCACCCGAGTGTTTTCCTGCCCTCTGTATCATTCTCCACAGATCACCAGGACTTTGGTTTTCACTGTCTTCACTACTGTGCTGAGCTCCTTCCAGTTCGGATATGACTTGGGTGTGATCAATGCACCTCAACAGGCAAGTGGAACATGTACAAGTTCTCTTTTTGGCAATCCCTGTCAGTGACAGAGAGCTATCACATGTTCCCGGTACTTGGAGATAGAGTGTGCCCACGTGAAGACACCAGGTAATCCTGGCCTCTGTCAGGTACAGTGTGCATGTCTGCAAAGCTGATAAACTTGGCCTTGACTCCTCAGTCAGCAACCGTCACAGTAAGAGAAAAAAAAAGGGGGAGTCAAAAATAATTCTTGATTGCTGACTCTGCAGTTTGCTGAGCTTACAGGAAACTCTAGCCAGAATACCACGTGCCCAACAATGTTTAAAAAAAAAAAGCTTATTGCAGCATTTATTCAGAGCTCTCAAGACTACATGGATGAAAAACTTCAGGTAATAAAAAACTATAGAAAGATGTATTTCATTTGGTGGACAGACATTTATGGAGCACCTGCTTAGTGTGTATCAGGCATTTTAACATATGCTGTTTCCAATTCAGCCAACCCAACAACCTTATTTTCCTCATTTCCAGCCAGATTAAAACCTTTAGGAGCCTTAAGCACTAAAAAGATTATAGTCCTTCACCCTATTCCTGTCTCCTATGGTTAATTCAAAGTAAAATAATACAAACCTTAAAATAATAATCAAGGAGTTCAAAAAAGTTTTGACTTTCTCCATGATGACTATTCAGATGTTCTTGTTTTGTTTTGTTTTAATATCGAATAATTTCTAAAACTTTTCTCATTTATTTTGTGCATCCCTACTCTTGTGTCCAATGAACAGACAGGAGAGAGAGGTGATTTTTCATAGCTCATACAGCCTGTAACCAAGAGGGAACCAGCAATCCATTCCCCTCTGCTCTAACTCAGACTATCAAAGTGTTGAGGGCAGGATTGCTATCTTGTTCCTCTTTCTATCACCAGTGCTAAGCACAATGATTGGCACATGGAAGGTACTCTAATGAATGAATGAGGGTATGAGCATTTGCTGAGTGCCTCCTAATAAATTCATCACTATTCCACTTGCTTCTCTTACATTAGACTCCAAGGAAGATCTAAGATCCTGCAGGGTGTGAATGTGTGCAATGTATGCTGGCCACAGCTCATCACTTGAAAAAGTTTGCTCCTTGGGCCAAAAGATGTGCTCCCGTTAAGTGCCACACATCATCCCAAGTGAAGTGGGCCTCGCCATGGCTGAAAGGTCTAGGGAATATTTCGTTTTTTTCTGTGGGTAGTGACAAATATTTGCCACATTAGCAGGCTGCCTGAAATTTGGTTCAACTTCACCATTACCTGGAACCGGTAGAGCCCCTTCTCTTTTTGTGGAAGACTTATTCCCATCCTTAGTTAAACCATCCTCACCAATCTTAGAGGGAAACCTAAATAAAGTCAAGTCTCCCATCCTCCAATCTAAGTCCCAGAGCCAGAGCTGGAAACAGGGATCCCATCACTGGCATCCATGAGTGCCCTCTTGACAACCCCTCCTTTTCTGTGTGTTTAAAAAGGTGCTTAAACACAATTATATCATTCAATCCCATCTTTTTTTTATTAGCTGAATGACATTTGTAATTATTTTAAGATATTTAAAAGTAACACTTTTTATTACATAAAAATAACACATACCTATTGCAGAAACTATTAAAAAAAAAAAAACTATAACTTTCTCAAGTAGAGAAAACTGCTGAGAACATTCTAGATAATTCCTTGAGCCTTTTTTCTAGGCACATTATCTATATAGGGTGGCCTTCTAATAAGACAAATGTCTTGATCTGACTTCTTTCATCATAAAGGAATATCAATTCTCCCCCTCATTCAGCTGACTTTAACACATAGGACTTTGCACATAACGAAAACAGCGGCATTCCAGGTACTTGTTGGAGAGTATCATCACAGCTCACTACCACTGAACAGTGATCAAATCATCATTGAGAGGAATGCCATGGGAGGAAGATGGCCCAAAGGATGTGCTTTTACTCAATTTCACTTTAATATGATATATGCCCCTACTGAAGCACATTATAAAATACGACTCTCTCAAATACAGTTTTGAACATTGTTCATCCTATTAACACTGAACTCTATGAAGATCAATAGGAGAAACTTCCTTTAGGTCTCATTACCTTCTTAGGGGTCACTGAATTATTTTTATCTTCGGAATTTATCAGTCATATATCTGATTGTTTTCCCCTCTTTGTACTGGCTGCTAGGAAAGTCAATGCTAAATTTGTAGCTCACTTCTAGCAAGGATACAGCACCTAGTGTTTTTATTTTTTATACTGATTTTATTCTCGGCCTTGTCTTTCCCAATCTGTTTTTTTACACCCATTTTTATGCTACTATTGAAATATTTATGTAAGCAATTGAAATCCTGCTGTACAAAGGTCATATTTGCACAAAAATAGGTCTTTTCAGCATGCAGATTATTTTCAATTTGAATAGTTGCCAACATCTAAACATTGAGAATCTTACAGGAAAGTCCAGAATTCTGGTTTCCATTAAAAAATTAAAAATCATGCAATACTAGCCTCGCATTTGCAGTTGCCTCCTTTAGTTGGAGCAAATGCTCTTCTACTCCACAATCCCAACCATCCATATTATATCCCCAATCGTAGAGGATGGGTTTCAGTCTTCTGTTCATCAAGGTACTTGCATCCTTTGCTAATTTGTTCCTGTCTGGCTCCTGTCGGCAATGGAATTTGGGACCACTCTTTTACAGGATATGGTCAGCTGTAAATAAATCTATCCATGTTTGTACGTATCACACATACTTGGGATGATTTTATTTTCAAAGAAAACCAAAAACAATATTTTAGAATGCTTGAAATGCTGGAGTTATTTTCCTTTATTTTATTTCCTCAGATCATAGTTTCCCACTATCGACACGTGTTGGACATTCCACTGGATGACCGAAGGGCTATCAACAACTATACTATCAACAGTACAGATGAAATGCCTACACTCCCATACCCAATGAACACAACACAAGACCCCTGGGTCAAGAAAGAGAGTGCGGCATCTGAAGGCTGGGTCACCATGCTCTGGTCCCTGTCTGTGTCCAGTTTTGCAGTTGGTGGAATGATAGCATCAGTCTTTGGTGGGTGGCTTGGAGACAAACTTGGAAGGTAGGCAAATTTCATAGATAAGCATAGGAAACTTCAATATTTTGGTGTTGTTAGAATTTGTTCAGAAAGATATTACCTTTCCTTTGTGGAATAATTTTAGAGTTGTTTTTCCAACACATGACCAAGGTCAACGTCAGATCATGTCAATGGGAAAAGCTGTTGCAACAGTTAGGTTTAGTTTGGAGGCATTTACAGCAAAAGAGTCCAGTGTGTTTTTCTAGATAATCACTTTGATCGTCTGGCTTTCTAAATTATAAATTATGTTAGGAAACCACTGCACAAATCGTTAGCTCAGAACTTAGCAGAAGAGCCAGTATTGGAATTTTTAACCTGTGTGTCTATTGTGTGCTTCACCAAATTTCTCCATTTCTCAGGCATCCAGTTTTTCATATTCAAATTAGAACTTAGCATTTGGATCGGTCAAGTCCTAAGGTCAAGTCAATATCCCCAGCTTCCAGCTGTCCAGTCTGCCTGGCATGGGGTTTCTAGCTGCTGCTATCTCAAAGCCACAACCAGGGATGAAACAAGGGGTGTCTCAGTTTCTCAACTCTGGTTTTTACTATGTGTTTTGGACTAAGCACATCAGTGGAATGCCTTTACACTCAAGTTTCACTTAGTCACGCGACATACTAAAGCTATTGGCATTTTCCCCCTATATATAAACAGAAAATAAAATCAGAAAATCAAATGATTATTTATTTTTTTAGATTTATTTTCTGCCCTCTGAGCCCAGCTTTTATATATTAATTACCCTTTTTCTCATTAGAAAAATAATATATGCCAAATATGGAAAATGTAGAAAATGCAAAAACCTTTAAACACGTAAATAACAATATAGGCAACTGGCTTAATAATTCTAGATTACTATTCATTTAGTTTTTCCAATTCCAGCTATAAATTATAATGTTTACCTCTTAGTTATTAAAACTCTGATAATTTCTCCCTCTTATACTGGAGCTTTTACATAGTAAGGCTGTAAGATGTTTTCTTAACTAAAAGGTTTTATGGTAACCCAAGTTTTATTCTTGTTCTTATTTGAGAAGGACTTTCCTCTATTGTAAAAGAAAATGGTCAGTTCCTTACCTTTTTATCAACTTATTGGTGTTCAGTTAAGCTTTAAATCAGAGTTCATAAAATACAGTTTTTAAACTTACTTTCATCTTTTAAAAGTGATTTCAATTTGCACCAAATTGGTTTAAACAGTAAATGGAGAATTATCTGGATTATTTCTAAAGTAAATCAAATTAAGCAAAATAAAACAAAATAAAATTTTAAAATATACTTCTTCTCATTTCTGAAGAAAAAATGTAACTCCTTGTTATCTCTCATTTTGAAAGGAGGTTCTGACGGGCCCAGGAACTTAGGCTAAAACCTTTCATTAGTGTCCTAAGGGTGGAACCAGGACTCATGTCCTCTCAAACACTAGGACTGAGCATCAACAATGTGATGACCATTTATCCAATGGCCTGTGGGAAAGTAAAAGTGAGGCATCTTCCAGCGCTCAAGAGAAAAATGATCTTCCTTGAAGAACAGCCATAAAATTCATAATTTCAACTTCAAAATTAAGACAAAAGAGTTCAATCTCTCCTGCAAAGCTATGTTTTCCAAGGAGATTCACTGGGAAGTGACATGATTTTTAAAAAATAATTTTTTATTGCCAGGGTCATTTCTCTACCAGCTAAATATAAATAAACAAAAATGTATTCCTTTCATTATTTCTAAAGGAAGTCTTGTAGTTGTGCAATAGCCAATAGATGTCTGTGGCCACCCTTTCATAGGTATGAGTTTGCAAGGACAATTTTTCCAGAGGCCGTGCACTTCCAGTTACAAGGGCATGGTGTGGCAGACCATGATCTATGCAACCCACACTGCCATAGTAAGGTCAAGGTATGCAATGTATACTTGTCTTTGAATGCATGCATCTTTTTCAATCAAAAAAGGGAACTCATTCAAATGAAGCATTAAGCTTTGTTTTCATATAGATCAAGTCCCAGCTCACTCACTTACTAGCTGTGTGAAAATGAGCAGGTTACTTAGATACTCTAAGACATTTCCCCTCAGCTGCAATGTTGAGAAAATTAATACCTACCACATGGCCTTATTGTGAGGATTAAATGAGAATGAATGTAAAGGGTTTAGTACAATACCTGTCACCTAGTAAGCAGGCAACAAATATGGCCTTATTTTGATGATGATGATAATGATGATGACAACAATGACAATGATGAAGCCTGTGCTAACAGGAGTATTTAGAGCACGATTTAAAGAAAATATACTTCGGTAGAATTCAGTTTTTCCCCTGATTCAACTATTTCAAATATATATAGATTACTTGAGTCTCCAGGTGGTGCAAACTGTTAAGCATTCAGCTACTAACTGAAAGATTGGTGGTTCAAATCCACCCAGAAGCTCCTCAAAAGAAAGGCCTGGAAATCTACTTTGGAAAGGTTAAAAAAATAAAATCAAACCTGTTGCCATCAAGTCAATTTCGGCTCATAACAACCCTAGAAGACAGAGTAGAACTACCCTATAGTGTTTCCAAGGAGCTGCTGGGGGATTCGAACTGCCAACCTTTGGTTAGCAGCTGAGCTCTTAACCACTACACCACCAGGGTTACAACCACTGAAAACCCTATGGAGCACAGTTCTGCTTTGAAACCCATGGGGTCGCCATGAGTTGGAGTCAACTTGATGGCAACTGTTTTTTTTTTGGGGGGGGGGTATGATTGTTTATTCTCAGCCATTTCTCACATCTGAGCAGAAGAGTTCTTCAAGTTGTATAAAGTGCTCTAGCATCCACTATTTGGTGGTAAGGATGAGGGACTTTAGAGTAACCTCGCATCAAAAGTCCTTTCAGGTTACTTCTTTTAAGATTTTTAATCCCCCACCCCCACCTCCAGCCAATAGAATAGACTATTGGCTAGCTGGTAACAACTTCTTAGGTAAATTATAGAATTTGCTTGCCCTCTGTCCTTGTGTAGAGAAAAAAAGACTTTGCAGTATCTGAGCACCTCTCCACGTCTTTTTCTAACCTGCGGCTCTGGGGCTGACCAGTTTCCAAATCACTCTATTTCCCCTGTTTTTAGGTAGTTAATAATGGCTTATAATTCATTTCCAACAAATTGTTTGTATTACTGTCCTATTGCTCTTTAACAAATTACCATAAACTTAGTGGCTTAAAACAACACAAATTTATTTTCTTACAGTTTCAGAGGTTAGACGTCTAAAACCAATGTCACTGGGTTAAAGTCAAGGTGTCAGGTGGGCTGGTTTCTTCTGGAGGTTCTAAGAGGGAGAATCTGTCCCTTTCCAACTTCTAGTGGCCACCTGGATTCCCTTGGTTTGTGGCCTCTTCCTGCATCTTTAAAGCACATCACTCCAATCTCTGAGTCTGACATCACTTTGCCTTCTCTTCTGTAATAATATCTGCCTGTGCCTCCTTCTCATGGAGTCACTTGTGATTACATCATTGGGCCCACCTGGGTAATCCAGGAAAATTTCCTCATCTCAAGATCCTTAACTTAATCATATCTATAATGTCCCTTTGAATATAAGGTAACATATTCCCAGCGTCTGGGGATTAGGAAATGGGCATCTTGAGGGTTCTTTATTCAGTGGACCACATGGTTGTTGGGCAGCCATTACACTATGAGATACTATAGTTTTATTCTCCAGGGAAAAATTTGCTTGGTGTTAAAGATATTTGCTTAGAAAAAGTCTACCCATCAAAGTTTGAAATGTTGAAATAGAACATAACCAGGTGTTTACATTTCTTCGTAGCACAAACATTTCCACACCTGTATGCACAGATTTCTTTATTGGCCTTATAATCCTCAACACAACTTTGAAGAAGGGCTTTATGTACCTCACTTGCTCATTTAATAGGACTAAAAGAATCAAATATCTGCAAATTTGGTCAATTTTCATATTATTAATTTTGAAGACGATGTTTTTGTTGCTATTGTCAGCTTTTTTACATAGTTCATGTTGGTTGACATTAATTCATAGATTCTGGAAATATGCTGGCATACAATGTTAAAATAAGAATAATTTATAATTCTCTAAGATAAGACTTAAAGTAAAAGAATGTTTTAGTTTACTCCCAAATAATTCATTCAAAAAAAAATTTAACTTTCAAAGTTCTTCTTATTTTCTATATCAACTAAAAAGCTGTGCCATTTAAAACAAGGAAATAAGGTATCATAGGTTACAACTACAGAACTGAATTTAGCTATCACCAAGCAATAACCCTGGGGCAACAGTGGTTAAGAGCTACGGCTAACCAAAAGTCGGCAGTTCCAATCTACCAGCCTCTCCTTGGAAACCCTATGGGGCAGTTCTACTCTGTCCTATAGGGTCGCTATGAGTTGGAATTGACTCGACAGCAATGGGTTTGGTTCAGTTCGTATCACCAAGCAATTATTCTTCAAAGCAGTCAATTTATAGCTTTAAAGAATAATTGCTTGGTGATAGCTAAATTAGTTAACTGTTTATAAAAGTATCTAAAGTGTTAAACTATTCATCACCACTAATCATCAAATCAGTGATATGCTTGAAACCAAATTCTTTCGTCAATAAATACTACTTATTGTTAATGCTTCAGTTCACAGATAACACAAAGTAGCAATCTTGGTTTAAGATCCCCTAGCTAGTTTTTGGAGCCCTGGTTGCACAGTGGTTAAGAGCTCAGGTGCTAACCAAAAGGTTGGCAGTTCAAATCCACCAGCTGCCTCTTGGAAACCCTATGGGATAGTTCTACTCTGTCCTGTTGGGTTGCTATGAGTCGGAATTGATTCAACAACAACAGGTTTAGTTAGCTTTTACTAACTAACAGCAAAATGAAAATAATCACTCATAGATTAAAAAAAAAAAAAATCTTAGCATGTGCTGAAAGCAAATACTTTTATCAAGTTTTGGTGCTGAATTTATAATCCTTACTTTTTAAAATTTCAGAATCAAAGCTATGTTGGTAGCAAACATTCTCTCATTGACTGGAGCCCTCTTGATGGGGTGTTCAAAATTGGGACCATCTCATATTTTTATAATTTCAGGAAGAGCCGTATCAGGACTCTACTCTGGTAAGTCTTAAACACACACACACACACACACACAATCTTTGTCTAAAAATTATTCTAAAAGCAGATGTGGTAACATTCTGGGAATATTTTGAGCCTAAGACAGTATCACAGAAAGTAAGGGCAATAGCGTATAGTTAAAATCCCGAGTGAGGGAAGTTTGGGACCAATAACTGGGAATGGTGATGCTATGTTCTTGTCCATGGCAATGGCATCATGTCTAGTTTTATGATCTCAAATTATTTAACTCTGACTCTCAGTTTCTTCATCTATTAAATGTAAAATGTTCAACATAAAATCTGACATACAGTAAGCAGCCAAGACATGGTAGTTGTTACTATTACCCTTTTTGTACAGAGGGCTGCTACAGCCAGAACACCTAGCTTTGCCCCTATGGCCCACCTCCATGCTTATGTTTCTGTCTCTCTTATCTGGCAAGACCTTGACACCCTGGCCCATCATTCAGACCACCTTTCCTAGAGGTGGTACCATGGCAGTGACCACAGGAGAGGGACTCAAGCAGAAGCAGTGGGTAGGCAATAACCCTTGCGTTGTTCAGAGTGGAGGAAGAATGCCCATCCATGAACTCTACCATCTGAATAGCTGGAATCACTAGTTCTTGGTAACACTTTTCAAACAAATCAGCAGAAGTCTGAGCAAAGAGAGGATTACTCAATTTCTAAAACAAACTGCCAAATCTTTAACTTCTCAGTGCCAATGAAGGCCTGATTCTGATGGCTCTGGGCTGAGGTTTTCAGTAGTTTAACCCAAATTGTAGCTGCCTTTCAAAGCACTAACATCCATGTAACATGCGTGCTCCTCTCCAAACCCCCTCACTATGTTCTGCAGTCTTAGTTACCAAAATAAATGTGACTCCTGGTTTTATGTATATGTATGGGTATTTGCAGTAAAGGAGGGGGAAGATGATTACACAAAATTATGTGTAAAATATCTGTTACACTTTTATCTGCAGAAGAGAAAAAGACTATTATTCCATGTGTCTTCAACAATCAGTTGAAGCCAAAGTCTAAAATACCCGCAAGTTAATTGGTAACTTAATTAAATGTCTCTTTTCATTATGTTCAATGTTAATACAAATAACTGGAGGTCAGGGTAGCTTTATCAAGGTGAAGAGTCAACACACACAATGGGAAGAGCTCTGGATTCCAAGTGAATAAATTCTGGTACTGTCTCTTTCTGTCTGGCCTGAGATACAGTAATTAACTCTGAACCTCAGTTTCCTCTTCTGTAGAGTGCAGATAATAACACCTATCAGAGAGGCTCAGAACACTATTCTTTTCTTTCCATTTTTTTTTTTAATACAGTGTTAAAAAATCACAAAATATTTTTGGCAAAATTGAAAATGTTAAATATTGTGGAGCAACCAATCACTAGCGTATCAAAGTTGCTTGTACTCTCCAACCATCTTTTAAAATTATGCCTGGTCCTATTCTGAACATTAAAATTGCTAAAAATTATAGTAATTAGAATACAACTTCAGATCCATGTGACTTCAGATCTGTGAGCTTATCCACATTATTCTGTTCTTGAGGTATAGTAGTGGGTTTTACATAAAGATAGTACAGCCGACAGTAGAGCCAAATAAATATGTTTTATTTTTTCTTTTTTAAGGTCAACATGCCACATGTTAGAGTTACATGTAAAATTCAGCAGATATACAGATGCCAATGGTGTAAATTTTCATGTGAAATATTAAGAACGATCTGAAGCATTAAAATAGTACTGATAACAACTTCCAAAACAATCTTTTACACGGACACTATCCATCCCGTTTGACAGGCAGTCTCACTAAGAGAAAGCCTTTGATAAATCTTACTTTTAAATTTTTAAGAAAATGCCGAATATTGAATTCAGCCTTACCTTACTGATTGTCTCTGACCTTTCTAAGCAATCAGCAAATTGCTGGGTACTCCACCATTTCTAAGTGATTACAATCATCTGCATTTAAGGAAGCTACAGAAGGCAGAATGGCCTACTGCTTTTCAAATTTTTGTTTCTTTTAAGTGGCAAAAGGCTTTATTTCAATAAAATCTCTCAAGCCCAATATTTGGAAAGAATAAAGGAGAAGTTGAGTTGCACTAGTTAGAGTGATTGGGAATCGTATCTCCAAAGTCACTGAGTTTCTTAACCTCTTCCTACCTCTCTACACCATCGCCCCAACAGTGGTCTTCAGGCACCTCCACATTGTGGAAATCTAGATAGTTCCTATAGTTCTGTTTCTAATGCTCTGTGATCTTGGGCAAGTCATTTCCCACCTCTATCAAGTAAAAAATGTTGGCCTAGATATGTTCAAATTCCCTTTAATCCCATGAGTCTAGATTAAGAATACTGGCAAAGCATTCTTCAGTCTCTTTTCTGAAGACCATCTAAGGCATTGTGATCTAAACTAAATAATAAAATCTGTTACCGTCAAGCAGATTCTGATTCATAGCACCCCTACAGGACACAGTAGAACTGCTCCATAGGGTTTCCAAGGAGTGGCTGGTGGATTTGAACTGCCGACCTTTTGGTTAGCAGCCAAGCTCTTAACCACTGCACCACCAGGGCTCCAAACTAAATAGTAGTAACATAAATTTTTAACTAGGCAAAACAGTGTTATGAGGACATGCCAAATACATGATTAACCATTTCTTTCTACTCACATTTCCAACTTCAACTTCATTTGGGGTCTTATCAAGAAATATTTTTTGCATAAACTGTGTCTATGGCTGAAGACAAGGCTGTTCCTTTCAATTGACTCAGAAGGCCTCTTAGGACATTAACTGTACTTACACTAAATTAGTGCCACTGAGGTAGTCCTTGCTGTGTTTTAACTTCCATGTTCTTGTTTCATGCAGGGCTAATTTCAGGCCTGGTTCCAATGTACATTGGTGAGATTGCTCCAACCACACTCAGGGGCGCTCTGGGTACTATTCACCAGCTGGCCATTGTCATGGGTATTCTTATTAGTCAGGTAACAACTCCCCATCCTCAACTTCACCCATCCTCTCCCTCTCTGACTGGCTGATTTCACTGTAGACTACCACAAAGGAAAGAAAAAACTCCACCAATGGTGGTAGAGGTGGTGTAGAGGCACAGGCTTATTAGCTCAAAGCTAAATTATTATCATTTCTTACTTTTCCCCTTGGAGGTTTGGTGGGGTTGGCACTGGAGGTGACCTGGCAAGCCTCCAACAAGACTTGAACTTCCAGAGCTATTTCTAGAATTATTCCATTTGGATTTCAAGGAGTAGGAAATTTCAAATTTTGGACATTTGTCGATAATTTGTTTTGATAACTTACCTGGAAATCTAATACATAAATGATTACCACAATAGCTCTTGTTTGGCTAGAATGGGGGCTTGCAGCCTGGCTCTATCCTTCCCTTTTACCCTGTGATCTCAGAGGGAGTACTTGGAACCCTACCCATAGGGCTATTCAGAGGGCAGTCTGTCACAAGTCTGGTTCTTATCACAGTAATTATTCTATGTACAGAGCCCCACTCTATTTATCTAAGAAGGAATTTATAAGAAAAGGCTAAAGTTATTCATGATTTTAATACAATATTATTCAATCTGGTTGCTTGGAGACTATAGTTGTGTGTTGCTTTGAAAATCCAATGTGTTCTTGAAAGTTTGGTTGATTCCGGCTTAAATGTCCCATTAGAGTTAATGAAAACAAACCTAGGTGAATTCTTTGTAAAACGAATAGCCCCTAATTTAGTTAAGGTGAAACACACTAGTAAAAGTTTCTGTCTTGTGAATACTTGAACCAAAGTTGTTAGAAATTACCAAGGGCCAATGTGCTTCTTCAACAAGTTGTTGCAGAAGCTAGCCTCAAAGTGTGGGGCATTTGAGACACTTCCTACCTGCCTTTTCAGATTGTTGGCCTTGAATTTATCCTGGGCAATCCTGATCGGTGGCACATAATGCTTGGTCTGTCTGCTGGGAGAGCCATCCTCCAGTCTCTGCTGCTCTTCTTCTGTCCAGAAAGCCCCAGATACCTTTACATCAAATTGGAAAAGGAAGTCAAAGCAAAGAAAAGTAAGGTTGTGGGTTGTTTTTCCTTCTTTTTATTGTTTTGGAATTACCAGCTAATGCAAAACAGTGTGATGAATGGTTGCTTGTTAAATGGGTACCCATGCCTTCCAAAGGAAGCCAGAGACCACATGTAAGAAGAGTGTGCAAAATCATATTAATATGATCAGTGCATGCCATTTTGCACCCATAAGTATTCACTCCAACTCAAACCAGAAACCCACATGGAGGGTATTGGACTCAATCAGAAGCTTCTTAAAGACCCTTCCAGCATTATGCTTCTATGATTATAAGGATCATGGTTTTCTTTGTTATGAGATGAAGCAAATGTTCTGCTGCTTCTTTTAATAAAAGATCAGTATTTAACTTAACAAAAACTAATTTTCAGCACCCATACTCTGCAGTAATAAAAAGAGGCATGCAAAAAATTTTAGCTCTTTCATTAATAAAAATAAATTTATTTTTGTTTTGACCTGAGTTGATTAAATGTGAACATTTCTGGTAACAGGCCTGAAAAGACTCAGAGGATGTGATGATGTCAACAAAGACATGATTGAGATAAGAAAAGAAAAGGAAGAAGCATCAAGTGGGCAGAAAGTCTCCATGATTCAGCTCTTCACCACTTCTAGCTACCGACAACCCCTTCTAGTAGCACTGATGCTACATATGGCCCAGCAATTATCTGGAATCAATGCAGTAAGTTTAAAAATACTCCCTAACTCTTAAGAGCAAAGTGAAATTAAAGTAGAAAGGGAGGGAGGTATACGTTTAAATAGATAAAAGACATTTTAAAATGTCACAAACCTGGTTCTTATCACAGTAATTATTCTATGTACAGAGCCCCACTCTATTTATCTAAGAAGGAATTTATAAGAAAAGGCTAAAGTTATTCATGATTTTAATACAATATTATTCCATCTGGTTGCTTGGAGACTACAGTTGTGTGTTGCTTACTACATGCATGTGTCTTACTACAAAAAAACCACATAGTGAGTTAGTATGAATTTTCTTTTGCCTCAACTAAATTCTAACCTGTCTATAATCAATGGTATTATAAGTCTGTTAAGATCAAGGTAAGAAGGCAAAAGTCATAATAAATACAAAAGAGGGAAAGGGAGAATTGTTATATCAAAAAAACCTGATTATGAGGGGCTTCTAGAGCTGAGTATCAAATTTAGAATTTATGATAACCTGGGTAAAAGGAATTCCATGATTCCCTTTGTCTACTTAAAGGCAGTATACCAGATAGCCAGGTACAAATCTCAGCCTTCTATCATCCAAGAAATTCTCATTCTATTTGGGGGTACAGAACACAAAATAGACAACAGTAAAAAATGACATGATGATGGTGAGTGAAGACAGATAAGACACAATTGAAAAACATAATGAGTATTAAAGTAGCCAAATTTTTAGTAATGAATTGAAACACCTGCATTATACAGATCAAAATGGTTTTACTGGCAACTAGCTTCTACAAGAAAAATTCAAGCATTTTTTAAGAAACTAGATCAAAAAAATCACTTATTGAGAATGACAGCACAATTAGAAGAGCGTAGTCAATGTCACTTAAACGTGTATGTAAAAAAATTTTTGAAATGGCGTATCTTTGGCTATGTGTATTTTCACCAAAAAAAAAAAAAAAGTTGAGAATTTAGAGGGTTAAAATGTTGTGGGGTTGTTAACCAATGTCATAAAACAGCATGTGTGCTACTGTTACATGAGAAACTATCTGTTCTGTAAGCCTTCACCTGAAGTACAATAAAATATTAAAAAATAAAATAAAATAAAATTAAAAAAAATCACTTATCCCCTTTCACTGCTGTTGAAAAATGTAGATTGGGCTTCTGCTGTACTGTATTGGGCCAATCCTGGGTCTACAAACTAGGAACATTTTGGGGGTGACTTACAGATATGTAGAGACTTGCGGAAGGCAAAGTGATTTCCATCCGTTGAAATAAAAGGAGATCTGAACCTCACTCTGCAAGCCAAATACTGCTTCGCTGTGCTCTCTGTCTCCCCTTAGTGTTCATTTTTATCTAATGTTCTGTGTAACTTGGGGGCAAAGACATTGGTAGCCTGTCTCAGATCTGCCGGTATATCCCAGGTCACGATACTTAATCTCTCTGAACCTCTCTGCTTCAGCTTCCAGCCCAAAGCCTGGTTTAGAGAGGTAGCTAGGAAATGTTAAACCTGAGGTTGCTGGGCAATCTAAAAATGTGTGCAGTGTGCTGTAAGCCACTACTCACTGAACATGGTATATACACTCCTCCTGCATCAACCTATCTATAGGAAACAGTTCCAGCAACAGGGCATGGTATGTGAGGAGGGAAGACAGAGGATGACAGAATCACAGAATGACCTAAAAGACTATTATAAACATAAGTAATTAAGAAAAGGCTATTAGGGAAGCTGTGAACCAGTATTCTCCATCTCCACTGAGAATAGCGGAAATTTTTGATTAAATGCAATTACCACCAGAATTCTTACATACACTGGTGAGAGTGTAAAACTGATGCAACTTCTAGGAAAACTATTTAGCACTGTCTACCAACACATACACTGTGGCCCTGCAATTCTATTCCTATGTATAAATGTGTACCTATTTCACCAAAATAACTGTACTAGAATGTTTGTAGCAGCACTGTTTACAATGCCGCTAAATGGTAGCTACCTAAATGCCATTAACAGTAGAATGGGTAAATAAATTGTGGTACATTTAACACAGTAAAATACTATATAGCAATGATAATGAAGTCTACAAATACACAAATAACATGGGTGATTCTCACAAAGGTAATGCTGAACTAAAGAAGCCAGACACAAAATACTACTACTGTCGGGTCCCATTTATATAAAGTACAGGACTAGGCAATATTTATCCATGGTGTTAGAAGTTGGAAAAGTAGTTTCCTTAAGATGATGAATGCAGAAACATACAGGGAGTTTCTGGAGAACTGGAAATGATCTATTTCTTGATCCATTCAGTTTGTGAAAATTAATTGAGCTGTACACTTAGGATATGTATACATTTTTGCAAGTATGTTATACGGTCACAGAAAGTAAAAATAAATTTTAAAATAAAGAAAATATAGTCATTGATTTAGATTTCAGCTAAATCTAAGGAGGACTTTCAAGCAATCAGACACTATTAAACATTAAAAGAAGACTGTGGGTTCTCCCTCCCTGGAAGGAGAGGGTGGACAAAATAGGAAGTTCTAAGGACTGTGGTTCCACTGAAACAACTAAAACGAAACAACCTAAAATATTTCTTGATTTAAAGCTATCAGTTTTAGGCTCCTTGATTAAGGCTAAACTGTTTTCACTTTTCAGATCTTTTACTACTCAACTGGCATTTTTCAGTCAGCTGGAATCAGACAACCTGTTTACGCAACCATTGGAGTTGGTGCTGTCAACACAGTTTTCACTGCTCTCTCTGTAAGTAAATACCCTATATAAATACTCCACTTGTTCCTCAGTCCAGGAACAGGGAAAAAAAACTTTGTGATCTAAAGGGTGATCAATGACTTCTTGTCCACGTGCTCTGGTTATGTAGCACCAACTGGGTCACGGGAAGACTCCTGTCTGTGAATAAGCTAACAATTGTATTGAGATCAGGCATAACTGAGAAGGTGGGTCAACTGGGTCTCCTCATCTGCTAGGACGCCATTTAGTCATTTGTTTGTGAATTGATAACTCACTTGGGGGCACAGACGACTTCTCCTGTGTAAAGCCCTGGCTTCCTTCTTTACTTTGGACTTAAACCCCTTGGGATTAATCAACAGCTTGGCATTTCTGTTTATATTGGCTCTTCTACCTAGGTTCCTCTCCTTCCACGATTGAAATTCTTTTTTTATTGTGATGTCTTCGGAGAAACTTTTATTCTAATTTAATGGGGTTTTTACTGAAATAACCCAAGGAAAATAAACAAGGTCCTCTCTAATAGGCAGCTAAGCCTCTAAGCAAAATTAAATAGACTTAGCAAATTCCTACAATGTTTGGCCAATAGGCAGAACTTCCAGGTAGCTCAAAGGGCATGCACAGGATTATGTGTGATATTATAAGAGGAGGAAGCTAGAAGTGGTACAGAACTTGAAATATTGTCTTTTGTTCCCACAAGGGGAAAAGATCATATACTCTTCTTAAGATCAAATTCCTTATATAAGGAATGATTTAATGTCTTGACAACGTTTAACGTAACAATGTAAGCATTAAAATAAACAACAGCTCTCCTAACTAATTCACTCTAAAATGAGGGTAATTGGACTTTTTACCTTGAATGCAGAACATTCAGAAAGTATGTGATGTTAACTTTTTTTGGGGGGGTCACAATATTCTTTAGTCACTCGTTGTTCATTTCTCTGCACATGGACTTTTAGCTATTACCTTAGGGTGGTCAATAAATTACAGCCTGGATACCTAGATCAAAAGGCAGGTTTGTCCAGACCACATTAAACAGTGCTGGACCTTGGAAAAAGGAGGAAGAACAGATACCAATGAAGCCCAGTGGTTCTGCAGGCAAGCCTTTGGAGATAATGCCTGAAGGCCACTCTAAATCAATGAAGGCCTGTTACTCGGATGCAATCCAAGGGACTGTTCACATCACATCCTTTTGTCTCCTGGCTTAATATTTTTTGCAAATCATATTGCCTGTTCAACATATTTTTCTGGCATAGAGATTATTATTAAAACACTTGGTGTGTAATAGGATTTGATACTTAAAGCATCAAGTTGTCAAGATTGGAGAACTCAAACGGGAAACTTCTGCATAATTTCAGTTTTGCCTTGCCCCTCCAGCCCCAGTGGAGGGGGAGGAATTGTTTTACTTAAAACTGCCTTGATTATTTTAAATATATCTCTTTAGAGTTCATCCTTTTATTCTGTGAAAGTTTTAGAGCAAGGGAGTGACACAATGAAAAAAAAAAATCAGCTCTAATCAGCTCTGTAATTAACCACCCAGGAATACAGATGACATTTTCATTACACTAATTTTTGAAAAGTTGTCTTAAAGTATAAAGACAGTCCCTCAGTCACCCAGTTCCCTTCCTAAAGTTAATGATACCAAATTCCATGTATCCTTTCAAATAAGTGTAGCCAAATAGAAATATACACTGATAATATATTGACATTTCACCAATTTGGTAGGAACATAATCAATCTGTGTTTTCTGAGTTTGGGAAAAGAGAGTAACTTTCCCAGTGCCATGCTGAATAATGTTCCCCACATCATATTTTCTTCTACACTCATGAGTCAGTAGAAGAGAGCCTTTAATCTTGAGAGAGAAGCCAAACAGACAGAATATGGTGGGATACAGGAAGCAGGATGGATCTGGAGGAGAAGCAGTGGCCACAGAATTCCAGCTAGTCATCCAGGATCTGGGGAGCACACAGTTTGACAGTTATGTTTGGACAGACATCTCCAGCCACTGATGACTGCCATGTGTCACCCCTTGTCACACATCCATGCTTCAAGGAGAGAGTCTGATTCAATTTTCAAGGCATATGGTTATAGAGTTTATTATGAAAATAAAAATCCTTCCAATTAGTAGCAGATAATAATTTTTCAGAAACAAGAGAAAAAGATAAACACCCTTGTTCTTGAAGAAATGCTTTTTTTTTTTTTTTTGGCAGCTTGACATGGTGTCATCAAGTTAACTTTGAAAGTCATAATTAAAGAGTGAAAATGTACATTGAAATTTTATGAACTTGAGAAAGGTTTGTTTTTCCCCCACTTCTCAGCAATTAAATGTGGGCTCAAGTGAGTGGTCATGATTTGACTTTATTAACAGTAAGATTGGTTGGAAATAGTTGGTACCTAATTGATTTTACTCCGTCAGGTGTCTGTAGTGAACAAACCCTTGTAATTATAACTTAGGATAATTATCAAAAGAGAAATCAATGTAATTTTTTATGTAGAACCTTCACATTTTAATTGTATAGGAAATCAATTAGGAGAGATGCAAGATATATAAAGTCTCTGAGTTTTGTATCCAAAGCGGTAATCCTAGAGTGTTGGAAAGCTGTGCTTCTGTCTCTAGAATGGCCTAATCGAATCAATGTGATTCAATTAAGCAGGCGTTTGTTGATTACCTCTGTTCACTGAGACCAGCACTGCCACCTAGGGCAAGAGTCACTCCTTCAGTTCCCCATCTGTAAAATGGAATATGGAACTGACTTCTTCCAGCTGTATAAATTAAAACGAACTCTTCGGAAGTAAAAACGACTTAATATAGAGTCAATATTTGGTGACCCATAAAACTGAGAAAATATTTTTGTTTAAACTTCTCTAGGTAGTCCTTGTGGAGAAGGCAGGGAGACGCTCTCTGCTTCTAATTGGAATGAGTGGGATGTTTTTCTGTGCCATCGTCATGTCGGTGGGACTTATATTACTGGTGAGTTCTGTGTCTGCACTGAGATTTTTCGTTACCATACGATAGTACCTTTGTGCTCCAAGTTTAAGTGCTTCCTGTGTCAAAAATATTAGAAATTGACTAATAAAATGAAGCCAGGGGAACGGCCTATAACACAAAGGAGAAATATCAAGAAAAGGGGAACAACTAGTTTCTTGGGTTTGAAGACTGAAGATTAGCATGTAAATTGTGATTGTTACTCAGGGAGGTAGTGTCGCAGCATAGTTAGAGCACAGGCTCTGGGGTCAACCCCAACTGACTCTGCCACTTGCTGCCTGTGTGACCTTGGGCAAGTACCTGAACCTCTCCAGAGCCCAGTGTCTTCATCCACTACTTCACAGGAGGTCATACTGTCCAACAATCCTGGTATGAGCAAGAGCAAAGGTCACTGGACTCTTGCCTTGCCTCTTTCACAAGAAAAGAATGATTAAGGGTCACATAAAGTCCTAATCCAGAAGATTGCTATAAGGAAGCTCAGAAGATTTAAGTGTAACTTAGAACATAAACACATCAGGAAGAGAACTGAACTCAATGGGAGGCTACTAAGCTAAAGGAAGAATTGGTCAATTACCTCAGTTCTACCTTTCCTTTTTTTCCCCCTTCAGAATAAGTTGGCTTGGATGAGTTATGTGAGCATGACAGCCATCTTCCTCTTTGTCAGTTTCTTTGAAATTGGGCCGGGCCCGATCCCCTGGTTCATGGTGGCCGAGTTCTTTGGTCAAGGACCACGTCCTGCTGCTTTAGCATTAGCCTCATTCAGCAACTGGTTCTGCAATTTCATCACAGGTCTATGTTTCCCATACATTGAGGTAAGAAGCCTAATGTATAAATTTACTCAACAGAAGATAGGGTCAAACAGCTGCTAAGTGGAACTCTGTGTTTGTTCTTTTCAGGGCTTCTGTGGACCTTATGTGTTTTTCCTCTTTGCTGGAGTGATCCTGGTCTTTACCCTGTTTATATTCTTTAAAGTTCCAGAAACCAAAGGAAAGTCCCTTGAAGAAATCGCAGCAGAATTCCAAAAGAAGAAGAGTGGCTCATCCCAAGGGCCAAAAGGTGCTGTAGAAATGGAATTCCTTGGATCTCCAGAAACTGCATGAAGATAACCTGTTTTTGACATGAACAGAAACAGGAAGGAAACCATGTTTCCATGACGATTCCTTGAGAATTTTATCTCTACATCTTGAAGTATTATTTTATTTTTTAAAAGAGCTGTTACAAACTCTGATCTGATTAGAAATGTCATTAAATATTACCAAAGAAATTTGTTTTTTTAAGTTAGAGAAACTTTTGATGGTAAGACACTAGTTAAGTAAACCAAAATGTCTAGCTTACTTCGCAACACTAAAGGGCAAGCGTGTGCTAATGGTCCTAGCCCTATTCTTCACAACAAGGTTCCCCTAAAATTGAAAACGTTTCAATGTATTTTATTATTTTTTCATTAAGCTTATGACGAGAAACCTGAAGATACAACTAATATTTATGTATTTGAATATGATTAAACTGGAATTTTGTTACAGATCTCATACTAAATGAGATAGGCTAATAGCAGTAACATCCACATTAATATTGACAATTTTTCCATTTCTCCCACTCAGCTTTTTTCTTGTGCATTAGAATTTGTATTTTGTTTAAAATTTTATTTTTTTTAGTATTTTCATGTGAATTAGTTTACGGAATATATTAAAATATGTTTATGAAGAAAAACTTATATTTTTGTCAGCTTACCAAAATCTTTCAGCACTTGGCAAAAAGATTTTAGTTTCTTTGTTTGATGACAGATGGTTTCTGCAAGATTAAACACTAATAAGGTTTTCCCTGGTCATATAGCCTGGACTGTCAGTGAACATTAACATCTATTATAAAACGTGTCCATTTCTTGCTGGTTCAATCCTTTGAGCTACCTTTGGTTTGTTTTGCTTTCTAATTGAGCACAGCCTGTTTTTGTTTTTGTTTTTTTTGAAGTTATGTTACAAAATACACTCAAGCAATGATGAGTCAGACATTTCATATATCTCCTCAAATCCCAAATAAGGTAGGTCAGTCTAACTCTGGGAAATGTGAAGTGAAGGATTGCTCTGTTAAAAACATTTTTTGAATTATTATGTCTCAAAACAAGTTGAAAAGGTAGGGTTGGAGGATTCCTGGAGGGAAAAGATGGGCTTCTGAAACTTCACAGGTATTAATATGCTTCAAATGTTCAATTTCAGACATTATAAAATCTCTATTTAGTTTTTCCTGGAAAGGCTGAGTTCC
The DNA here is from genome assembly GCF_000243295.1 of Trichechus manatus latirostris. Lineage (NCBI taxonomy): Eukaryota > Metazoa > Chordata > Mammalia > Sirenia > Trichechidae > Trichechus > Trichechus manatus. Next base: position 5,741,623 of record NW_004444046.1, on the reverse strand, counting down.
CTAACATAAAACAACCACCCCTTGTGACATTTCCTTTTATGTCTTAGTGGTATACAAAAGCAATCTAACTATTCCATTGCTATTACCACATTTATTGTATACTACCTATGTGCCAGCCACTGTTCTAAGTGCTTTTGCCTATGTAGGCAAACTGAAAATAAGCAGATGATTAAACAAACTTTAGCTTACAGTCAATTTTACAATTATAGAAATACAGTTCTGATGGATACCAAAAGCTTAGCAGGGAGCTCAAGTATCTCCAGGCTGTTTTCCCTACAAAGTAGAACACTGAAGTAATTCTTTTGATGTGACTTGATGGCAGTGGGTTTGCTTTTGGGTTTTAATAAGCCTAAAGAACAACACTAGGAGCCCTAATACATGCCATAAACACAATATGAACTGTAAGTAACAATGCACAAGCACCAGAAAAGAGACTAGATAAATGGGAGCTCCTAAAAATCAAACACTTATGCTCATCAAAAGACTTCACAAAAGAGTAGAAAGACAACCTACAGACCGGGAAAAAATTTTTGGCTACAACAAATCCGATCAGCGTCTAATCTCTAAAATCTACGAGATACTGCAAAACCTCAACAACAAAAAGACAAATAACCCAATTAAAAAATGGACAAAGGATATGAACAGGCACTTCACCAAAGGAGATATTCGAGTGGCTAATAGACACATGAAGAAATGCTCATGATCATTAGCCATTAGAGAAATGCAGATCAAAACTACAATGAAATATCATCTCACCCCAACAAGGCTAGCATTAATCCAAAAAACACAAATAATAAATGCTGGAGAGGTTGTGGAGAGACTGGAACACTTATACACTGTTGGTGGGAATGTAAAATGGTGCAACCACTTTGGAAATCGATTTGGCTCTTCCTTAAAAAGCTAGAAATAGAAGTACCATACAATCCAGCTACCCTGCTCCTTGGAATATATCCTAGCGAAAAAAGAGCCATCACACAAATAGATATATGCACACCCATGTTCATTGCAGCACTGTTCACAATAGCAAAAAGATGGAAGCAACCTAGATGCCCATCAATGGACGAATGGATAAACAAATTATGGTATATCCACACGATGGAATATTATGCAATGATAAAGAACAATGATAAAGTTGTGAAACATCGTATAACATGGTGGAAGCTGGAACTTATTATGCTCAGTAAATTTAGTCAGTCACAGAAGGACAAATACTGTATAAGACCACTATTATAAGATCTCAAGAAAAGGTTAAAACACAGAAGAAAACATTCTTTGATGGTTACGGGGGTGGTTAGGGACGGTGAGGGTTATTCACTAACTAGATAGTAGATAAGAATCATCTTAGGTGAAGGGAAGGACAGCACACACTACAGCACAACTGGACTAAACCAAAGCTAAAAAGTTTCCTGAATACAATCAAATACTTTGAGAGACAGAGTAGCAGAGATGGGGGCTCTGGGGACCATGCTTTCAGGGGACATCTGGGTCAGGGGACATCTAGGTCAAAGCTTATTAAGAAAATGTTCTGCATCCTACTTTGGTGAGTGGCGTGTGGGGTCTTAAAAGCTTGCAAGTGGCCATCTAAGATGCATCAATTGGCCCTAACCACTTGGAGTAAAGGAGAATGAAGAACACCAAAGACACAAGGAAAGTATTAGCCCAAGAGACAGAACAGGCCACAAAAACCAGAGACTTCATCAGCCTGAGACCAGAAGAACTAGATGGTGCCCAGCTACCACCAATGAACGTCCTGACAGGCAACACAACAGAGGGTCCCTGATGGAGCAGTAGAACGATGGGATGCAGAACTCAAATTCTAATAAGACCAGACATGATGGTCTGACTGAGACTGGAGGTGCCCTGGAGAGCATGGCCCCTGGACTCTCTATCAGCCCAAAACTAAAATAACTTCCAAGGCCAGCTCTTCAGACAGGGATTGGACTGCACTGTGGGACATAAAGTGATACTCATGAAGAATGTGCCTCTTAGTCAAGTAGATACCAGAGACCAAAGAGGCAGCTTCTGTCCAGAGGTGAGATGGGAAGGCAGAGAGAGTTAGGAGCTGGCTGAATGCTCATGGTGAATCAGGGGTGGAGGGGAGGAGTATGCTGTCACAGAATGGGGTGAGTGGTTGGGGTCTCATAACAATGTATGTAATAAAAAAAAAAATTTGTATGGGAGACTAACTTGAAATGTAAACTTCATTTAATTACAACAATAAAAAAAATAAAAAAAATAAGCACTAAAGAAAGGCACACTTTAAAAATTGCTCCTTAAAAGTGGAAAAAAACAACCAATTAAACACTAGCTTTTTCTTTTTTTCCTTTTGCCAAAATTGTTTTACCTTTACATAATTTGGCAGTCCAAACAATGTGAAATTATTTCTTCACTTTGGCTGATTTTAATCTCCTTTGGGTCAATTTGGGATAAACTATTTTCACTTGGGACTTTAGGATACAATCAAAGTGAGCTAAAATCATTCAGTAGACCTCTGTGCTACAACAGTGAGCCATGGACAAAAATTTGGGGACTCTGAACAGGGCAGGAGCAGCAAAATGACTTCTGTGCCTGTCTAATCCTCTTCTGCAGGATGCTGATGGCCTTGCGGAAGACCAAAGTTTCAATGATAAAGGAATTTAACATTGTTGTAGGGGAGAAATGTGATTTAATCAAATAGCTATTCCTCGTCTCATTTACTAAGAGAATAAAGTAGTAGAGGTTTAAATGAAGAAACTCCAAAACCACCTTTAAGTTCTAACTAGTTATTCTGACTGACCCACAAACACCAGAAATTCAGACACTGAAGTTTTCTGCCTTTGGAAAAATTTAAGTACCTTACATTATTTCCCTTCCACAATTTTTTTCCTTGCAAAGATACAATCAAGTTAAAAGGAAATATTAAAAAGAAATAAGAAACTGATAAAGCTTTATACAAGGACAAAAGAACTAGCTTGACATAATAAAAACTCCTGGGTGTTCAATGGTATGTATCATAGTAAAAAATAAAAATGGCACTACTTAATTAGTAGATTTAATCCCAGGGAAAACAGATGTGAGTTTGAACACTTAATTTTCAGAGTGCTCCATCATTTTTGTAAAAGTGTTCTCATACCTAATGTTCTCACAAATGTGACTTTTCTCTTAGCTTGTTCTCAGTATGAGAATTAGACTTCCTGGTCTGGCCACTCATCTGCTAAAAGACCAGGTGCCATCAGGTCTACTGCGACTCATGGGGTGGTATATTGATTGAGAAGGATGTTCTGTATCTTGATGGGTATGGATTACTCGGGTGTATACATTTATCAAAAGTCATCGTATTGCAAAATTAAGACGTGTATAACACTGTATGTAAATTTTACCTAAATAAAAAACTCCTAAGAAGGGAAAAGGAAGAAGCCTGATGGCACAGTGGTTAAGCACTTGACTGCTAACCAAAAGGGCAGCAGTTCAAACCCACCAGCCACTTCGAGAGAGAAAGATGTAGCAGTCTCCTCTCGTAAAGATTACACCCTTGGAAACCCTATGGGCAGTTCTACTCTGTCCTATAGGGTCACCATTTGTCAGAATTGACTCAACAACACTGGGTTTATTAATTGTAAAAGTTTCTTTAAAAGAAATTCATCTCTTAATGAGAAGTATGAGATATTTATTTTTTCAATTAATTTATATATTAACAGATGAATATGTTTTATTGCTAAAGTGAAATAGTATTCAGCATAAGTTCTAGTATTAATTTTTATGTCATAGATATAAATATTGAACAGCTTATTTCAAAAATAAGCAGATAGGAATGGAAGGAACAATGTGATTCAATTTCATGAACCATATCCAAGTAAGAGCCAAAAATCACATAAAAATTGAGCATCAAAAATTATTTTTAACAATCTATCAGCTAATAACTCAATGGAGCCCTTCTTTAATTTTGTTAAAATCAAAGAACTTGACGTTGGTTTATTGTATATACTCATTTATTACAAAAGGATTTGTTATCTAGTTGTTAGAATCATTCCCTCTCCTCTCTTAGTATCTGGGCAGTATACTTTACCAAAACATAATAAAAGACTAATTATATTGGTGAATCTTTCACTTAGAGATGTCTTCTGTAACCTCATATATTCAGAAAGAGTTAGGAAAATTGCAATATTCTTAATTTTTTGCATCTTCGCATATGTATAATAACATTCTTCTCTCTTATGCTCTATTTTCATGAAAATATTGTAGCTTAGATTTAGCTTGTTAGCTTGTTCAACCCATAAAAAAAAATCTGTCATAAACTAATAGGTAAATCCAGTCCTCGTTGCCAAACTAATTTTCCAAATCAGACTTACTTTCTATCAGACTTACTTTCTGACTTGATTTTTCAATTCAAATAAGTACCTTAATATGCATTCATGTGACAACCATCTCAAGTCTGAATTCCAGTGCTTAGACAGGTAAATATAAATGAGGCATTAATACCTGCCATAAGTCCTTTGAAAGTCTTATGGATGCTTTTTTTTCCCTTTACTTTCAGTAGTCTTTCCCTCAGGAGCAATGCATTTTGAAAATACTTGGGTTAGATATGTTAAACAAAAGGGTTCATCATTCTGTTCTACAATGTCTGAATTCAAAATATACAATTTTTATGCCACCTTATATAAAGCAGACTTAAGAAATAAAATAATTTCCAATTATTTCTTTGTTTGGCACTTCTAAAGGTTTAACACTCTGGAAAAATGCACCATGGTGAGAGTCAGGACCCAGTAAGAACTATGCCTTTCTCTGTAAAGTGGGAGAAGGATGATTATGAAAGAGATGTTGGAAAGGAAAATTGCCCTAATGCCTGACCATAGGCACATTTTTAGGCAAGGAAGTATATACACTGTTGTCCATGAACAAGGGATAACATACCAACTTGAAAAACAGTAATTATAAGCTATTTACAATCTACATGCTATGAAGAGAAAAAAAATTCTGGATCAGACCAGAAGATCCACCATCCAAACAGTGGCTGTTCAAAAGAGAGGCAAAACAAGGAGGGAAAGAAATTATTAAAGAAGTATTATATTGGAATTTTGCTGAACTGAAGAACAAGACTTGAGATTGAAAGCTCACTGTGTGCCAAAGGCACTAAACAGACAAAAAAAAAACAAAAGCCCAAAATTTCATCATGGGATTTCCACCAGACTGAGTCCAGTACAGCTAGATGGTGCCCAGCTACCACCACTGACTGCTCTGACCAGGATCACAACAGAGGGTTCTGGACAGAGCT
>NW_004444046.1:5732138-5735865 GCF_000243295.1 Trichechus manatus latirostris | reverse complement strand
ATGTTGTGGGGTTGTTACCCAATGTCATAAAACAACATGTATACTTCTGTTTCATGAGAAACTATTTGTTCTGTAAGCTTTCACCTGAAGTACAATAAAAAAAAAAAAAAAAAAAAACTATCAGTATAAGCCTAAGTAGTGGTAATTTCCCCCTTTGCCTCTCCAGTTCTATTTGCAACCTCCTCACCCTGCTCTGTGCCTCAGAAGACTGATCTCTTCAGCTCTATCATCTGGCTTTCTTGTCTCTGGCTTCTAGTTGGGTTTGGCTAATGGGATGCATTAGTGGGAAATGGAAGGACAGTAAGAGGCAGAAAGCAGGCTATTCATTCCTGCAGCTCCCACCTTGCCAGCCTCGGCTGGGGAGTGACTGCATTTCTCCACCTAAGGCCACAGCTCCTGTAGGGTGGCCCCTCTCCTGGAATTTGCTCCCCTGCCTCCATTCCTGCTCTATTCTTTGTAATCCCAGAGTTAGTAATTTCATCCCACTACTGTTAGTCTTACTATTATAAGTCCCAGGGAATGCTTTACCATCCCTTCCTTGTTCCTTTTGCTTGGCCCACTCCTTTGTAAATAATTCCTTCATTAAACATCTTTAATCATCCCTTTTCAGTAGGTCATCTGTTTCTGCTGAGACCCTGAACAATACAGTGTATGAATTAGGATATGGAAATTAAAGCTTTAAGAAATAGCTAAAATCTTCTCTTATATTTTAAAATCTTAAAAGTAAAAAGTATTTACCTCTAAGGAGATTCATGGGAGGGAAGGGACAGGGCAGGAAACCATTGTAGCTTTCTTTTTTTTTTTTAAATGATTATTAAACATAAGCCTTGTGCTGTTATCTGACCTTTAAATTAGAGACATGCATTATTTTTTAAACATAAAAATTTAATTATTAAATAATAAACGTCTTCATTTAAATATTAAATCAAATGGGAAAAATGCTATACAGCACAAAAGTGAATGCGATTATACATACACGATATATTTCAAGAGCGACTGAGAGAGTGAGAGAGAATAGTGGGTGGGGGGGAGGAAAGGAAGGAGACAGAGGAGGGATGCACAGTGGAGGGAGAGAGGGAAAGAACAATGTTAACAGTGAGTGGTTAGTGGTTACCCATAGGTGGTGGGATTTCAGATTGTGTGTGTGTGTATCTAGTCCAAGTTTCTTCCCTGTGCGTGCATATTATGTTTATAATAGGATAAAAACAAATGCGGGGAAATTTTTTCAGAACTAGATTGTGAGAAGAAGAGGCAAAACGGGTCTGCAATTTGAAGAATGCTACAAGATAATAGTACAATGGGAAGTGAGTGCATGAATGTGTCTACAGGCTGAGGGAAAAAAAGACTAAAGAATTTTAGGATAGGAGAGATGAGGATAGGTGAAGCATGGGAAAGTTTGATATAAAGATCACAATGAAAGATATTAGGAAGGAGGAGGAAGAAAGGTGAGAGAAAATGAATAAAGATATGGGAGGCATTTTCAGACAAAGAGTATAAAAGTTGAGGTTGCTTGTGTCAGATGAACTGTCCCTTTTAAACAGAGGAAGTGAGCTCATACCCTAAACAAGAATATTAAAGATCATGGATTCCTGGGCCAACTCCTTTAAAAGAGCTGCACCCTAAAGTTAAGCTCTAATTATGGAGTTATCAGCTGAGTCGTCTTGGGCAGGTCATATAATCTCCTAAGGTTTCAATAATTTGCTTCTATGTAAAATGAAAATAAAGATAACATGAGTCTTGCTTAAATCATAATGTTTTGTGAGACTCAAATAATAATCGCTAAAAGATAATTTTTTAACTGAAATGTGCTATACAAATTGCTATGGAACTAATTCATTCCTCAAATAATAAAGACACACCAGGGAAAAACAGGCCAACCTGCTCTGGAGAAATTAACATGTTTTAATATTAATCTATTTTGAAGAATGAACCGTAACCCATTTTATGGTTTTCTTTTGCTGGTGTAGCCATTAATCACACTTAAACACTTTACAAAGAACATATTCTCCAATTTTATTTTTTCACTTTTGTAATTTTTTTTTTTTTTTTACTTTTTTGGGGGTTAAAAATACATATAACAAAATATTTGCCAGTTCAACAATTTTAAATGTATAATTCAGTGATGGTGACTATGTTCATCATATTGTACAACACTTACCAATATCCTTTTCCAATCCACCACCATTAACAGAAACTCACTGTCCCCTAAGCAATGACTTCTTCCTTCCCCCTGCCTCCCACCCCTGCTAGCCACTAATCAGCTTTGGTCTTGATGCATTTGCCTATTTCATGTAAGTGGGATTATATAGTATTTGTCCTTTTGTGACTGACATTTCACTCACCATGTTTTCAAGTTTCATCCATGTTGTATCATGTATTAAAACTTCATTCTCTTTATGGCTGTGTAATATTCCATTGTATGTATGTACCACATTTTGTTTATCTATTCATCTGCTGATGGACATTTAAATTGTTTCTACCTTTTGGCTATTGTGATATTTACTAATTTTTAAAAGACTTTTTTTTTTTAAATATAGGACATTTTCGAAAATGAAAAAGAAGATTGGGGGCAACTCCACGGCCAGATTTTAGAATTTGAATTTCAAATAAATAACAAATAATTTTTTTAGTATAAATATGACCCAACTAGTGCATGAAATTCTTAAATCCAAATTCAGCTAAGCATCCTGTATTTTCATTTGATAAATCTGACAACCTTAATAAAATTATAATTTAAAATGTATGGCATGATACAATTTAGACAGATTGGCATAAGAGAATTAAAAACTCAGACACAACCATGTAAGAGTACTTAATACTTGATAAAGGAGGTATTTCAAACAAGGGAAATATATATAGCTTAATAAATGTTACTAAACATGTATTTACTTGTTGGAACAAAATTAGTTACATATGGAGAAAAGTGTTAAAATTATTAAAAAACAGAAAGAAAGAAACTAAAAGAGTCAAAGAAAATGTGGATGAAGATTTATCTAACCTTGGCGAGTGAAACATCTTTCTAAATAAAAGCAAAGGAAAAAACAGTAAAGGAAAAACAATGATAGCTTTTGCTATCTAAGAATTAAACACTGTTCAAATATGATGGTGAAATTAGGACATTTCCAAATAAACAAAAATTAAGGGAATATGTAAAAACCAAACCAAACTTACAAGAATTATTAAAGGGAGTTCTTCAATCTGAGAACAAACAACTTCAGCTCACAGGCAGAATCTAGGAGGTAGGATTGTACCAGCCAGATACCAATCTAGGAAATGAACTCTCGAGGACTATCCAAAACCAAAAGAAATACAACAAGGAGTCAGAGCAGTTAATCAGTAAATGACAACAACATCAGAACAATAAAAGAGGGAATAAATGGTGTAGGTATAGAACCTTCTAATGGAGAGGAACACAAGGCGATACCAAGTAATAATAGACTGCTTCAAACTTAGAAAGATAAGGGTAAATTTCATGGTAACCAAATAGAAAGTTAATAAACATACTCATAAAAATAAACAGGAAAAACATAAAGTCTCAGTAAAAACAAAACCTACAGAAACAAAAGAAATGAAAAAAAAATCCACAAACAAAAGTAACTCAGCACAGGAGAGTAAGAACAAAGAAAACTTCAGCACCACAAAAACAGCACTACAAAATGACAGCAACAAACTCACATCTATCAATAATTACACTGAATGTAAATGGACTCAATGCACCCATAAAGAG
>NW_004444046.1:5714526-5729889 GCF_000243295.1 Trichechus manatus latirostris | reverse complement strand
GGTTGTTAACCAATCTCATAAAACAATATGTGTACTACTGTTTCATGAGAAACTATTTGTTCTGTAAACCTTCACCTGAAGTACAATTTAAAAAAAAAAAGAATTAAACACTCTGGTACATATTTTTTAAATTAAAACTAAGTAACAAAGTGGAAACAAAAACATTTGCAACATAGACAAAGAGCAAATATTCTTAACGTCCAACGAATGAGATGCCTTGTTTATCCTATCAAATGGGAAAGCTATTAAAAATGGTACTACCAAGGCTGGTAAGGCTTCTGAGGAAACAGGGCCCTCATATATTGTTGATGGGAGCATAAATTGGTATACCTTTTATCAAAAAGCAATTCACAGCATATATCAAATGCTTTCTGTTTCCTTTGACCCAGTAGTTACAGCAACTGGAACTAGGAATATAAGGAACTACTAAAACGTACGCTACAAATGATTTGCAAGGATGTTTGTTCAAGTGTTATTTTCTTTTCATATTTTATTTTTATTTAAACAAACCCTTGTGTTGAGGGCTGACTTTCAATAGATCGCAGCGAGGGAGCTGTTCTGCTACATACAAAACCCTAATCAAGTGTTATTTTAAAACAGCAAAAATATAAATAAATTGGCATATGACGGAATACAATAAATTCCTGCAGAAGCATAAAACAACATGAACGGCAACTATACACATGGACCTCTCCAGATGGAATACACGGGAATCAACTTGACACATTGAACACTACTGACCAAAAACCAGACAAGTTGTGGAAAGACAACAAGGACATCATACATGAAGAAAGTAAGAGTCATTAAAAAGACAAAAAGAAACAATCTTTGACACTTTTGAGGGAGGGGAGGGGTGGGGATAGAAAAACACTAAATAGACAATAGAAAAGTGGTAACTTTGGTGAAGAGTAAGACAGCACACAATACTGGGGAAGCCAGCACAATAAAAAAGAAAAAGAAAAAAAGGCAGGAAAGAAAGAAGAGACCAAAATGGATGTCAGAAGAGACTCTGAAAGTTGCTCTTGAACGCAGAGTGGCTAAAGCAGCGCCTAACAACAAAGGAAAGCACTTCGATATATTGTCAAATGAAAAAGTAGCTTTCAAAATAAAATGTTCAGTACAATCCAGATTATTGAAAAACAAAACAAAGCCCTGTTATGTTTAGAGTAAAAAATCTGAAAGAAAATTCACCAAAATGTTAACTTGAATAACAATTATCTCTAGGTGGCAGGGTTTTGATTTTTATACTTTTTTTTAATACATTTATGCATTTTCTATAATCTGTGAAATAAATGAGTTTTAGCATTATTATGGATTAACTTGCATCTCCCAAAAAGATATGTTGGATTCCTAACCTCTGTACCTATGACCATGATCTTGTTTGGAAATAGGGTCTTTGAAGATGTTAAGATCAATTAACTTGAGATCATAACCTGGAGGAGGGTGGGTACTAATCCAGTCACAGTGGTGTCCTTATAAAAGAGAAGAGACACAAACCACAGAGGGAAGACAGCCATGTCAAAATGTATATAATACACCAAGGAACACCTGGGGCTACCAGAAGCTGAGAGAGTCAAGAAAGGTTCTTCCCCTAGAGCCTTTGGAGAGAATATGACCCTGCTAACCAGAGGCCTATCTACAGAAAATAGCACCTATGGGCAATAAGTTTTAAATTGCTTAATGATCTCTCACATCTGGTGATGGAAACCGGGATAGCCAATAGAAACTACTCATCATCGCCCTTCCTGAAGCAGTGCCCAGGGCACAAGCTCTATCTGCCATACCTTAATTACACCCGTGCTGCCAACAACCTGAATTCAGACTACTAGCCTCCATAACTGTGAAACAATGAACTTTTGTTGTTCAAAGCCACCCACTTTGTGGTATTTTGTTATGGCAGCCCTAGGAAACTAATACAGCATTGTATTCAAAAAAAGGTTATTTTTAAGGGATTTCTGGTGCACACCAAGATAGAATAATCTCACTACGACCCACCTCTGCCACTGATTACAACTAATGACTAAATGACAACTATTACAAAAACTAACTGCCTGAGGACTTTGAAAAGTAAACAAGAATAGGTAGATTGAGGAGGAGAGACCAAAACCTGGGTAGGCAACCCATACGCAGGTGAGTTTCCTATTTGTTTCCCTGTTTTGTCTTGAGGCGTTGATCCCAGTCCCAGAACTATGAGGCAGTAGCATAGGAAGCCAAAACTCCAATAGACATCTTGTCTTTCTGATCAGAGGAACTGGGAAAAGGGGTCTCTGTGTTCTGAAGAGTAATCTGCTCCCATAAACATTTTAGCGTAAGAAACCCTGTGGAGTAGTTCTTCTCTGTCCTACAGGGTCACTAGGAGTCGGAATTGACTTGATGGCACACAAAAACAATACAGTCATGCACCACATACATCCGTTCAGGCAACGTCTGACGACACATATATATCCATGGTCCCATAAGGTTATAATGTTTTTGTTGTCGTTATGTGCCATGGAGTCAGTTCCAACTCATAGCAACCCCATGTACAACAGAACAAAACACTGCCCAATCCTGCGCCATCCTCACAATTGTTGTTATGCTTGAGCCCACTGTTGCAGCCCGTGTCAATCCATCTTATTGAGGGTCTTCCTCTTTTTCGCTGACCCTCTATAGGATAGAGAAGAACTGCTGCAGGCACTTTTGAATGATCTTCAGCAAAATTTTACTTGCATGTGATATTAATGATATTGTTCAATAATTTCCACGTTTGGTTGGATCACCTTTCTTGGGAACAGGCATAAATATGGAAGTCTTCCAGTCGGTTGGCCAGGTAGCTGTCTTCCAGATTTCTTAGATGTTTGCTGAAACATTTCAATTGCTATTCCATTAATTCCTGGAGCCTTGTTTTTTGCCAATGCCTTCAGTGCAACTTGGACGTCTTCCTTCAGTAACATCGGTTCTTGATCATATGCTACCTCCCATAATGGCTGAACATCAACCAGTTCTTTTTGGTATAGTGACTCTGTGTATTCCTTCCATCTTCTTTTGATGCTTTCTGCATCATTTAATATTTTTGCCCGTAGAATCCTTCAGTATTGCAACTCGAGGCTTGAATTTTTTCTTCAGTTCTTTCAGTTTGAAAAAGGCTGAAAACTCCAGGTCTTCGCACATTTAATTATATTACTTTGTCTTTTCGAGCCTCCATATGAAATCTTCTGTTCAGCTTTTTTATTTCATCAAATCTTCCATTCTCCTTAGCCACTCAATGTTCAAGAGCAAGTTTCAGAGTCTCTTCTGACATCCATTTTGTTTTTGTTTTTTCTTTTCGTCTTTTTAATGACCTTTTGCTTTCTTCATGTATGATGTCCTTGATGTCATTCCACAGCTCGTCTGGTCTTCAGTCATTAATGTTCAATGTATCAAATCTATTCTTGAGATGGTCTCTAAATTCAGGTGGAATATACTCAACGTTGTACTTCGGCTCTCATCGACTTGTTCTAATTTTCTTCAGTTTCAACTTGAACTTGCATAGGAGCAATTGATGGTCTGTTCTGCAGTCAGCCTCTGGCCTTGTTCTGACTGATGATATTGAGCTTTACCATCGTCTGTTTCCACAGATGTAGTCAATTTGATTCCTGCGTACACCATCTGGCTAGGTCCATGTGTAAGTCGCAGTTTATGTTGTTGAAAAAAGGTATTTGCAATGAAGAAGTAGTTGGTCTGGCAAAATTCTATCATGTGATTTCCGACATCCTTTCTACCACTAAGGCCGTATCTTCCAACTACTGATCCTTCTTCATTTCCAACTTTCACATTCCAATTACCAGTAATTATCAATGCATCCTGATTGCATGTTCCATCAATTTCAGACTGCCGAAGTTGGTAAAAATCTTCAGTTTCTTCATCTTTGGCCTTAGTGGTTGGTGTGTAATTTTGAATAAAAGTCAGATTAACTGACAGCGTTGTATTTCAGGATAGATCTTGAAATGGTTTTTTTTGACGATGAATGCAATGCCATTCCTCTTCAAGTTGTCATTCCTGGCATAGTAGACCATATGATTGTCCAATTCAAAATGGCCAGTATCAGTCCAATTCAGCTCACTAATGCCTAGGATATTAATGTTTATGCATTCCATTTCATTTTTGACATTTTCCAATATTCCTAGATTCATAGTTCATACATTCCACGTTCAGATTATTAATGGATGTTTGCAGCTGTTTCTTCTCATTTTGAGTCATGCCACAACAGCAAATGAAAGTCCCAAAAGCTTGACTCCATCCACATCATTAAGGTCGACTCTACTTTGAGGAGGCAGCTCTTCTCTAGTCGTATTTTGAGTGCCTTCCAACCTGAAGGGGTTCATCTTCCGGCACTGTATCAGACAATGTTCCACTGCTATTCATAAGGTTTTCACGGGCTAATACTTTTCAGAAGTAGACCACTGGGTCCTTCTTCCTAGTCTGTCTTACTCTGGAAGTTCAGCTGAAAACTCTCCCCATGGGTGACCCTGCTGGTATTTGAATACCAGCGGCATAGCTTCCAGCATCATAGCAACATGCAAGCCCCCACAGTACAACAAACTGACAGACATGTGAGGGAGCCAATTTAAAAAAAAAAGAGCCAAAGATTAGCCAGGCCATGGTTAAGAGCTCAGCTGCTAACCAAAAGGTCAGCAGTTCAAATCCCAGCTGTTCCTTGAAAACCCTATGGGGTAGTTCTACTGTGTCGTATAGGGTCACTATGAGTCGGAACTGACTTGACAGCACCTAACAACAGCATAAAACAAACAAGAACACAGGTAGTTCAACCATGTATATGAGACTAAATGGGCACACCAGCCCAGAGGCAAGGATGAGAAGGCAGGAGGGAACAGGAAAGCTAGACGAATGGAAATGGGGAACTCAAGGTCGAGAAGGGGAGAGTGTTAACACGTCGTGGGGTTGGCAACCAATGTCACAAAACAATATGTCTATTAATTGTTTAATGAGAAACTAATTTTCTCTGTAAGCTTTAACCTAAAGCACAAAAATAAGTGTATTAACAAATTTAAAAGAATTGAAATCATGCAAAATATGTTCTCTAGCCATAAAAGAATTAAACTAGAAAGATATCTGATAATACCAAGTACTGGTGAGGATGCAGAAAAACTGGATCTCTCATTAATTGCTGGTAGCAATACAGAGTGTAAGCCACTTTGGAAAAGAGTTTGGTGTACACTTACCATATGATCCAGCAATCTCACACCTAAGTATTTACCCAAGAGAAATGAAGACTTACATTTACACCAAAATTAATACACAAATGTCTATAGTAACTTTATTCATAATAGTAAAAAACGAGAAACATCCAAATGTCTTTGAACTGATGCATGGATAAACAAACTATATCTGCTATTCAGCAATAGAAAGGAATGAACAACTGATACATAGAGTATGAATGAATCTCAAATGTGTTAAGCTACGTGAACAAAGCCAGGCTCAAAGGCTACATAATCTATAATTATATTAACATGACAGCTGGAAAAGGCAAATTAGAGGACTAGAAAACAGTAGGGGTTGTAAGTGGCAGTAATGGTTTATAAAAGGGCAGCACAAAGGAATTTTGGGGAGTGATGGAACTGTTCTTTGAGTGTAGTGATGGTTTACCAGACTATACATTTGTTTAAACTCATAGAAGAACTGTATACCAAAAAGAGTGAATTTTACTGCATGTAAACTTTTTTCAGTAAATTATGAAGTTTTAACAATTCTGATAAAATAAAAGGCAATGAACTTTTTCCCCATGTTTTCTGCCTATGGTCAGTCACCAAAACAGAAATCAAAACCAAACCATTAAGCCTTGTTTATACTGTTAATTCTGGGTGATTTGTCAAAGAAAAGGAATGTGCCAATCATCAAAATCCACAGATAATCCTGAAGCACAGTTTGAGCTTCTCACAGCCTCTGAGCTGACACTCACAAAGCTTTTTCGGAACTGCCAAAGTGGCCTGATTGAGTTTCAGCATCACTGTTGAGACCTCTCCCTGTGCGGCCATTAATAATCAGTGAAATGGCCCAAAAAGAGAGGACTGGAAGGGACATGAGTCTCAGAAATCTGCTAACTGCATCATAAATTTCTGAATGACTGAGAACTGAACATAATAAAGTCCATGGCTACCGCCTTCCCTGTTTCATAGACCTACCGACAGCTCTGAAGCAGAAATCAAGCCTGTATCAATAATCACATGATACTGGGTAAACCTGAAGAGGCTTGTGAGGCTGGCTTGATCTGGAGCTGTGTTGACTGTCACCCACCAAACTACAGTCAGGAACATCTGTACTCGGAGCCTCTGATGAGTTCCAGTTTAGACTTGCTCCCCAGTCACACTGGTGATTATTTTTATCTCCTAACGTTTACAGTTTAACTAATTCACTAATGACTAAGACAATTTTAAAGACTAAGCAGGCCCCACTAGCTAAATGGTTGTTGCACTTTAGTTAACGTGCAAAGGCTGTCCACTGCCTGCAGTTAGCTAATAACCTATTATAATTAAGAGCACTTGGGGAAAGTGTCCCGTCAGCGGGAGCCCTGGAGTTGTTATCCTAATGCGCTAAAGATCTTCATCAGACCTTCTCTGTTTCACATGAGAAGTAACTGATGTGGCCCCTGCTCTGATTCTCTTAAGTCTAAAAGTAATTTGGGTCCTAATTCCAAAAACTCACAGCACTTTTCTTCATTAGCATGGTTTTTCTCCAACTGATGTGGGAGCTGGTGCTGGGAAGAGAAAAACAAATAACCACCTTCTTATTTACTCATCTCCAATTCTGCCTTGCGAAAGCACATCTATCTCAGCAGGAGGGCATCAGCAGGTGTAAGCCCCAGGGGCACCCGGACAATGATTCATCCACCCCACTACAGATTTCTCCATTTGCTTGCAGTAACTCAAGCTCCTCTCGCTGATTTTTTTTTTAACTTATTTCCCTGTGTATAAGATCTACTTTGTCTCATTATTCTTAATTGGTGCTAAAAAGCCTATTTTGTACGTAGTGAAAACAATCCTGGATGTCCTACACAATTAACTATTGCATCACCTACCACCACTTCGCAGGAATAAGAAACAGGTGATGATGGTTTCAGAGAGCAGCGCATCAAGAGTCAAGTAAAATAACAGCAAATAACAGCATGCCAGCGTGGCCAGAAGACCCACCCTCATCACCCTCGTCATTATTACTGTCATATAAGAACACACATGGAAATATATGTCTGCCATCCTTCCTTGTCTATCCCACATTCCAGGGCAAGAGGTAGAGGAGAGATGAATGGCATACATGTTCCTCAATCCCCACTACCCAAAGGTAGAGCGTGTCTAACCAGTTGCCTTCAAGTTAAATCTGAATCATCTAACCCCGTGTGTCAGAGTAGAACTATGATCCGCAGGGTTTTCGACACTGATTTTTCAGAAGTAGATGGCCATACCTTCCTTCCGAGGTACCTCTGGGTTAACTTGAACCTCCAACCTATTAGTTAGCAGCCAAGCATGGTAACTGTTTGCACCACCCAGGGACTCCACAAAGTGTCTGAATAAAGAAAATATGATGGATCTATCAAAAGGGGGAAAATGTGAGATTAATTATATATATTGTGAAACAAAAGACACTATTGCATTGGTTCTGAAATTGTGTAAAATTTTATCTTTTATCAAGTTAGAAATGAGATACAAAGAAAACCTCTGATCACTTTGGTGCTGAATCACCTGGTGGAGAGTCTTCAACTTGGGTTTTCAGATCTCCTATATCCTTACTGATTCTTTGTCTACTGGTTCTATGGATTACTGAGAGGTGTTGAAGTCTCCAACTGTGTAACATGTGCCACCCTCACACACAATTCTCCCCAACATTTTTGCCACTCTAAACTCTACTATTATTGTCACCATTTTAAAAATGAGGAAACTGACGCACAGGGAGTTTTAAGTAACTTGCATAAGGCCACACAGGTAGTAAACGATAGAGCCAGCATTCAAACCAAAGCAGAGCTTCAGATCAGTTCGTTCCAGTGCAAACCCCTGCTGAGAATTTTCATTTCCACCCCAGATATACTGAATCAGAATCTACAGTTTAACAAGATCCCCAGGTGATTCTTACGTATAATAAATTTTGAGACCCACTACTCTACTAGAGGTTCTCAGAACTGATCCCTAACCAGCAGCATTAGCATCGCCTGGGAACTTGTTACAAATGCAAATTCTCAGCAGGGGTTCAGACCAAAACTAAAATACTGAACTTCAGTAGTTTGTCTCCAGAATCCCTGCTCTTCACCACCATGCGTCCTGTCTCATCTAAGAGCACACAAGGTGAGGCCATGCTTTACAAGGTGTTTGTGGTACAAGTCAACTTCTAGGTGAGCTCAAGTACCATCCCTCTCTACACCCTCTCCCAACTCCACCTCCTGCAACACACACTGAAGGAGCACTGTGGGTGTGTTGTTAGGAGTTGCAGCCTTCAGTGGGCCAGAGGAGGGTAAAAGTCCTTGCTTCTGCATGAAGACCTCTTTGGGGTTCTCTCTCTCTTTCCAGCTTCTCTTGATTCTTAGCTTCATGCTCTTCCAGGGTGCTGGGGTAGGAAGATCTGAGCCTTGCGTTGGGAGGGACCTCCTGCTCTGGAGAGGCCTGGAATGGGGGAGATAAAGCCAACACTGCTCTGGGGCTTAACAATTCACCTGTCCTTTCTTTTTTATGCCATCAGAGTGGCAAGACCTCAGAGGTCAAGTACGGAGTGTGGTCTTCGAGGAAGGGGCAATGTTTTCCTGTTTTCAGATTTGGCCTTAGGCTACTAAGGCAAAAGAAGTCCTTCTGGCTCAGCCAAAGCTTACCCTAGTTTATCCAGACCAGGATGTCTCACAGGAGTTAGGGCCAAAGCTATACAGGAATGAACACTGTTACTCTCCTGGAATATGGCCTCTGTGTATACTTCTCTTGGGGACACTGTAATGGTGGAACACTGACCATCTCTGTTTTCATCAGAGATAAAACCATAAGTAAGATTCTTCATAGGAATGGAATACCTACTTCTAAACCCGAGAAATGTAAGTCTCCATCCAGGATTTTGCTGAAGAAGTTTTCTGCTGTAGGCCTCAGTGATTTTTTCCCCCTAGACCTGAGGCTCCTTCCTCTAATTTAGATTAGAGCAAACTTTCGACCCAACGCAGAGCAAGCTGAAATTGCAGTGGCCAGGGTGCCTGGTATCTTGAAAGCAAAGGATGACTCACCACACTCTCTAATCTGTTGAGGAAAGACTGAGAGATGATATCCAAGCACTTCAGAAGACCAGCTTTTAAAAGCTCCCAGACAAGCCCAGCAAGGGGGTGTTTTATCCTGCTGCTTTCACTATTCACCAGGCCTCGTGAAGAATCATTCCCATAGGGTCCCAGAGCAGCCTGGCTTTAGGGGTCAGCATAGTGTGGTGGTGAAGAACAGGGATTCTGGAGTCAAACTACCCAGCTCTACCATTTATTAGCTGAGTGACCTTGTGCAAGTTACTTACCCTCCCTGATCCTCAGTTTCCTCATTTTTGAAATGGTGAGAATAATGACAGTAGCTACCTTCTAGGGTTGTTACTGGGATTAAATGAGTTAATATTTGAATAGTGTTAAGGTCAAGTGTATGAAACATAGTTAGTGCTATGTGAGTGTAACTACAAAACTGATAGAAGACTGGTGATAACACCAGAGTGGTAACTTATTTTACACTGAGGAAATAGAGTTGTCGGATAACCTGGGGACTCATGTTGACCTGACGTGGCCCCAAGGGAAGTCAAATCAGGGTTCCTGGTGAACATAGAATGCTGGTAAGCAAGGGGAGTTGTTATGATTTAAGAAGCTAGTAGCATTAGGCTCTGATATCATTTTGGATTGGAATATTGGACTGGAACATTTCTCAGGTTTAGAAGTAGATATTCCATTCCTATGGAGAATCTTAGGGTTTTAATTTACCTCTGATGAAAACAGAGATGGTCAGTGCCCCACCATTACAGTTTCCCCAAGAGAACTATACACAATTATTAGGCAAGAATTGTGGGCCTGGCTCACAGTGGCCCTATGGGACAGGACAGATTAGAACAGCCCCATAGGGTTTCCGAGGCTGTAAATATTTACAGAAGCAGACTGCCACATCTTTCTCCAATGGAGTGGCTGGTGGGTTTGAACTGCCAACCTTTTGGTTAGCAGCTGAGTGCTTGACAAGGGCACCACCAGGGCTTCTAGGAGAGAGAATTGGTTAGAGGGCTCTAAAACCCACCAGAAGGATATAAAAGAATTGTGAGAGTAAAGATTAAGGTTTTTCTGAGAAGAATTTTTGGAAAGAACCATTGGAGTGCCACAAATCTCACCCCTGGGCAGAAAGAAGGAAAGAGGGGTTTCGGTTTTCACCTTAAGTCTAGTGAGACAGGCTTCAATGAAACTACTCAGCTTGATGTATTCATGGTAGTTGGGGGACACAGGGTTTGGCCAAATGATGCCCAAAATTCTTTCCATTCCTAGATGTCTATGTAAGTAAGCTGAAACTCTTTGCAAACTGTATAGTACTTTATAAATATATTTAAAAAGTTAAAAAAGAAAAAAACAAAGAATTGTGGGCCAGGGATGAAGGGAGTTATCTGGTCCCTATAAACTTATCTTGCATATTTCTGCACTGATCCATTGTACATTATAGCAATTGTAATAACAATAGTAATGTTAAAACTTGGTGAACACTTAACTATGTCCACTATAAACATAAATATCCTCTCATATATTCCTCACAACACTCCTCTAAACACTTACAGAAGAGGAAACCAAGGTTTAGACAGACAGACATAGTCCCTCTGGGATTTTGCCCTTGCAGTTTCCTTGCCGGGAACATACATTTGCCAGTCACCTGGACAACTCCTAACCATCATTCAAGGCTCTTTTCTGGCATCTAGAAAGCAGGCCTCAACTCCCCTCTCTGGAACCTCCTCTGAGTCAGCCACCCTTCCTCTCTTCTCCCACAGTCTTCTACATTACCTCAGCAAAACACTACACCTGCATTAAAATGTTCTCAGCTGTCTCCCCCACTAGGTCAGAGCCTGTGCCTTGTTATGACTAAATCTTCCTTCCCTCCAGAAGGTTCTCATTATCTGGAAGAAATTACCACTTACTAGAATGAGCACAGTGCCTGATATTGAGTAGGTAGGTGCTCAAAACACTTGGGAAATCACAAATTACATGACGATAAAGGACTCAAGCATCAGACGAGTGATTGGATTAGGGACTTTTTAAGGTCCCTTCCAATTCTGAGGCATTTTGGTTCTGAGGCTCAGATTTGAGCCTGGATGGCATAAGCAGATGATGAAGACCTCCACTGACAGAAGTGGTTTCAAGAGGAAGATAAGAAAATAAGTTTCGAGTTCAAATCAGTCAAAAAACCACCCATTCAAAGTTGGTAAACTTATCTAAAAGTAGAAGACCCGAACTTTTTTTAAAGAAAAAAACGCACAATACACTATTATAATGCCACCCTACACTACACCATTTCTAATTTTCCAACATAAATTTCTTCATAGGTCCAAGATATTCTAGTAGTTTGACCCTAGAAATAATCCTATTTGAGTAACATCCTCTAAGAGTAAAATACTCGGATATATAACATAGATAATATCTTGAAGGACACAAAAATACCATATAGGAAAAGATAAGAGACTCCCCACAGGATCAGCCCCTCCCCATAGCCAAATGGCCCCTGCAACAGTACCAATGGGTTCCTGTTGGGCCCCATTCCCAGCCTAGATGCACAGTTGACCTCTACTGATTAGCTCTGTGACCTTCACCAGGGCGCCTCATTCACTAGTCATTCTTTTCTGCCATCTCAGGGCTTCATGAATTGCAAATCAATTCAAAATTGATCAGCACACATCAACTCCCATTTAAACTCTGTTCCAAAGTTTAGCTGTTTCTGTTAGTCCAAAATCTGTCATAAACTTTTCACACTAGGAAGCCCATGGTGAGAATCTCTCTCAGTAGAAAGCATATTTATTTCACTTAAGCACTGGAAACAAGCTTAACAAAATGTAGCATGGTCCTTTTGTCTTGTTTTCAGTGTCTCTTCATTGCAGGAGAAACATTTGCTACCAGCTTCTGGTAGAAGTCGGGCTTTGATTGCCAGTGTCATTATCTAAATTTCGGCACAAATATTAATTGCTTCAAGAATAACAAAGACTGTGGTCCTCAATCTCTGTTACAGAGAAGGCCAAATTTAATCTGAGGGCTGTGGGAATATTAATTCCTTTGTGGAATTCAATGCAAGATAATGTGCTTGTGTTCTGCTACAAATCTGTACTTTCAAATTGAGTTTGCCAATTGCAGTTCCACTGTAGAACAAAAATCAAAGTTTAATGTGTCTTTTTACACCTGCTTTCCAAATGCATTTCAGAGTTCACTTGCAGCACAGATAAGCACTGTAATCTGCAATTTTGGATTTTACCCAGGGGAAGATGTGTGGTTATTATAACTTGTGAAAATGCTCCCTCCTGAGTCGGCCCATTTCTTTTAGATAGCTCTAAATGTTGGAAACTACTTTATTAAATTGAACTAAATCTGCCTTTCTGAAATTTTTCCATTTCCAAGTGGGAACACCTTCTAGGTAAAAGCTCCAGGGGCCCAAATTCCGCCTATCATAAAGAATGACTTTCTAACAATCCAAAATGCCTCAGTAGACAGTGAGTTCCCTATCAACATGACCACTGAATGTCACTGAGTGTGTACTATGTGCCAAGCACTCTTTTAAGTACTTTAGTTATATTAAATCTTCTATCAACAGTGTCTTGAAGTGGGCGCTATTATTATCCCCATTTTACAGATGAAACTGAGGCATAGGGAGTTTAAACAACTTACCGAAAGTCACACACATAGATAGTAAATGGGTAAATGGGTGCCAGGACTCAAATCCAAACAGTCGAAATCTACTGACCATACTGCCAAGCACTGTGTTATTGGATCACCACTTGGCAAGGAGAAATCCAGTAGTAAAGGAGGTTTGCACTAACTGAGATTTGAAGTCTTTTCTAACCATGAGAATCTATAGCACATGGAATGTTCATGAAATCTGAACATTTCTCCTTAACTACCACGTCTCTCAAAGTCTAGATTACTTCTCTTAGTACTCATCTTGGATGCTTATACTTCCTCTATCATGGCACTTATCCAGCTATCTCATAATTGCTTATTTCACTGGATTTCTCCCACACAAAACTGAACTTCCTTAGATTAAGAAGCACCTTCTATCTCTTTTCATCATTGCATCCTAAGTGCCTAGCACAGTGCCTGTAGACAGTCAAGAAATATTTGTTGGCTAAATGAATGAAATATATAATGTGCCAATGGTACCATCCCATTGTTCCACAATTTAAATTTCAGCCAAGTCTTACTGCAGAATTAGATTCTAGAATAAAGTCTGGAAGGAAACAGATATACACACACTAGAAGTTAAACGTCTTTGAAAAGCATATTATTTTATGCTTATTGTCTGTTGGTTACAAAAAAAGAATATAAATATTTAACAATAAGAGATTTTTTAAAGTATGATCTTTTCACCCAATGGAATGTTGGACATGGGAACATTCTCAATACGTTAAGTAAATATATACACATTTATATATATATATCAACCAGTAAACTTATTTTGTGTGTGTGTGTGAGACAGAGAGAGAGAGAAAGAAATGAAAAGAGAAAATATAAAAACGGATATGCACATGAAGGTTACTGAAAGAATGTGCTATACCCTAAATAATAAACAATATTTTTCTCTGTTGTAGAATTAAGGTCAAAGAGGTAAAGTTTATTTTTTTCTATGTCATTTCTCTATTTTCTAAATTCTCTACAATTAACATGTATTCCATTTTTGAAAAGTAAAGAGAAGGTGGGTTTTTTCTCTTGCAAAATACAAAAGAATTACTTGTATAAAATAATTAGAAGGTTTTTTTTTCTTTTCCCACTCATTGCAACAAATGCACTAACTCCCATCAAGTGATTAAAACAAACAAACAATGAGACCCTGAAAAGAAAAACAACTGTTAGTGCTGGTTGTAGAAATGAAAAAGGAAATAAACAGGTGTAAGGCAGTGATGGTTCTTGACCTAGAAATACATATTTTATAGGGGAAATTATATTTTAAAAATTCTAGACAAAAATAGTTTTTCTAAATGTTTTCTTTAGGTCTTATTATTTTTCCCCTATATAACACCGGATTTGGCAATTTCTGAAAAGTGTTATGCCAAGATTCCAACTTCTTTAATTTTTTCCCCTGCCCTAGCAACAAGAAAGAAAGGGTGGAGAGAAGGCAAAGAGGAGAATGAGAGAGAAGGAGGGGGAGTAATGCTGGTTGCTGTCTCTTGTAAAAGAAGAATTCACTTGTCAACTGATGAGGGTAATTCTTAGGAAATCTTCTTCTAAAGTGAGGAGGGGAGGGTTGTGGAGGAGAGTGTGCCTTCAAGTCAGTAAAAAGTGGCAGTCCTTTCATCTATTTGTGGGAAGGGGTGGTGTGTGATTAAGAGAAGGAGCAAAGGTTAGGGGGATGACATTCCAGATGAGAGCATGGGGTGATTAGTAGGCAAACTGCTCCATCTCTCTGTACCTTTGAGTCAAATAAGCAATAATAACCTCGGAACCATTTATCATTGATACAGGACCTCCCCATAAGCCACAGAAACTGTCTGCATTAAAAAAAAAAAAACAAAACAAAACAGTATTTTAATAAAACTGAATTCTCAACAAATTGTTGTTGTTAAGAGATGGCCATGCAATCACGAAAAACAAAAACCCAGAAGTGTGTGTGTGTGTTTTAAAGAGACAACTATAGGATACAGAGGGCAATAACTTGAAGAAAAAAAAAATTGAGAGTGAAAACATTAAGAGTCAGCACATAGTGGATGAGATAGGCCATCTGAAGACATTGCCCACCCTAAGAAATGGTGCCTAAATATCTAGTTGATGTGGATACGAGATATACTTGGAGTCCAATCTGGGTGTTCAGGGAATATCCTCAGGACTGAACTATGACTACAGACAGATGTGATCTAATCAAATACGTGCAACCTGACTGCCTGAGGCTGGGACGTGACTAGGAATGATCTCAGAGCAGACAAAAAATATTGAGAACAATACACAACAACATGGACAGAATGGGACAGGATAGCTGGTGATAGGGAACCCAAGGTTGAGTAAGGACCGTGTTGATGTGTTGTGAGGTTGTTAACCATTATCATAGGGCTAATGTGTACTAACTGTTTAATGAGAAATTATTTTGTCCTGTAAACCTTCATCTAAAGTAAGAATAGCAGCACAACTGGAAAAGCATAGTCGTCACTGAACTGTGCACGTAGAAATTTTTTGAAATG
>NW_004444046.1:5711418-5714321 GCF_000243295.1 Trichechus manatus latirostris | reverse complement strand
CATGCAGAGGTCCCCATCAGCTAATGCAGCACGGATCTGCCATCTTGGACTCCTGTCAGAGATCAGTGAACAGGGAGTACAGGGAAGAAGCTTTACGAAGCTCCCAGCAGGAGACAGAATAACTGGTAACCAGCCATATAGGCTTCCCACCCCCTACCCTTTTGCACTCCCACTTAGCCTCCTCTGCTTATTGCAGCCACAGTTTCATGGCTGGGAAGCACCCTAGTGTAACCTGGATTCCACCAGCCCGCACTGACCGGCTCCCTGAGTGCCTTTTGTTAGCGACTGGTGTTACTTTTTTCCGCTTCTTTAGATTTCTTCCTTACCTCTCACCACCTCCCCCTCCTTTCTCTCAAATACTTGGCTCCATGTGCCATCTTTGCTTCTTCCTGAAAGGCTGAAAAACACTGCTTGACTGTGAAACTGCTTCCCGGCCTGTGCTGCCATGCTGGTAGGACCCCTGGGGCTTTTTTGTTTGTTTGTTTTCTCTGATTTGTTTGTTTTCTTTTCTTGGCTTGGAATCCCCTTCTAGCCAGGCAACACCACGCAGCTTGGAAGCTACTCCCTTGCTCTCCGCAGATGCACAGGGACATCCCTGGCGGCATTTCTTTTTTCTTGTTTGGTTGTTTTTTTTTTTTTTTGGTTTGTTTCTTTGTTTTGTTTTCTTCTCTCTCTTATTCCCTTTTTGTCTTTCTTCATTACCAGTTCCTCAATTTATTCATTTTTTTTCTTTTATCCTTTTTCTTTTTTTTCCATTTTTGTTTTTCCTCATTTCTTAGTCTCTCATCTCTCCACTCCAATAGCAAGCTCACTTAGCACTTTTTTGTTTGTGTGTATGTTTTTGGCTCCTGTTCCTCTCTCCTCTCTTTCTTCTTTCCCATACCCATCTTAGCTCCACACAGCACAATCTACCCCCTCCTTCCTGCCTACCTGCACCATGCACTGAACATCACACTGCCAAGCAGCACAGGCACGGCCTACTGGAACCTGCCCTGCACTGATTCCCAGTCCACACTGGCAGCCCTGGTACGTGCCACAAACAACCCATCCTAGCAACTCCTCTTCAGCTGGATCTGCCCTGCTGTACCATACCTGAGTGAATGACCCTGCCTATTGGAGAAGGAGGTGAAAAGTATCATGCCCACAGACGAGCAAACAACGAAGAATGCAGAGGCCGACTGCTCAGACATGACCAAATAAAACAAAAAACAGGATGAAACAAACAAATTACAATCAATAAACGAGGAAAATAACCACTGAATGCCCTGAAGATGGTAGACAATATCAAAACATTTACAAAAATAGGACAGGATGATTCCAGTAGGCATCCAAAATAAAACACCAGCTGACCTTCCAGTAGAAGAAAAGGCACTAGACCTAACTGATAGGGAATTCAAATCTCTAATATTCAGAATTCTCCAAGAGTTGAAGCAAAAAGCAGATAAAAATGAGGAAAAAATAGACAAATTCATTCTAAATACAGACAAAAAAATGGAAGAATTCAAGAAAATAATACAGGAACAAAATGCCAAAATAAATTCACAACTAGAAAACATACAAAAACAACAATTAGAAATCAAAAAGATAAACAAGATTTCAGAAATGGATAGTGTCATAGAAGGGCTGAGGAGCAGGTCTGAAACAATGGAAGATAGGACCAGCAAAGTTGAAGACAAACACTTGGATACAACTCTGTTTGAGGAAAAATCAGAAAAAAGAACAAAGACAAATGAAGAAACCCTGAGAATTATGTGCAATACAAAAAGCAAAAATTTTCGAGTGATCAGACTTCCAGAACAGGGGAGAAAACAGAAAACACAGACAGGATCAGTGAAGAATTGCTGACAGAAAACTCCCCCAATATCATGAAAGATGAAAAGCTGACCATCCAAGCTCAATGACCTGCATATAGGATAGAACCCAAAGAAAATCACCAAGGCATATCATAATCACACTAGCTAAAATAAAAGATAAAGAATCCTGAGAGCAGCTCAAGAAAAACAAAAAGTCACATACAGAGGAGAAACTATAAGAGTAAGCTTGGATTATTCAGCAGAAACCATGCAGGCAAGAAAGCAATGGGATGGCATATATAAAACCTTGAAAGAAAAAAATTGCCAGCCAAGAATAATATATCCTGCAAAACTCTCATTCATATATGATGGTGAAATTAGGTCATTTCCAGATAAACAGAAATTAAGGGACTACGTAAGAACCAAACCAAGCTTACAAGACTTATTAAAGGGAGTCCTTCGATCTGAGAACAAACAACATCAGACCACAGGCTGAATATACGACATAGGATTGTACTAGCCAGATACAAACCCAGGAAATGAACTCTTAAGGACTACGCAAAACCAAAAGAATTACAACAGGGAACCAGAGAGGTTAATCTGTAAATGACAAAAGCATCAGAACAATAAAAGAGGGAATAAACGGTGTAGGTATAGAACCTTCCAATGGAAAGGAAGGTAAGACAATACCAAGTAATAATAGACTAGTTCAAATCTAGAAAGATAAGGGTAAACTCCAAGGTAACCATAAAGAAAGTTAACAAACCTACTCATCAAAATAAAGAAGAAAAACATCAAGTCTCAGTAAAAACAAAACCTATAAGAACAGAAGAACTAAATAAAAAATCCACAGACAAAAGTTACTCAGCACAGGAGAGTAAGAGGAACAAAGAAAACATGAGCACCACTAAAATAGTACTACAAAATGCAATCCCACTCCTAGGAATATACAGTAGACAAATAAGAGCCATCACATGAATAGACATATGAACACCTATATTCATTGCAGCACTGTTCACAACAGCAAAAAGATGGAAACAACCTAGATGCCCATCAACAGATGAATGGATAAACAAACTATGGTACATACACACAATGGAGTATTATGCA
>NW_004444046.1:5704608-5710290 GCF_000243295.1 Trichechus manatus latirostris | reverse complement strand
AGGTTTGATGGGAAGCCTAGGGGGCAGTGAGTTGAAGATAATGGTGATGGAATAATTTGGAAAAGGATAGGGAGAATAGCAGCACCACTGGAAGAATGTAATCAATGTCACTGAATTGTACATGTAGAAACTTTCAAAATGGTGTAACTTTGGCTATGTATATTTTCACCAAAAAAAAGGTCCTCAAGGTCGAGAAGAGAGTGTTAACATGTCGTGGGGTTGTTAACCAATGTCATAAAACGATGCGTACTGACTGTCTAATGAGAAACTATTTGTTCTGTAAACCTTCATCTAAAGTACAATAAAAAAAAAATTAAAAGAAAAACTATATCAGCCATTGAAACCCTATGGAACCCAGTTCTACTCTGACACACATGGGATCGCCATGAGTCAGAATCGGCTCAGTGGCAATTGGTTTGGTTTTTAAACTTGGTTCTAGGTTCTTGACTCACTTGACTCTGGAAACTAAGTGTGTGAGGCCTGATTTATCATGGCTGACAAAGGCAATGGGGGAAACATGGGCAGGAAGTCATTATTACTTGCTTGCAAGTACAGAAAGGGGACTTAAAATTGAAATTGATTGGCCCTATCTATTCCTCTGGATCTAGAGGTAATTGTTTTATTAAAACATACCTAAAGATGATAACTTTAACTGCTCTTTAAAAATAAACAAGTTACAGGCAGCTTAGCTAACTCCATGCACCCTCAGTCGTATATTGAGAAGAGTTCTCAACAGCATATGAAAAAGTTTTTCATTTATTCTATGCATTTTAAGGGTTTTAATGTGGTACTGAATTAACAGATGTTTACTTAAGGTTAAAACATGAAAATTCAAAGCCTTGTATGAAATATTGTTATGAGTTGTCATTCCTTTACCTTGTAAATACCCCTTCACAATGATTAATTAGATCTAAAGTTCTGTGCCAGGCAAATTTAAATAGATCATCATTTTAAATCCAACTTTGGCAAAATATTGATATATAAAGAGACCACTTATCTTGTTCTTTCTTGTTTACATGTATACATCTTGAATTTTGTTGCGAGCCATTGCAAGCATGTTTGTTTAACTTTGATTCTTTTATAAATAGATGTACAATACCTTTCTCTCTGTTGGGCTCTCATCTAGCTACTTTGAAAAGTCAAGTATTCTTACTGTTTATATATTAACCCTTCTTAAATTAATAATTACGGCTTTTCCTGAAATGTTTTATCCTATTCTAAATGGTCACTCCATTGTGCTCCATATGTATTTTTATAAAATTTTATAAAATACAAAAAAAAAACCAAGCAAAATTAATCTTTGAGCTCCAAGTCAGAATAGTGTTTTGCTTTTTTTTCCATGGGTTGGGGGGCTGTGTGTTTGAGGGTGAGGTGTTGACTAGGAGGACAAGAAGGAAGCTATGTTCTATAACTTCATCTGGGTAATATGAAGTATATGCATTTGTAAAGGTTCACTGAGGAGGCAGGGCCAAGATGGCGGAGTAGTCAGACGCTTCCAGTGGACCCTCTTACAACAAAGACACGAAAAATACAAGTGAATTGATTATACATGGCAATCTGGGAGCCCTGAACATAAAAGGCAGAGTTGAGGAACCAGACTGAGTGGCATGGGGAGGAAGAGACGGTTCAGAAGCAGCGAGGAGTTGCCAGACCTGACCCAGCGAGATCCTGAGCCCTCAGGCCTGATCAGCTTGGGGGTAAGCAGTGAGGCAGGCAAGCGGCAGTGCTCAGGAGGCACGTTTTCTGCACCGGGATATACCTAGCACCAGAGAGTCTACACGGCCACCCAGAACCAGTGAGAAGAAGCCCTCATTGGCGAAAGATAAGTAATTGCATACAGCCTACCGCGCGGATCAAAAACACCTCACTTAGAGAAAAATCTCTCTCCCATTTACCTCCCCACTCCCTGCTCTGCACTGGGTCCCAGACGGGCTTCAGCAATTGTCAAGTCCCCTGGGCTGGAAGTAGGATCCGTCACACGCCCTGAGCCATGTTCCCAGCCTTAGAGAGTGAACAAATTAACAAACAGGGAAAAAATAAACTGCTGGTTCCCCTAAGCCAGGAACCCAGTGTAGAGACAGCTCCTTTTCCTAGGCACAGGCATAAGGGATCCATGGATTTTGAGTGACTTTCCCCCTGCCTAGACTTGTGTGAGCCCATTTCAACAGCATAGGCCCACATTACCGCAGTACAACAGGGTATATACCAGAAGTCTAACTTCAACTGTTTCAGCTGTGAAGTGGCAGGTTCGTGATATTTGACACTGCTCTGCCCATTAAGTGGGGTCTTCACCTACCCACATCAGGGGCCTAAGGACTAATGGCTCCACCCATGCCACTTAGCCACCTGCGATAGGGGCTCATGAATAAGAGGTGCTCCCCAGTCCTTACAGTCAACAGCATTGGGTGCTCATACTCCGGCTACAAAACCCACCAACCTATGCACTCTAGGGAACAGGGACACGCTTTCCTCCTGGACACTCGGGGGTGGCCATCAGCCCCCTGCTACAGCCAGATGCTTGTGCCTACACCAATCACCCATGCCTGTCTCGGGCTGTATGTGAGAACCTATCTACCTGGGCACCTGAGCTGAATCCATGTGGGTGGACTCCTGAGCTCACATACCTAGTAACAGATCTAACCATCTGATGACAGGACATTAGAGCTTCAAAGGTGCCAATACTCAAACTAGCTCATATAAGCAGCCTATTTGGGCATATCAAAACAAAACAAGAAGCTAGGACACAGTAAGCATACATAAAGTAAATAAATATAACAACTTACTGATGGCTCAGAGACAACAGTAAATATCAAATCACATAAAGAGACAATTCATGATGGCTTCAGCAAGCTCCCAAAATAAAGAATCTAAAAATTTTCCAGAGGAGGAATATTTCTTGGAATTACCAGAGTCAGAATACAAAAGATTAATATACAGAACTCTTCAAGAAATTAGGAAGGAAATTAAAAAAAATGCAGAACATGTAATAGAGGAAATTAAAAAGATTAGAGAAGAGCATAATGACAAATTTAACAGTTTGCAAGAATCTGTAGGGAGACAGGAATCAGAAATCCAGAAGATTAACAATAAAATTTCAGAATTAGACAACTCAATAGAAAGTCATATGAGCAGAACTGAGGCAATGGAAGTCAGAATTAGTGAGACTGAAGATAAAGCACATGACACCAACTTATTTGAGGAAAACTCAGATAAAAAGATTTAAACTGAAGAAACCCTAAGAATTATGTGAGATGCTATCAAGAGGAATAACCTACAAGAGGTTGGAGTACCAGAACGGGGGGGATAACAGAAAATACAGAGAGAACTGTTGAAGATTTGTTGGCAGAAAACTTCCCTGATATCGTGAAAAATGACAAGATATCTATCCAAGATGCTCATCAAACCCCACATAAGGTAGATCCCAAAAGAAAGTCACCGAGACATATTATCATCAAACTTGCCAAAACCAAAGATAGAGAATTTTAAGAGTGGCTAGGGATAAACGAAAAGTCATCTACAAAGAAGAGTCAATAAGAAAAAGCTCAGAATACTCAGCAGAAACCATTCAGGCAAGAAGGCAATCGGATGACATATATAAAGCCCTGAAGGAAAAAAACTGCCAGCCAAGAATAATATATCCAGCAAAGCTGTCTCTCAGATATGATGGTGAAATTAGGGCCTTTCAAGATAAACAGAACTTTAGGGAATTTGCAAAAACCAAACCAAAATTACAATAAATACTAAAGGGAGTCCTCTGGTTAGAAAATCAGTAATATCAGATAACAACCCAAGACTAGAACTCAGGACAGAGCAACCAGATATCACCCCAGGTAGGGAAGTCACAAAAGCAAATCAAAGCTAAAGCACTGAAAATAGGGAAACATATGTCAATATGTAAAAGACAACAACATTAAAAGAAAAAAGAGGGACTTAAAAAATGTACACAGAGATTTTTCATATGGAGAGGAAGTCAAGGCGATATAAAGAAATAAAAGACTGGTATAAACTTAGAAAAATAGGGGTAAATACTAAGGTAACCACAAAAGAATCTAACAATCCTACAAATGAAAATAAAAAACCAGAAATATATAAAGACTCAGCAAACACAAAATCAACAACAATGAAAAAGATCAAAAGAAAATACATAAAGAAAAACGACTCAGCACAGAAACTTAAGTAGAACAAAGAAACTGTGTACAACACACAAAAAAAGACATAAAAATGACAGCATTAAACTCATACCTATCAATAATTATGCTGAATGTAAATGGACGAAATGCACCAATAAAGAGACAGAGAGTGGAAGACTGGATAAAAAACACATGATCCAGAAAAGGATGGAATACTCCGAAACTAAGTCTATGAAGCCAGCATAACTCTGATACCAAAACCAGGTAAAGACACTACAAAAAAAGAAAATTACAGACCAATATCCCTCATGAACATTGACCCAAAAATCCTCTACAAAATTCTAGCCAATAGAATTCAGCAACATATCAAAAAAAAAAAAAATTCACCATGATCAAGTGGGATTTATACCAGGTATGCAGGGATGGTTCAGCATTAGAAAAACAATCAATGTAATCCATCACATAAATAAAAGACAAGAACCACATGACTTTATCAATCGATGCAGAAAAGGCTTTTGACAAACTCCAACACCCATTCATGATAAAAAACTTTCAACAAAATAGGAACAGAAGGGAAATTCCTCAATATAATTAAGGGCATTTATACAAAGCCAACAGCCAACATCATCCTAAATGGAGAGACTTTGAAAGCATTCCCCTTGAGAATGTGAACCAGACAAGGATGCCCTTTATCACCACTCTCATTCAACGTTGTGCTGGAGATCCTAGCCAGAGCAATTAGGCTAGAAAAAGAAATAAAGGGCATCCAGGTTGGTAGGGAAGAAGGCAAAGGATGTCTATCCGCAGATGATATGATCTTATACACAGAAAACCCCAAAGAATCCACAAGAAAACTACTGGAAATAATAGAAGATTTCAGCAAAGTTTCAGGATACAAGACAAACATACAAAAATCAGTTGGATTCCTTTACACTAACAAAGAGAACCTCGAAGAGGAAATCACCAAATCAATACCATTTACAATAGCCCCCAAGAAGATAAAACACTTAGGAATAAATCTAACCAGAGATATAAAACACCTATACAATGAAAATTACAAGACACAACTATAAGAAACCAAAGGAGACCTGCATAAGTGGAAAAACATACCCTGCTCATGAATAGGTAGACTCAACATAGTGAAAAAGTCAGTTCTACCCAAAGCAATCTACAGATACAATGCAATCCCGATCCAAATTCCACCGGCATTTTTTAATGAGATGGAGAAACAAATCACCAACTTCATATGGAAAGGGAAGAGGTCCCAGATAAGTAAAGTATTACTCAAGTAGAAGAACAAAGTGGGAGGTCTCACACTACCTCATTTTAAACCTATTATATCGCCACGGTAGTCAAAACAGCCTGGTACTGTTACTGATACATAGACCAATGGAACAGAATTGAGAATCCAGACATAAATTCATTCACCTATGAGCAGCTGATATTTGACAAAGGCCCTAAGTATGTTAATTGGGGAAAAGACAGTCTCTTTAACAAATGGTGTGGCGTAACTGGTTCTCCATCTGCAAAAAATGGAAACAAGACCCATACC
>NW_004444046.1:5677616-5703128 GCF_000243295.1 Trichechus manatus latirostris | reverse complement strand
GGCCACAGAAACCAGAGACTTCATCAGCCTGAGACCAGAAGAACTAGATGGTGCCTGGCTACCACCAATGACAGGGAACACAACAGAGAGTCCTGGATGGAGCAGGAGAAAGGTGGGATGCACAACTCAAATTCTAGTAAGAAGACCAGACTTAATGGTCTGACTGAGACTGGAGGAACCCGGAAAGCATGGCCCCTGGATTCTCTATCAGCCCAGAGCTAAAACAATTTCTGAGGCCAACTCTTCAGACAGGGATTGGACTGGACTATGGGACACAAAGTGATACTCGTGAGGAGTGTGTCTCTTAGCTAAAGCAGATACAAGAGACTAAACGGGCAGCTTAGTCTCTTGGGAAGGCAGAGAGGGTTAGGAGCTGGTTGAATGGACATGGGGAATCAGGGGTGGAAAGGAGGAGTGTGCTGTCATGGTCTGGGGAGAGCAATTAGGGTCACATAACAATTTACATATAAATTTTTCATGGGAAAAAATAAAAGTTCATTGAGTTCTTAAGTGTACACTAAAAAATTTGTTCATTTTTCTGTATATTAGACTTCAGCAAGTTAAGAAAAAACAGAGAAAGAAACGTTAAGTATTACATGACACTTCCTAAAAGAGAGACACTGTATTGGCAGCCTACAGCATTCTGGTCACTAGGGACGTCCATGCCATTATTATAAGACGGGTGTAGTGCAAGCCTTCTTAAGGCTCTCATAACATTTCTGTCAAAGTTATCCCTTCCCTTCTTCTCAGTCCCGACAGCCTTCTGACTGCTTATTTGATCTCACGGGGAGGCTAGTAGGTGTTGATAGCACAACTCCGACCCAGAGAGACCAGGGTTTGAGTCTTGCCTTCACCACACAGACCGGCTTTGGGAACTTGGGCATGTTCTCCAAGCCATGGGTTATTCATTTGTAAGTGAGATGTCAAAATGCAAAGCATCTGACACTTTGACATCATAATAAATGTTCACACTTTAATCTCCATTTTCCCTTCCTTAGAAGGAGTATTTTGGGTGATAATTAACACAAATTATTCTGGTCACTGGTAAGCACGCTCCTCCTCTGAATAATGTTGTTATGTTAGGTGCCATTGAGTCAGTTCTGACTCATAGCAACTCTACCTACAAAAGAACAAAACACTGCCTCGTCCTGTGCCATTCTCACAATGTTGCTATGTTTGAGCCCATTGTTGCAGCCACTGTGACTATCCACCTTCTTGAGGGTCTTCCTCTTTTTTGCTGAACATCTACTTTACCAAGCATGATGTCCTTCTCCAGGGACTGATCCCTCTGATAATATGTCCGAAGTATGTGAGACAAAGACTCATCATCTTTGCTGCTAACAAGCATTCTGGCTGTACTTCTTCAGAAGACAAATTTGTTTGTTCTTCTGGCAGTCCATGGTATATTCAATATTCTTCGCCAACACCATAATTCAAAGGCATCAATTCTTCTTCAGTCTTCCTCTGAATAATACTTTAGCATTATTGTGTGTAACTGTCCCGAGAGCTGGTCATCCACTGGAGAGACTGCAGACAGTCCATCTCTGGGTCATATAAAGTTCAGGTAAGACCCCAGTGTGCTAAAAGCAGCTTGTGAGGTGCCAACAGAAGAGCCAATCTGCCTCCCTTCAACATAGCCTCTTTCCATAGCAGCTGATGGGTGGGTTTTCTGGCCAGATGCAGGGTGGCTGATGCTTCTCTCAAACTGATCTAATAATGTCTCCCCCATCTTCTCCCTTACCCTTTGTACAAAGATTTCCTCAGAGCCCAGTTCCAAGCCTGCCATATCGGGGCTAGGGCAGAGCAACCTGCAACCTCCACCTTTTACCACCACTTAGCTCATCTAGCAAACTTCCACCAAGGTAATCAGGCCATTTGAATTTTTATATTCAAAGATAATATTCTGGTAATGAACTCTGGCATTTTTGTAATTTAAGCTTAGAGTAACTGGCAGTTCTGCTCATGTGCTTGAGAATGTACTGTATTTCCAAAATACCTACAGCTCCTGCTGCCCAAATTACTGTTTACTGTTTTCTACAGAGTAGTGGTGTGGTCTGGACAGTGCCAGACCACTGAGGATTGCTGGATGCCAGGTGGCCTCTCTTCCACTCTCATTTCCTAGTTGCAAATGCCAACTGTAGCTGAAGCCCCATTTAGCTGTAGCACCAGCATCTTTTATTTTGGACTACCATGTAGCTGGAGACAATAGCACTAATATGCCATCCATATAAGACAGTGGTTCTCAACCTTGCCTGCACACTAGAATCACTTGTGAAGTTTCAAAAAAAAAAGACAATAAATGCCTGGGCAGCATCACCCAGAGATTCTGGTTTGGTTGTTCTGGGATGAGAACGGTGGTCATGGTTGTAGTCTAAAAGCTCCCCAGGCGAAAATCAAATGTGCAGGCAGAGTTCAGAATGCTGATTTAAGAAGTCTGAAAGGATAAACACCAAAATACTAATACTAGGTCCCTCTGAATGGTGGAATTACACATGAATTCTACTGTTGTTGTTGCTTTTGTTTTCTCTATTTCCAAATTAAAAAAAAAAAAAGTTTAAATTGCATATGAAAAGCTTTTTTTTTCTTCCAAAAAAGAAATGCTCAACGGATTTTAATGAGCCTTAAGTTTAACTGATATTCCCTATGCTGGAATAAATTTGAGGTGAATTGTGGAAATAATAATAAATGACAGTTTTTTAAAACTAAAATAAAACACTCAAATTTGGGGGGATTCTAACATGGTATCCTGATTGGAAGGGTCATTTTAAAGTTTTCCCTGCCCAAAAATAGCTTCACTGGCTTCACTACCCTTTTTACTCCTCTCCAAGTCAGGGGCCATGACTTACCCCCTTCTGCATATCAGGACCACCCATCCTGGGACCAGTCTCTATAGGCCAAGAGGGTATAAGAGATCCCTGTCTGACAAAGATTGGGCTTTAAATTACTCACATGGGATGCTCCGCTTGCTGCTGATTTGACTTGACTTGCACAGATTGGGGACATACAACTGCTAAGTACTGGTACTATAGTCTCTACAGTCCCCTATCAGGGGAAAACACTGCTTGGCAGGATATATACCAAGTATTTTCAGAGCATTTATGTTAATGGCGTGTAGTCCTAGTTTCTTGATAAACCTAGAAATCTCTCTGTCATCCCCTTCCAGTCTTCTCTCTATGCATATATTTTTTCTTCCATTAAAGTATTATAATGTTAATACTGTTCTGTAATGTTATTTTTTCCACATAATAACATATTGGGGGCTTCTTTCTATGCCACTTAATATTCTCCTCCAGCACCATCTTTAATGGCTCCATAATAATCTGCTCTATGGGCTTATCAGAATTTTGTTAACCAACCCTGTATTGCTGGACAGTTAGGCTGCTTAGCTTTAATAAAACATATCCTGCCTAACATTCTTAAAGCAAATCTTTGAGCATTCTTATGATGTTCTTGGAATAAATTTATAGAAGTAGAATATATTGGTCAAATGATATGCAAAATTTTAATAGTTTTGATATATAGTGTCAAACTGAACGGGAATTTTACTTCAAATTGATGAATTTTTTAGTAGGTGGGGCTGCTAAACCATGGATATGTTTCACCCATACTGATTTCTCAATCTGGTGGCCCCTCATTGCATCTCTCTGAAATGAACAGCCAGAGCAATGTTGGCAATTGGTGGTGATGGGTCAATACTTTCACCACTACTGTAAGCTAACTTTGAATAATCCTGAAATGCTATTCCACCGACCTTTAGTGAATGTCACAGAGTATTAAACACACCATGGAGACCGTAAAGATAAAAAATACAGACTTCCTACCCTGAAGGTTGTTATGGATTGAATTGTGTTCCCCAAAAAGATATGTGGAAGTCTTAACCCTTGGTACCCGGAAATGTGGATTTATTAGGAAATAGGGTCTTTGCAGATGCAATTAGTTAACATGAGGTCATACTGGAATAGAGTGAGTCCTAATCCAATATAACTGGTATCTTTATAAGAAGAGACACAGACAAAGAAAGATACACAGAGAAGAACGCCATGTGAGGACACAGGCAGAGACTGGAGTTATGCTGCCACAAGCCTAGCAATGCCTGGGGCTACCAGAAGCTGAAAGAGACAAAGAAGGCTCCTCCCCTATAGCTTTCTGAAAGAGCATGGCCCTGTGACACCCTGAATTTGGAGTAGAGCTGTGAGGCAATAAATTTCTGTTGTTTTAAGCCACACAGTTGGCGGTGATTTGTTATACAGCCCTAGGAAACGAATACCAAGGTGTTTAGAAGTGTTCACACCTAATTATTACACAATACTAAAAAGGTGATACGTTCATAAGAAAAATGACAAAGTGCTGGGGGAAGAAAAGCATCTCTGAGTAGGGTGTTTGGGGAAGGTTTCATGAAGAAGGAAATGGCACTTAATCTGGGCTTTGATGATGCCTAAAATCAGATTTTGACTGGCGGTGAGGGGAAGGGCACGGAGACATAAAAAGCAAAACACTCCAGAGCAAGAAAGCGTGTAGCATTCATAAAAAAATAAAACAAAATAACAAAATGGACAGCAAGCAATCAAGGTCTCTCATGCCTAGATTTAACGTAAGGTGATATTGGAAGGAGACTTGTATCAAACTTTAAACGCTTTGCTAAAGAGTGGAAACTATTGGGGGGTAAATGTGGAGCTGATGAAGGTTTCTGAAAAGGGGAGAGAAAGAAATGCTGCAGGAAGGTTATTCTGTCAGCATTGTGGATCAAGGTGGCATCTGGGGTAGAAAATTACTACAGAAGCCCTTGTGAAAAGTAAATAAGGGACTGGAAAGCGGGAGAGGGACAGAGAGAAGCCGACAGAGAGACTGAGAAAATTTACAGCTGAAACTCTTCAAGTTATATAGAATATAATAATTCAAGCAAGAGTAAATATTGGCAAAATCATAAAGTTTGATTTATAGTCTGCATTCCCCACCCCATTTTTTCCCTAAACAAACACCCAATTATCAACATATGTACTGTTTTCCTGTTTATTTAGTTTTTATTTGAAAAGCACTAGCACCACCTCCTGACAAAAACTCAGACTGACTCCAACAGTTCTGAATTTCATCTTTTTCTAACGATTTTTATTTTGAAAAAATGTCAAACATACAAAAGGTTGAAAGAATACTATAATGAACACCCCATATTTTCGTCTATATTTACCAATTGTTAATGTTTTACCATGTTTGCTTTATCTCTTTCTGTCTATATGTGTATACATGCTGCTGTATACGTGTATATATGCTACTCTAGGAGCCCTGGTGGCACAAGTGGTTAAGCGTTTGGCTGCTAATCAAAAGGTCGGCAGTTTGAATCCACCAGCTGCTTCTTGGAAACCTTATAGAGCAGTTCTACTCTGTCCTATAGGGTTGCTATGGGTAAGAATCTACTCAAGGGCAAGGTTTTTTTTGTTTTTTTTTTGGGGGGGGGTTATATGTGCATATATGCTGAACTTTTGAAAGTAAATTGTAGACACTAAAACACTTCACCTCCAAAATTCTGATCATGAACTTCCTAAGAAAAAAGATATCCTCTACATAATCACAATACTATCACTCAACTTAAAAAAAACAATAATTTCACGTCATCATCTAATATGCTAAACCTATCGAAATTTTTCAGAATAAGTAGACAAATTCAGAATTACAGTTGTAGATTTCAGTGGCCCTCAATAACTGATAGAACAAGTAGACAAAAAAGCAGTAAGAGTATAGTAGACTTGAACGATACCATCAACCAACTTGACCTGATTAACACTTAGAGAACACTCCACCCAACAACAGCAGAATAAATATCTCACTCCAGTTCATATGGAACATTTACCTAGACCATATTCTGAGCCATGACATAAGTCTCAATAAATTAAAAAGGATTCAATTTATACAAAGTATGTTTTTTAACCACATTGGAATTAAAAAACAATAACAGAAAAATCCTTGGCAAATTCTTAAATAATTGGAAGCCAATTAAAACACTGTTAAATAACCCATGAATCAAAAAAAGAAATCAAAAGGGAAATTACATAGTATTCTGAATTGAATGAAATACAATATATCATATGCCATTAAACCAGTGTTTAAGGGGAAAGTTACAGCACTAAACTCTGATACTAAAAAATAAAAAAGGAAGTCCTAGCCAGAGCAATAAGACAAGAAAGAGAAAGAAAAGGTGTGATGGTTAAGGTTGTGTGTCAGCTTGGCTGGGCCGTGATTCTCAGTGGTTTGGCAGTCGTATGATGTTGTGATCACATCCATGATGAGATTTGATATAATGTGACACCTCCATGATGGATCTACTGTGAGTAGCCGATCAGTTGAAAGGGAGTTTCCTTGGGTGTGTGGCCTGCATCGAATAAGCAGACATTCTGGCAATGCACGTGGCTTTTGCTTGCTCTAGATCCTGCAGCTGGCTCCTGTTTGTATGACCTCCAAGTTCCTGGGACCTGAGTTATCAGCTTACCTGCAGTCTTGCCTGTCAATCTTGGGATTCATAGATCTTTGCAGCCTGTGAGCAAGAGCCCTGCTCTCTGACCCGCTGATCTTGAGTTCGCCAGCCCCTGCGGCTAGTGAATCAGGAGAAACCTCTACTCTGACCCATGGACTTGGAACGTTCGAGCCTCTTCAACCTCATGAACCATTTCCTTGATATAGATCTCTCTATATATATATTTATATGCTTTGCTAGTTTTGCTTCTCTAGAGAAGCCAGCCTAAGATAAAAGCTACCCAAATTGTAAAATAAGAAGTAAAATTATCACCATTTTCAGGTGACATGATCCTATACATAGAAGATCCTAAAATTTCCACAAGAAAACTGCTGGAAGTAATAGAAGAATTTAACAACGTTGCAGGATACAAAATCAACACAGAAAAATCAGTTGGGTTCCTCTACACTAACAAAGACTACTCTGAAAACGAAATCAAGAAAACAATATCATTTGTAATAGCCCCCAAATTAATAAAATACCTAGGGATTAACCTAACCAGGGATATAAAAGACTTATACAGTGAGAATTATAAAACATTGCTACAAGAGACTAAAAGAGACCTACAAAAATGAAAAGACATTCTGTGTTCATGGATAGGAAGGCTTAATATAGGGAAAATGTCAATTCTACTAAAGTGATCTACAGATTCAACACAATCCTGATACAAATCCCAATAACATTCTTTACTGAAAAGGAAAAACTAATGACCAACTTCATGTGGAAAGGAAAGAAACCCCAAATAGGCAAAGCAATACTGAAGAAGAACAAAGAAGGAGGCCTCATACTCCCTGATATCAAAAAATGCTACACAGCCACTGTAATCAAAACAGCCTAGTACTGATTTAACAACAGACACAGAGACCAAAGGAAAAGAATTGAGAAGTCAGAAATAAACCCAAACATCTATGAACAACTGATTTTCAACAAGGGGTCAAAGTCCATCCAGCGGGGCAGAGACAGTCTCTTTAATAAATGGTGCTAGCAGAACTGGATATCCACCTGCAGGAAATTGAAACAGGACCCATACCTCACACCAAACACAAAAACTAACTCAAAATGGATCAAACCCCTAAACATCAAACCTAAAACCATAAAATTCCTGGAAGAAACAGAAGGAGTAAACTATGGGACCTAATCTCCTGTAAAAATAGGATAACATGTATTACAAAAAATGCACAAATAGAGACAAAATAGATAAATGGGATCTCATAAAAATTATAAACTTCTGCTTATCAAAAGAGTAAAAAGAGAACCTACAGACTTGGAAAATATCTTTGGAAAAGACAGCAGATAAGGGTTTAATCTCCAAAGAACACTTCAATAACTCAACAACAAAAAGACAAACAATCCAGTTATAAAATGGGCAAAGGACATGAACAGAACCTTCACCAAAGAAGACATCCAAGCAGCCAACAAACACATGAAAAGATGCTCATAATCATTAGCTATTAGAGAGATGGAAATCAAAACTGCAATGAGATATCAGCTCCTCCTACTAAAACGGCACTGACTGAAAAAACAGAAAACAACAAATGTTGGCAAGAATATGGGGAGATTGGAACCCTTATTCTTTGCTGGTGGGACTGCAAAATGATGTAATCACTATGGAAAACTGTTTAGCACATCCTCAGAAAACTAGAAATAGAGCTATCTTACAATCCAGCCATCCCACTCTAGGAACATATCCTAGAGACCTAAAACTACTGACATGACCAGACACATGCACCCCTACCTTCACTGCAGCTTTATTCACAACAGTAAAACAATGGATAAGTAAATTGTGATACATACACACAATGTGCAATACTATGTAACCATAAAGAACAATGACGAATCTGTGAAACATATTTTAACATGGATGGACCTGGAGGGCATAAGGCTAAGTGAAATAAATCAAGCATATAATGACAAAACAAAAAAATAAGGTATATAGCCAAGAGAAATAAAAACATTTGTCCACACAGAAACTTGTACGCAAATGTTTATAGCAGCATTATGCAAACAGCCAAAAGATAGAAATAAACAAAATGTCCTTCAATGGATGTATAAACAAAATACAGTGTAGGCAGAAAATGAACTACTACTCAATAATAAAGAGAAACAAGCTATGGATTCATGTAGCAACATGGATGAATCTTAAATTTATTTCACTAAGTGAAAGAAGCCAGACCTAAAAGATGACCTATTGTATGATTCCATCTATATAACATTCTGGAACAGGCAAAACTATAGACATGTGTGATGGTTACGACTGTATGTCAACTTGGCTAGGCCATTGTTCTTAGTGTTTTAGCAGTTGTATAATGTTGTGATCACCCCCATGATGGAATCTGCTGAGTGGTACTGGTGGAGGCGGAGCCTGTGGCGAGGCCAGTTTCGTCTCTCTGCCTTCCGCCGGTTACTTTCTGCCTGCTTGCCTTGCCAAGGTTTTTGGCTTGTTCCAGACTCAGTAGCTGCCTCTTGTTGTCTCACCTCCGGTTCTTGGGACTTGAGCTAGCAGCTTACCTGTTGATCTTGGAATTCATTGACCTTCACAGCCTGTGAGTGGGAGCCCCTCTCCGACCAGTCGACCTTGGACCTTGAGTTCACCAGCTTCTGCGGCTCCGTGAATTGGGAGAGGCCTCTACCCTGATCTGTGGACTTGGGACGTTTTAGCCTCTACAGTTGC
This sequence comes from Trichechus manatus latirostris, assembly GCF_000243295.1. Lineage (NCBI taxonomy): Eukaryota > Metazoa > Chordata > Mammalia > Sirenia > Trichechidae > Trichechus > Trichechus manatus. The sequence goes on along the minus strand of NW_004444046.1, from coordinate 5,693,952 downwards.
ATGAGCTATTTCCTTGATATAAATCTCTCTCTGTATATATTTATATGCTTTACTGGTTTTGCTTCTCTAGAGAACCCAGCCTAAGACAACATGGAAAACAGATCAGTGGTTACCACTATTAGTATTAGCCTGACTACAAAGGGGCCAAACAAGGTGACAGGACTATACTGCAAGGTAGTGTGGTGGCAGATACATGACTATACATTTGTCAAAACCACGTGCTATCATTTGGAAGCATAAACAAAGTGAAGTCTGCACTGGCATAAATGGCATCAAGTAGCTATCAATAAGAATCTTGATTCAATCAGCATTGACATAATTATCACAATCATATTCCGACTCTGGCTTTTAACTGGAGGAGTAAACAAAGCAAAACTGATTCATGATCACTCTCGGCTCAACAGTTGAGTTTGAAAAACTTATCAGATCATCTTAAGTGAAACCATTAAGCTATGTTAGGTCTGCTTATTTCATACTCTAATTGTGTCTTATTAGTGCCAATTTCTGTGATCAATGATCAAAGTCACCTTAGTCATATGCTTGCAAGCATATAAAAAGACCCTTGCTTCACATTTGAATTTTGTGATCTCTTTACTAGAATCAGCCAGTTATAGATTATATCATGCACATTTTTTCAGTTTAGAAATCTAAATCTTAGGTCAAATGCACAGTTTCAATTGTTTTATTTTCCTATTACTAGGGTACTACCAAACTCAATCCATGACTTCTTGACCATGGCTTATACCTTTATTATACAAATATAATCAAAAGTAACATTTTGGGACTATGGAATGAGGGTGAATGAGGCTGAAATTCACTTCTGGAAATGTCATGACACGTGCATGGTATATGCATGGGCACGTTATGCCAGAACTCTTTTAAGTCATTTCCACACGTTGTATGTGTGTGCGTCTTATTTACGTGGCCACGCTATTTGCGAAAAAATATGGTAACTATGGGAATGATGTTTTAATTAGATATGTAAAGCTAAAGACAAAACGAATTGTAATCAAACTGAACTTTAGTTGGTAAATGTATTTCTCACAAACGTACAGTTTAACAATTCTGAAACTCCTTCACATATACACTAGAGTTGAACAAATAAGTAAATAAATTGTAGATAATAGGGTCAATGTTTCTCACTGTCAGAGAAAGTTACAAAAGAAGGGATAAGTTTAGAAACCATGTATTGCTGGATTACAGTCAGAGATACGACTATGAGCTCAATGCTTATTTTAATATATATACAGAAATAAGTATAGATACGTGTATGTGCAAGAAAGAATTAACTCAGCAGGCCTGAGTTGTTCAAAACTTACACATTCCCAGAAGGGCCTGTTTTCATGATTAGTCATTGGCTTGCTCGGGGGAACTGAGTTCTTGGAATGTTCTAATTGATTAGGGTGTTTTTGCATATTTAGAACCTGGAACCACACTGTATGTTAGTTTAATAATTTGTGTGAACAATGTGATTTATGGTGCACACTAGCTTTCCTTCTGTGGGTCTGGAGCATCAGAAATTGTGGTCACATAGAAACTGCAGTCACCATAGGCTTATATGATCAACCCGCAACAAAAGTCCTGGATGCCTAGGCTCAAGCAAGCTTCCCCGGTAGACATCACTTCAAAAATGCTGTCACAATTTGTAGCTGGAGGAATCAAGCGTGTTCTAAGCAACTCCACTGCGAGAGGACTCTTAGAAACTTGCACCTGATTTCTTCGAGATTTTGCCTAATGCACCTTTTCTTCTTTGCTGATTTTGCTTTGTATTCTTTTGCTATAATAAACTATAACCATAATGACTTGAGTCCCATGAGTCCTTCTAAAGAAACACTGAACATGAGGGAGGTCTTGGGGAATGTATTAATTTCCCAGGACTGCCCTAACAAATTACCACAAACTGGGTGGCTTAAAACAACCAACATTTATTACAGTTCTGGGAACTTTTTGTTGTTGTGTGCTGTCAATTCTGACTCATAGCAACCCTATAGGACAGAGTACAACTGGCCAACAAGGTTTCTTTATGGGAGAAGATTGATGGGTTTTTTCTCCCACAGATTTTCTGGTAGATTTGAACTGCTGACATGTTGGTTAGCAGCCAAGTACTTAACTATTGTGCCACAAGGGCTCCTTTCTGGAAGCCAGAAGTCCAAAATCAAGGTGTTGGCAGGCCTATGTCCCTCTGAAACCTCTAGGGAAGAATCCTTCCTAGCCTCTTCCTAGCTTCTGGTGGTTGCCAGTAATCCTTGGCATTCCTTGGCTTGTAGCTGTATCACTGTCTCTGCCTCCCTCCATCTTCACACAGCCATCTTTCCTCTATGTGTGTCTCTGTGTCTCCAAATGCCCCTCTCCTTGTAAGGATATCAGTCATTGGATTTAGGGTCCACTCTAACCCAGTATGAACTCATCTTAACTAATTACATCTACAAATATGCTATTTCCAAGTTCTAAGTGGACGTGAATTTTGAGGGAACACTGTTCAACCCACCGCAGGAACCCCCAACAGTGTGTATACGTTGGTTAGTACATAAGCATTTATATCCTAGTTCTGTCTGCCGAAAGAGCCTAAAAGCAGTTAAGTACACGTAGTAGCAATAAGATCTTGATTTGTAAATAACCATTCTCCAATAAAAGAAAATAGGGATCCTTGGAGAAATGGCTGGTTCTAGGGCCAGGGCAGGGAAAATATAAAATCCTGGGGCATTTTATAATGCCAGAAAGTAAGGAAGAGCTAAGAAAAAAAAAAAAAGAGAGAGAGAGAAAGAATGGAGGGGGTGGGTAGGGGTATGTCAAAAGCCAACAGCAGACCTTTCTGATAAGCAGTAAAGCACCTAACCATTGTGCCATCAAACCAAAAAAAGAAAAAAACCAAACCAAACCCTCTGCCACTGAGCTGATTCCAACTCATAGCGACCCTATAGGACAGAGCAGAACTGCCCCATAGAGTTTCTGTGGCTATAAATCTTTAGAGAAGGAGACTGCCTCCGTTCTTCTGAGAAGCGGCTGGTGGGTTCAAATCCCTGACATTTCAATTAGCAGTGGAGCTCTTTAACCACTGCACGACAGGGCTCCTTGTTGTTAGGTGCTCTCGAGTTAGTTCGAACTCATAGTGACCTTGTGTACAACAGAAGGAAACACTGCTCAGACCTGCGTCATCCTCACAATCGTTGTTATGCTTGAGCCCATTGTTGCAGCCACTGTGTCAGTCCATCTTGTTGAGGGTCTTCCTCTTTTTTGCTGGCCCTCAGCTTAACCAAGCATGATGTCCTCCTCCAGGGACTGATCCCTCCTGATAACATCTCCAAAGTATGCGAGACGTAGTCCTGCCATCCTTGTTTCTAAGGAGCATTCTGGTTGTACTTCTTCCAAGACAGACTTGTTCGTTCTTTTGGCAGTCCATGGTATATTCAATATTCTTCACCAACACCACAATTCAAAGGCATCAATTCTTCTTTGATCTTCTTATTTATCATCCAGTTTTTGCATGTATATGAGGCGACTGAAAACACCATGGCTTAGGTCAGGTGCATCGTAGTCTTCAAGGTGACATCTTTGCTCCTTAATAAAGGGATCCTTGATAAAGTCTATAGTTTATAATATTGTACTAATGTTAATTTCAGGAGCCCTGATGGTACAGTTGGTTAAGCGATCAGCTGCTAACCAAAAGGTCGGCGGTTTGAATCCACTAGCCACTCTATGGAAGAAAGACATGGCACTATGCTTCTGTAAAGATTTCAGCCTTGGAAATCCTATGCGACAGTTCTACTCTGTCCTATAGGATCACTGTGAGTGGGAATCGACTGGATGACAAAGGGTTTGGTTTTGACTTTTTAATGTTAATTTCTTAGTTTATACAGGAGAAACTAGGTGAAAGGTGAAAAGTATCCCGGAACTCTCTGTCCTATCTTTACAACGCACATAAATATAAAATTATTTCAAAATAAAACGTTTAAATATAAATAAAAAACTCTCCCTTGACTGAACAAATGATTCTATTATTGTATTTCTCCTCCCTTTCCTGGCAAAATCTCTTGACAAAATAATCTTGCTATTATTGTCAATGTGAATTTTTTGTAGTATCATTGTTGATATTTTTTAAACATAAAGAGAATGTTCAAGAGTACTTTAATTTTTAAAATCAATATTCAATTTATTAAGATTACCACTGCAAAACCCTAGATGTTCAAGTTTTTTCCTCTTTAAAACCCATTGCCATGGAGTCAATACTGACTCATAACAACCCTACAGGACAGAGCAGAACTGCTCTGTAGGGTTTCCAAGGCTGTACGCTTTACCGGGAGGAGCCCTGGTAGTGCAGTGGTTAAAGCGCTCAGCTGTTAACCTAAAAGTCGGAGGTTAGAACCCACCAGTCCCTCTGTGGGAGAAAGATGTGGCAGTCAGCTTCTGTAAAGATAAACAGCCTTGGAAACCCTATGGGGCAGTTCTATTCTGTTCTATAGGGTCACTATGAGTTGGAATTAACTCGACAACAATGGGTTTTTTGTTTTTTTTGGTTTCATCTTCACAGAAGCAGACTGCCACATCTTTCTCCTGCAGAGCAGCTGTTGTGTTTGAACCACCAACCTTTCAGTTAGCAACCCAGCACTTAACCACTGCACCACCAGGGCTCCCTCCTTTTTCCTCCTTAGGAGTTTTTTACTTAGGTAAATTTACATACAGTATAATACACGTCTTAATTATTCAATATGATGACTTTTGATAAATGCATACCAAAACCCGTTGCCCTCGAATGAATTCCGATTCACAGCGACCCTACAGGACAGAGTAGAACTGCCCCATAGGGTTTCCAAGGAGCGGCAGATGATTTCGTACTGCCAACTTTTTGGCTAGCAGCCCTAGCTCTTAACCACTGCACCAAAATATGCATACACCCAGGTAATCCGTACCCATCAAGATATAGAAAATCCTTCCCAATCAATACACCACCCTTCACCAAGAGAAAATCATTTTTCTGATTTTTTTTCACCATAGATTAGTTTTGCCTGTTTTCAAACATCATATAAAGCATTATACAGTATGAATTCTTTTGTGTCTGGCTTCTTCCATTCAGCATAATGCTCTCGCTTCTTTTACTCATCCATGTTTTTGTGGTTATCCATGGTTTATTCCATTTTATTGCTGAGTAGTGTTCCATTTTATGAATACACCACAGTTTATCCACTGGAGATAAACATTGATGTACATTTGGATTATTTCCAGTTTTAAATATTATGGATTAATGTGCTGTAAACATTTATGTACAAACTCTTTGCAGACATGTTTTCATTTGTCTTGGATAAACACCTAAAATTGGAATTGTTTTGTTGTATAAGACTGCCAAACATTTTTCCAAAGTACTTGTACTTTATAATCCTACCAGCAATGTACAGAAGTTCCACATCCTGATCAACATTTGGTCTTTTCAGTCTTTTTTAGTCATCCTGGTGGGTTGCTTCAAATTGAATTTTGTCTCCCCCCAACAAAAAAAATGTTGGAAGTCCTAACCCCTGGAACCTGTAACTATGACTATGTTTGGAAATAAGGTCTTTGAAGATGTTATCAGTTAAGTTAGCCTGAGGTCATACTGGAGTAGGATGGGCCCCAATTTTATGTAAGTGGTGTCCTAATAAAAGAGGAGAGACACACAGAGGGAAGATGGCCACATGATGGAGGTAGAGATCAAGTTACGCTGTGGCTGCAAGCCAAGGAACACCTGGGCTACCAGAAGCTGGAAGAGCCTCTGGAGACAGCATGGCCCTGCTGACACCTCGAATTCAAACGTCAAGCATCCAGACTGTGAGACAATACGTGCCTGTCATTTTAAGCACCTAGTTTGCAGTACTTTGTTATGGAAGCCCTAGGAAACAAACACATGGGTTTAAGTTGTAGTTAGTAGTAGTTTTACTTTGCATTTCCCTGAAGACTAGTGATACTGAATACTAGAGGTGCTTACCGGGCATTCACATATTTTCTTTGTGAAGCATTTGTTCTAGTCATTTGTCCATATTTTATTGGGTTCACATTTATTATTAAGTAAAATTTCTTTAATTAATATGAATACATGTCCTTGGTCACATATATTTTTTAATAGACTTTGTTTTTTAAACAACAGTTGTAGATAAAAATTTGAGATGATAGTGCAGGGAGTTCTCAGATACCCTTGTCTTAGGCTGGGTTCTCCAGAGAAGCAAAACCAGTAAAGTGTATAAATATATATAAAGAGAGATTTATACCAAAGAAACAGCTCACGTGACTGTAGAGGTTGGAATGTTCCAAGTCCATGGATTAGGATACAGGCTTCTCCTGATTCATATAGCTGCAGAGGCTGGTGAACCCAAGATCAGCAGGTTGGAAAGCAGGACTCTCCACTCACAGGCTGTGAAGATTGACAAATCCCAGCATTGGCAGATAAGCTGCTAGCTCATGTCCCAAGAACCAGAGGTCAGATGAACAGGAGGTAGCCACAGGATCCAGACTGAGCAAAAAGCCAGAATGTCTGCTTACATTCAGAAGCAAGCCACACCCCCAAGGAAACTCCCTTTCAACTGATTGGCCATTCACAGCATATTCAATCATGGGAGTGATCACATACACACACTGAGAATCATGGCCCAGCCAAGTTGACACACATTCTTAACCATCACAGTTCACCCCTTGTCAACTTGGCACATGTACATATCTCCTTCTACCATACATAATCTCTGAATAAAAACAATTAGAAAGTCATACTTGCGCCTAACATGGTACAACTAACACTCATACAATTGAAAATGCACTAGCCCCGTTTACATCTTCTATTTTATAAGAAAAGGAAACAAAAATATCTGATGCACACATACAAAGCAAAAATACTCATAACAATTACAGTCCCCATCTCTACAACTGGCCACATGGCCATAACTGGTATTTAGAACTACCTTCTTCCACCACCCATTCTGTATTCCCTTAGCCCTCAGCAAGCACCTTGGCTGGTCATGGTTCTTTGCCTGGTGGGGTGACCCAAACCTTCACTGCTGAAGGGTCTGGGTCATTAGTAGTCATGTTGGAATTGGGTTGCTGTAGTTTTCCACTGACTTTAATCACAGGGCATGGTAGTACTAGGAGATGCCTTAAAGAATCTCCTGCATTCCAGACATACTGCTCTTTACCCCCATTATGTAATATCAATCTGATTTCGTCTTGGTAATCAGGATCAATCACACCAGCCAGTATGGTAACTCCCTTCTTTGCCTGTTGATCCAGAGGCATAAGGAGCCCAAAGTGGCCAGGTGGCATTCTTAGCTTCCAGTTCAATGGAATCAGTGATGTGTCTCCAGGTGGGAGCATTCCTACCTTTGGAACTAAGACCTCGAGACCTGAAGAGCATAAGGTCGGGGGGACAGGAAGCAAAAGTCTTGCGACTTGGTCGCTAGGTTTAATAGTGAGTAGTGCCACTCCCATTTCCACATCTTGATTCCTGGACCCATAAATCCTGGCTATGGGAGAAACAGCACCATATATTGGATGCTGGTTTAGAGCAAATGCAGCCTCCTGAGGAACACTGCCCCAACCCTGCAAGGTATCGCCTCCTAGCTGATGCCATAATTGTGTCTTTAGAAGGCCATTCCATTGCTCTATCAAGCCAGCTGCTTCAGGATGATGGGAAACATGGTAAGACCAATGAATTCCATAAGCATGGGCCCACTGCTGCACTTCATTTGCTGTGAAGTGAGTCCCTTGATCTGAGGCAATGCTGTGTGGGATACCATGATGGTGGATAAGGTATTCTGTAAGACCACAGATGGCAGTTTTGGCAGGGAAGGCAAATCCACATCCAGAGTAAGTGTTTATTCCAGTAAGGACAAAACGCTGCCCTTTCCATGATGCGAGTGGTCCAACGTAATCAACTTGCCACCAGGGCGCTGGATGATCACCATGAGGGATGGCGCCATATCGGGGACTCAGTGTTGGTCTCTGCTGCTGGCAGATTGGGCACTTAGCAGTGGCTGCAGCCAAGTCAGCCTTGGTGAGTGGAAGTCTATGTTGCTGGGCCCATACATAACCTCCATCCCTGCCACCATTGCCACTTTGTTCATAAGCCCATTGAGCAATAACAGAAGTAGCTGGGGAAAGAGGATGAGTGGTTTCCACAGAATGCATCATCCTATCTACTTGAATGTTAAAATATTCCTCTGCTGAGGCCACCCTTTGCTGAGCATTCACATGAAACACAAATATCTTCATTTCTTTGGCCCATTCAGAGAGGTCTATCCACATACTTATTCCCCATAAATCCTTGTATCCAATTTTCCAATCATGTTCCTTCCAAGTCCCTGACCATCCAGCCAAACCATTGGCCACAGCCCATGAATCAGTATATAATCGCACATCTGGCCATTTCTCCTTCCAAGCAAAGTGAACAACCCATTGCACTGCTCAAATTTCTGCCCATTGAGAGGATTTCCCTTCACCACTCTCCTTCAGGGAGGTCCCAGAAAGGGGTTGTAGTGCTGCCGCTGTCCACTTTCAAGTGGTGCCTGCAGATCATGCAGAACCATCTGTAAACCAGGCAAGAGTTTTTTTCAGTCAACTGATCATAAGGAACTCCCCATGAGGCCATAGGTACAGACTGGGAGATGGAAGGTAATGTGACACGAGTGGAGACCATGGGCATTTGGGCCACTTCCTCGCCACTTCCTCATGTAACTTACTTATACCTTCAAGTCCTGCTCGGGCCTGATCTCGTGTATACCACTTCCATTTAATGATGGAGTGCTGCTGTGCACATCCAACTTTTTGACTCTGTGGGTCAGACAACACCTAGTTCGTGATGGGCAGTTCAGTCCACATGGTGACTTGGTGTCTCATGGTTAAGTGTTCAGTCTCTGCTAAGGCCCAGTAACAAGCCAAAAGTTGTTTCTCAAAAAGAGAGGATGGTAGAGCTTTGCTCCAAAATCCTAAGGTTCTGCACTGTGATTCACCAATAGAGGCCTGCCAAAGACTCCAAACAGCATCTCTATCTGCCACTGACACTTCAAGCACCATTGGATCAGCTGGATCATATGGCCCAAGAGGCAGAGGAGCTTGCATAGCAGCCTGAACCCGTTGCAGGGCCTTCTCTTGTTCTGGGCCCCACTCAAAACTAGCAGCTTTCCAAGTCACTTGATAAATAGGCCAGAGTAGCACACCCAAATGAGGACTATGTTGCCTCCAAAATCCAAGGAGGCCCACTAGACATTGTGCCTCCTTTTTAGTAGTGGGAGCAGCCAAATGCAATAACTTACCCTTTACTTTAGAAGGAATGTCTCATCATGCCCCATACCACTGGACCCCTAGAAATTTCGCTGAGGTGGAAGGTGCCTGAATTTTTGTGGGATTAATCTCCCACTCTCTAGCACACAAATGTTTTACCAATAGGTCCAGAGTCATTGACACTTCTTCCTTACTAGGTCCAATCACCATAATGCCATCAATGTAATGGACCAATGTGACGTCTTATGGAAGGGAAAAGCTATCAAGGTCCCTGTGGACTAAATTATGACATAGGGCTAGAGAGTTGATGTAGCCCTGAGATAGGCAACTGAAGGTGTATTGCTGGCCTTGCCAGCTGAAAGCAAACTACTTCTGGTGGTCCTCTGAAACAGGTATGGAGAAAAACATATTAGCTAGATCAGTAGCTGCATACCAGGTACCAGGAGATGTGTTAATTTGCTCAGGCAATGAAACTACATCTGGAACAGCAGCTGCAGTTGCAGTCACCACCTGGTTAAGTTTTTGATAATCTACTGTCATTCTCCAAGATCCGTCTGTTTTTTGCACAGGCCAAATAGGTGAGTTGAATGAGGATGTGGTGGGAATCACCACCCCTGTATCCTTCAAGTCCAGAAATGCAGTATTGCTTTTGGTTTACTATTTTCCTAGGCAGGGGCAGTTCCAATGGCTTCCACTTGGTTTTCCTACCATAATAGCCCTTACTCTACTTGTCAGGGATCCAATATGGTGGTTCTGCCAGTTGCTGAGTATATCTCTTCCAATTATGCATTCTGGAACTGGGGAAATCACTACAGGATGGGTTCGGGGACCCACTGCACCTACTGTAAGATGGACATGAGCCAAGACTGCATTAATAACCTGACCTCCATATGCCCCCACTCTGACTGGTGGGCCACAGTGATGTTTTGGGTTTCCTGGAATTAGTGTCAGTACCCAGTAATCCCTGAAAAGTCTGATTATTTCCTTTTCCCAACGAACAGTCACTCTGGTAAAAGGCCATAGATCCCTTTGGGGAAGGCTGGGAGAAAGATTAACAGTAAAAATTTTTGGCAGTGTATTGGAGTCCTTCCTCAAGGGGACCCAGCCTCCCGTTCATTCAAGTGGTTGTGGGTCTTTAAATCTGCTCAAATCTGAGAATTGACTGAGGGACCGTGACACTCTATTCTGGTGATTTGAGTTAGACTGCTATTCACCTGAACTAGAATTCATCCGTTTGTACAGATCAAGTAAATATTTAGTAGATTTCCTATCTATTTCACTCCTAGGAACACCATGACTAAGTAGCCAATGCCATAAGTCCATATGAGTCAGACTATTCTGATTGCTGCTTTGACTCCGCTGCCCATTACTGTAACCACATCCACCTTGTCTTTGTCGATTGAGTGCAGCCACTTGGCTCCGACTATGATGGGGTCCCATTAGCCCCATTGCAGTTAGGTGTCTTAATTCAGTTAAGGCAGTTCCCACTGTTAAATCTGACTTACATAAAATATTAATCACAGCAGTCTTTAAGGATGCTGGAGCTCCCTTCACAAATTTGTTCCTCACAGTTGCGGTAAAAGGTGTGTCCTCTGGGCACTCCATGTGTGGGTTTGTGGGTCTAACCTAATAAATCCACTCTGGCATGCCAATTTCCCTCAGCCTTTGGATATCTTCTTCTACAGTATACCAAGACAGGTCTGGTACTTCAACTTGATTTAGTGTAGGCCACTTCACAATCCATGCTTCAGCAACCCAACCAAATAAACTATTAGATCCTTTCCTAACTTCTCGAGCTGAAACACTGAAGAATCTGTGCTTAGTGGACCCATATCAATAAACTCAGACTGATCCATCTTTATGTTCCTTGCACCATTATCCCACACCCTTAATAGCCATTCCCACACATATTCCCCAGGTTTGTTTGTACATATTAGAAAAGTCAAGCAGTTCTTTTGGAGTGTAGCGTACCTCCTCCCGGTTCACACTTTGTACTTCACCTTTTGGGGCTCACTGGAATTTAAGCCTAGTTATAGGTCTAGAAGCCAGAATCAGTAGTGTGGAATTGTTTTGAGAATATTCAGCATTGTCTTGTAAAGCATCCGCCTCAGGCGATGCCCCAGGTAATGACTCAGGCAAGGGCTCTTTAGAGGCAGCTGGGCTAGGGCTAATCTCATTAGATGGGAGCAGAGGGGCTAATGGTTTTTCTGGGCAGGGTGGCTTAGCAGACAAACATGAAGTAATCTCTTCAGATGGGAGTGGTTCTTCTGGCAGGAGTGATTCAACAGAATTTAGGGGCTCCGTGTCCCCAGCTTCCAGATTATCTGCCCATATGTCACCATCCCAAGTTTCAGGATCCCATTTCTTCCCAACCAATGCCCTTACTTTAACTTCAGACACCTCTCAAGGCTGGCAATTGAGCTGGCGTTATAATTCAGCCACTCTTACAATAAGACTCTGGGTTTGGTTTTCAGCAATTTTGGCTCTGTTACTACAAGAAATAAGGCTTTCTTTCAAAGCACAGGTAGAAGACTTGAGGTCATATATGCCGCACCTGAGCTTTGACTCTGAAGCCCTGAGCACATCTCTCTTTCACCAGTTTGTCTAGTGAAAGTAGGACCAACTAACCAGCTTCCTTATACTTCTCATTCTGACAAAATGTAGAAAGATATCACATGTGTGTTCACCCCGAGCCTCGCCTGTCACCAATACCTGATCTACTGGTGGTGATATTTTGCGTATTTGTATCGCCACCTCAAGCCTGGATTAGTAGTGCCCTCTTTAATGCTGGAAGCAGAGTCATCAACATCTTTAAGACTAACCAGACTTGAGAACCAATTTAGAAGACTCATCCCTGCAGTTTTGTTTCTCTAGAACCACTCTTGGTACCAAATGTCTTAGGCTGGGTTCTCTAGAGAAGCAAAACCAGTAAAGCATATAAATATATAGAGAGACAGATTTATATCAAAGAAACAGCTCAAGCGAATGTAAAGTCTGGAACGTCCCAAGTCCATGGATTAGGATAGAGGCTTCTCCAGATTCACGTAGCTGCAGGGGCTGGCAAACACAAGATCGGCAGGTTGGAAAGCAGGACTCCACTCACAGGCTGTGAAGATCGACAAATCCTAGGATCAGCAGATAAGCTGCTATCTCAAGTCCCAAGAACCAGAGGTCAGACGAACAGGAGGCAGCCGCAGGATCCAGAGTGAGCAAAAATCCAGAACGTCTGCTTATATTCAGATGCAGGCCACACCCCCAAGGAAACTCCCTTTCAACTGACTGGCTACTCACAGCATATTCAATCATGGGAGTGATCACATATAAACACTAAGAATCATGGCCCAGCCAAGCTGACACACAATCTTAACTATCACAACCCTCTAACTCAGTTTTGCAATCATATTGTACATTTATTAAAATTAATGAACCAGGCTACTAACCCAAAGGTTGGCAGTTTGAATCCACCAGTCACTCCTTGGAAACCCTATGGGGCAGTACTCTGTCCTATAGTGTCACTACGAGTTGGAATCCACTCAGTGACAACGAGTTTTTTTTTTTTTTTTTGGTACTGTTGTATTATAATTGACAAAATCTATATTCAGATTTGCTTAGTTTCTGTTGTTTTGGGGTTGTTTGTTTATTTTTTTACATAATGTCTAATCCTGTTTCAAGACCCCATCCAGGAAACTACATTACATTTACTTCTTATGTCTCCATAGACTCCTCTCTGCTGTAGCAATTTCGCAGACTTTTCTTATTTTGATGAAGACTTTTCTTATTTTGATGATCTTGACAGTTTTGAGAGGTACTAGTCAAGTAATTTGTAGGATGTCCCTTCTGTTGGAACTTATCTGATGTTTTTCTCATGACTAGACTGAAAATACAGATTTTGGAGAAGAAGACCATAAAGTGCCATTTTCTTCACATCACATCAAAGGTATATATTATCAGGAGGTGAAGCCAACATGGCACTACAGACAGAAGCACCATACTGTCCCTCTGCAGCAAACACCTTAAAAACTAAGTAAAACAGATACAAACGTCAATCCTGGAATCCTAAGCATCAAATGAAGGGATAAAGAACTCGCTCAAGCACCAAATGGAAGAAGAAACTGACAGAGAACAGAGAATAAGGAGAGCTATAGACTGGAGGTCCCCTGCCAGCTAAAGTGGCATGGATTCGCCATCTTGGAGCACAGCCACCAGCTACCCTGGACAGGGAGTACAGGAAGACAACTTCGGAGAGCTCCCAACAGGAGATAGAGCATCCAGTAACCAAAGGTATGTGCTTTTGCACCCCCATACCCTTCCTGTACGCTGCCTCTGCCGCCTTCCAAAGGGCCACGGTCATTCAGCTGGAGAGACACCAGCTCACTGCCACCCCGGATCCACCCTGCCCACGATGGCCAGTTCCCCCAGAGCCATATTTTTTTGTTTGTTTCTTCTCTTTCTTTCCCTTCCTTCCTTTCCTTTCCCCATCTAGCCTGCTGCACTGCCCCGCCCCTTCTCTATGGGCTGTGCTGCATCCCCTGGTCTGGGGCGCACCTACAGGCTGGCTCCCTCAGAACCACATTTTTTATTTTTCTTTATCTTTTCCTTTCCCCTTTTCCTTCTCCCTCCCACCTAGACCTTGTGCTGTCTTCATCCCTTCTTGATGGGCCATGCCGTGCTGCCCAGCAAGAGAGACGCCAGCTTGCCGCTACCCCAGTGGCCGGTTCCTTCAGTGCCATATTTTTTTAAATTTTTCTGTCTTCCTTCTTTCCTTTCCTTTCTCCCACCTACCTAGCGCCATGCATAGCCCCCACTCCTTCTCAATGGGCTGTGCCACACCATTTGGCTAGAGAGTCGCTAGCACACAGTCTCCTCAGGTCTGTCCCACCTTCACCTGCCAGCTCCCACAGCACTATGTTTTTTCATTTTTATTCTCTGTCTCCCTTTTCCTTCTCCCTCCCACCTAGGCCCTGTGCTGCCTCCACCCCTTCATGAGGGGCTGCGCTGCACCACCTGGCAAAGAGACACCAGCTCACCACCACCCCAGTTCCTCCCCACCCCCAACAGCCAGTTCCATTAGCACTATATTATTCTTGTTACTATTTTTTGTTTTGTTTATTTCTTCTCTCTCTTTCCCTTCCTTCCTTCCCTTTCTCCTGCCCACCTAGCCCATGCCACTGCCCCTTCTCAACGGGCTGTACTGCACCACTTGGTTACAGAGCCACTGGCACATGGCCTCACCAGATCTGCCTCATCCCGACCTACTGACTCCCCCTGCACCTCCACTTTATTTACTTGTTTTTGCTTCTGTTTCCCTCTCTTCTCTCTCCCACTTAGCTCCACACATCACATTCTCTTCATTCCTTCCTACCTCTCTGCACAGTACGTCAAGCACCATGCCCCCAAGCAGCACTTGCATGAACCTCTAGGCCCCTGGACCATGCCCCACACTGGCCTCTGGCCCCACCCCACTGAGCACTGCGCCCCCAAGTGGCACCAGCACAGACCCTCAGACCTTACCTAGCGCCGCTGCCCAGCCCCACCCCACCAAGTGCCATATCCCCAAACTGCACTGTCATGGACCCCAGACCCTGCCCTGTGCTGCCCCCTGGCCCCGCCCTGCCAGCCCCAGTTGGTGCCACAAACAACCCATCCCCGCCCCTCCCTCCCCTGATGGACCTGCCCTGCTGCACCATAGCCAAGCGATTGGACCTGCCCACCTGAACAAGATGGTGAGAACTATCATGCCCACTGATGAGCAGGCAACAAAACACGCCCACCCTGCCCGCCCAGACATAACCAAATAAAACAAAAAAGCAGGACAAAACAAACAAATCTACAATCAATAAATGAAGAAAATAATTCCTAAATTCTTGGAGACAGCAGATAATATCAAAACTTAAAACAGGACAGGATGGCTCTAGTAAGAGACCAAAATAAAACATCAGATGATCTTCAATTAGAAGAAAAGGCACTGGAACTACCTGATAGGGAATTCAAAACTCTAAAATTCAGAGCTCTCCAAGAGATAAGGAAAGAGATGAAGGAAAACACAGACAAAACTAATGAAAAAAATAGAAAAAAACATTGAAAACACAGTCAAAATCAGGGAAACCACAGATGAAGCGATGGAAGAATTCAAGAAAATAATACAAGAACAAAATGTCAAAATGAACAATTAGAAATCATACAAAAACAGCAATTAGAATTCCAAAAGATATACAACAAGATTTCAGAAATGAACAACACAATAGAAAGTTTTAGGAGCAATTTGAATCAATGGAAGACAGGATGAGCAAAATTGAAGAAAAATCTTTGGATACCAGTTTGTTTAAGGAAAAAATCAGAGAAAAGAATGAAGAAAACATGAGAACTGTGCGGGATACAATCAAGGGCAAAAATGTGTGTGTGACTGGAGTTCCAGAAACACAAAATACAGAGAAGATTGCTGAATATTTGCTTGCAGAAAACTTCCCTAATATCATCAAAGATGAAAAGCTGACCATCCAAGAAGCTCAATGAACCCCACGTAGGACAGACCCCAAAAGAAAGTCATCAGGACTATCATAACCACACTCACCAATACCAACGAAAAAGAAAGAATCCTGAGAGCAGCTCCAGAAAAATGAAAAGTCACATACAAAGGGGAAACAATAAGACTAAGATCTGATTCCTCGGCAGAAACAATGCAGGCAAGAAGGCAATGGTATGACACATATAAAACATTGAAAGACAAAAATTACCAACCACAAATAATATACCCTGCAAAACTTTCGCTCAACTATGACTGCGAAATTAGGACATTTCCAGACAAATGGAAATTAAGGGATTTTTTTAAAAGGGAGTCTTTCAATTAGAGAACCAACAACATCAGACAACAACCTAAATCTAGCACATAAGACAGCATCAGCCAGATACCAACCTAAGGTAATGAACTCTCAACGATAAAATAAAAATAAAACATTTACAACAGGCAACAAGAGATGCCAATCTGTAAATGATAACAACAGAACAAAAATCTCTAAAATCTACAAGAAAATCCAACACCTCTACAACAAAAAGACAAATAATCCTATTAAAAAATGGGCAAAGGAAATGAACAGACACTTCACCG
>NW_004444046.1:5653378-5677516 GCF_000243295.1 Trichechus manatus latirostris | reverse complement strand
AACACCTCTACAACAAAAAGACAAATAATCCTATTAAAAAATGGGCAAAGGAAATGAACAGACACTTCACCGAAGAAGACATTCAAGCAGCCAACAGACACATGAGGAAATGCTCGCAATCACTAGCCATTAGAGAAATGCAAATCAAAACTACAATGAGATACCATCTTATCCCAACATTACTGGTACAAATCAAAAAAACAGAAAATAACAAACGTTAGAGAGGTTGCAGGGAGATCGGAACTCTTATGCACTGCTGGGTGGGAATGCAAAATGGTACCACCATTTTGCAAAACGATATGGCAGTTCCTTAAAAACACAGAACTAGAAATACCAAACGATCTAGCAATCCCCCTCCTAGGAATATACCTTAGAGAAATAAGAGCTGTCACATGAATAGACATATGCAAACCCATGCTCTTTGCAGCATTATTCACAATAGCAAAAAGACAGAAACAACCTAGATGCCCATCAACAGATAAATGGATAAACAAACTGCAGTACATACACACAGTGGGATACTATGCAATGATAAAGACTAACGATGGATCTGAGAAACATCTCACAACATGGATGAATATGGAGGATATTATGCTGAGTGAAATAAATTAATCAAAAAGGACAAACACTGTATGAAACCACTATTATAAAAACCCATGAAAAGGTTTACACACAGAAAGAAACAATCTTTGATTGTTACAAAGGAGGGCAGTAGTGGGGTGGGAAAAACACTAGATGACAGATAAGTAGTAACTTTCCTGAAGGGTAGGACAGTACACAATACTGACTGGGGAAATCAGCACAACTTGACTAAGGCAAAGTCATAGAAGCTTCATAGACACATCCAGATTCCCTGAGGGACCGAGTTACTGGGCTGAGGGCTAGAGACCATGGTCTCTGGGGATATCTAGCTCAATTGGCATAGAATAGTTTATAAACAAAATGTTCTACATCCTACTCTGATGAGTAGCGTTTGGGGTCTTAAAAGCTGTGAGTGGCTATCTGTGATACGTCTACTGGTCCCACTCAGTCTCGAGCAAGGGAGAATGAAGACAACCAAAGACACAAGGGAAAGATTAGTTCAAAGCACTAATGGACCACAACTACCACAGCCTCCACCAGACTGAATCCAGCACAACTAGGTGGTGCCCAGCTACCACCACTGACTGCTCTGACAGGGATCACAACAGCGGGTCCCAGACAGAGGTGGAGAAAAATGTAGAACAAAATTCAAACTCACAAAAAAAGACCAGATTTACTGATCTGACATAGCCTGGAAAAACCTCAATAGCCCCAGGACACCCTTTTAACTCAGTACTGAAGTCACTCCTGACATTTACTCTTCAGCCAATGATTAGACAGGCCTATAAAACAAACAATACACATAGTTCAACCATGTATACAAGATTAAATGCGCACACCAGCCCAGGGGTAAGGAAGAAAAGGCAGGAGGGGACAGGAAAGTTGGACAAATGGAAATGGGGAACCCAAGATTGAGAACGGGAGAGTGTTGACACATTGTGGGTTGGCAACCAATGTCACAAAACAATATGTGTATTGTTTAATGAGAAACTAATTTGCTCTGTACACCTTCACCTAAACTACAATTTAAAAAAAAAAAAGGTACATATTATCAACATGATTTATCACTATTGGTATTGACCTTGACCTGGTTAAGGTGGTGATGTCAGGTTTTTCCATTGAAAATTATTCTCTCTTCCCCCCTTCCTTTTTATATTGTACTCTTTGGAAGGAAGTCACTAGGTGCAGTGGGGATTTATGCTCCCCCTCCTTGAGAGCTGAGTATCTACATAAATTATTTGGAATTCTGTATTGGAAATTTACCTCTTCTCCCCCAATTATTTATTTATTCCATTATATCAACATGGACTCATGGATATTTTATACTTTGAGTTACAATCCTATAGTACTTTATTTTGTTGCAATTGACTTTGATCATCTGGTTGAGCTTTTGTTTGTCAGGTTTCTCCATTGTAAAGTTACTCTTTTTTTCTCCCTTTTCATACTGTACTGGTTGGAAGGAAGTCACTGTGCAGCCAACAGAAGTGGTGAGTTATGCTCCACCTCCTTAAGGGTGGCATGTCTACATAAATTACTTGGAATTCTTCTGCACAGGTGATTTATCTATTCTCCCCCAACTTATTTGTTTATTTAAGCAGTCATTTATATCAGTATGAATTCATGAATACTAATTTTATACTTTGGGTTGCAATACAATACTACTTTATCTGGTTGCTCAAATTGGTTCATCTTTAGCTCTTACAGTTGACTCTGGTATCACTTCAACATACCTCCACCAGTGCAGATTCATTGTTTGTGTGTTTGTTAGTCTGTTTTGAACACTTCTTTACTTTCTGATCCAAGAAGATGATACTTCAGGCTCATCTTGTACATTTCCTGCCCCTGTCATAGAATCAGCCATTTCTCCAAGAAGCTCTGGTTCCCTTTATAGGAGCATGATGCTAGAAACCAAGACCTGGCTGCTAGGTGTGCTTGTTACTACTGGGGTGTTGTTGCTCTCAGGTCCTCTCAGCTGACAGACAAAAAAATGTGTGCATATTAACCCATGTATATACACGTAACTAAATATTTCTAGATGTAACTATCTGCAACTAGATTAGACTAAACATGAGTTCCTACTGCTGTCTCCAACACTAATCCATTACCACATGGACCACTCTTCCCTTGCTTATCTGTAAATTCTCATTCCAACAGTGACAAAACTGGCTCCCATCCTAAGCCATCCATTTCTTAATTGTTCAATTCCAGTACACATGTATAGCAGTTTCAGAGTTGTTAACCCATAGCCCCATGGGAAACAACCTTATTAACTAGAGGACAGTGTTTATGTGCAGTTCTTTTGCCTTTAATCTTACAAATTCCACTTCTTTCCATAGTTACCAAGGTCAGCACCTTTTCCCACACATCCTTCACTGATTTGTACATTTGTAATACAGTTAGATTCTCTGGTCACAGTCTGCATTCCTTCTGGGGATCCCCCAATCTCCTAAATAATATTTTTAAATTTGAATACATTAAGGTTCACTCTTTGTGCTGTAAAGTTCTATGGGTTTTGATAAATGCATAATGTCATGTATTCACCATTTCCGTATCATACAAAATAGTTTCATCACACTAAAAATTCCCGTTTGCTTCACATATTCAACTCTCCCTATCTCCCCCAGAACCCCTGGCAACCACTGATGCTTTTTACTGACTCTATAGTTTTGGCTATTCTAGAATGACCTATAATTAGAATCATATAGTATGTAGCCTTTAAAGATTGGCTTCTTTCACTTAGCGATATGTGTCAAAGGCTCATTCATATCTTTTTGTAGCTTGATAGCTCATTTATTTTTATTGCTGAATAATATTGTACATACCACCATTTATCTATTCACTTACTGAAAGACATTCTAGCTTATACATATATATATATATATAAAACTTTCTCCTAGTCTGTGATTTGACTGTTCATTTTGATAAGAAGTTTTTCATTTGATAAAATTTAGCATATCATTCTTTTATTGTTCTCTATATCTTGTCTAAAAATTATTTGCCTACTTACAGGATGTGAAGATGTTTTCCTCTATAAGTTTTATGTTTACATCTATAATCTATTTTTAACTAACTTTTATGTCAAGGTAAGCTAAAGGTCAAGGTTCTTTTTTTTTTTATTCAGGTGAAATTCACATAACATAAAATTAACCATTTTAAAGTGTACAATTCGATGGCACTTAGTGCATTCACAATGTTGTGCAACCACCACATCTATCTAGTTTCAAAACATTTTCATCACTCCTCCCCAAAAAAATACTCATTATTCAGTCCCTCCCCATCCCCTCTTCCTCAGCCCCTCTTAACAATCAACCTACTTTTTGTCTCTATGCATTTGTCTATTCTAAATATTTCATAAAAATGGGATCATATAATATTTGTCCATTTGTGTCTAGCTTATTTCTCTTATTATGTTTTCAAGATTCATTCATGTTGTAGCATGTATCATAACTTCTCTTTATTGCTGAATAATATTCCATTGTACGTACATACTATAGTTTGTTCATCCACTCATGGGGTGAGGAACATTTGAGTTGTTTCTACCTTTTGGCTATGATGAATAATGCTGCAAGTAACATTGCTGCACAAGTATCTATTTAAGTTCCTGCTTTCAAGTCTTTTGGGTATACACCTAGGAGTGGAAATGCTGGGTCATACGGTAATTCTAAGTTTCTAAAGAACCATTAAACTGATTTTTATAGCTGTTACACTATTTTACATTCCTACCAGCAGTGTATTAGGGTTCCAATTCGTCCACATTCTCATTAAGATTTCTTTTCTTTCTTTTTTATTATAGTCATCTAAGTGGGTGTGAAGTGGTATAACATTAAGGTTTTGATTTACATTTCTCTAATGACAAAGGAAGTTGAGCATCTTTTCATGTGCTTGCTGGTCATTTGTGTATTTTCTTTGGAGAAATGTTTATTCAAGTCCTTTGAATGAATTATTCAATATTCATTTTTATTACTGTAGTTTTTATAGTAACCTTGACATTAGGTAGTGGACATTCTCCGTGTTATTTTTTGAAAATTATTTTAGTTATTCTAGGTCTTTGACAGAGTCCATGGATGGTGCAAACTATTAACACACTCAGGTGCTAACTGAAAAGTTGTAGGTTCAAGTCTACCCAGAGGTGCTTTGGAAGAAAGGCCTAGTGATCTGCTTCTGAAAAATCAGCCACTGAAAACCCTGTGGAGCACAGTTCTACTTTGATGCACATAAGGTCACCATGAATTTGAATTGACTCAACGGCAACTAGTCTTTTTAGGTGCTTGGCATTTCTATATAAATTTTAGAATAAGTTTGCCACTTTCTACACAAAAGCTTACTAGAATTTTGATTAGGACAGCATTGAATCTATAGATCAATTTAGGAAATACTGATATGTTAACAATATTGTGTCTTCTGATGCATGAACATGGTATATCTCTCTATTTATTTAGGTCTAGAATATTTTATAGTTTTCAATATACAAGTCTTTCACATATTTTGCTATATTTATTCAGAGGTACTTAAATTTTTGATGATGTTGTAAATGGTTCGTTTTTTAAAATATTTAATTTCCTATTGTTTGTTACTAACACATAGAAATAGAATTAATTTTTGCATATTGACCTTGTATTCTCACTTATTAATTTACTGTCTGTTGTTGTTGTTGTTGTTGTTAGGTGTCATCCAGCCAGTTCCCCCACATAGCGATCCTACGTACAACAGAACAAAACACTGCCTGGTCCTGTGCCATCCTCACAATCCTTGTTATGCTTGAGCTCATTATTCTAGCCACTGTGTCAATCCATCTCATCGAATGTCTTCCTCTTTTTTGCTGACCCTCTGCTTTACCAAGCATTATGTCCTTTTCCAGGGACTAATCCCTCCTGATAACATTTCCAAAGTATGTGAGACGTAGTCTTGCCATCCTTGCTTCTAAGGAGCATTCTGGTTGTACTTTTTCCAAGACAGATTTGTTCATTCTTTTGGCAGTCCATGGTTTAGTGAGTATTCTTCGTCAATACAATTCAAAGGCGTCAATTCTTCAGTCTTCCTTATTCATTGTCCAGCTTTCACATGCCCATGAGGCGATTGAAAATACTATAGCTTGGGTCAAGCACACCTTTGTCTTCAAGGTGACATCTTTGCTTTTTAACACTTTAAAGAGGTCTTTTGCAACAGATTTGCCCAATGCAGCGCACCTTTTAATTTCCTGACTGCTGCTTCTGTGGGTGTTGATTGTGGATTCAAGTAAAATGAAATCCTTGACAACTTCAATCTTTTCTCTGTTTATCATGATGTTGCTTATAGGTCCAGTTGTGAGGATTTTTGCTTTTTTTATGCTGATGTGTAATCTAGACTGAAGGCTGTAGTCTTTGATCTTCATCAGTAACTGCTTCAAGTCCTCCTCACTTTCAGCAAGCAAGGTTGTGTCATCTGCATAATGCAGGTTTGTTAATACGTCTTTCTCCAATCTTGATGCCCTGTTTTTCTTCATAGAGTCCAGCGTCTCCAATTATTTGCTCACCATACAGATTGAATAGGTATGGTGAAAGGATACGACCCTGACACACACCTTTCCTGACTTTAAACCACAGAGTATCCCCTTGTTCTGTTCGAACGACTGCTTCTTGATCTGTGTACAGGTTCCTCATGAACACAATCAAGTGTTCTGGAATTCCTGTTGTTCGAAATATTATCCGTAATTTGTTATGATCCACACAGTCGAATGCCTTTGCATAGTCAATAACAGGTAAACATCTTTCAGGTATTCTCTGCTTTCAGCCAGGATCCATCTGACATCAGCAATGATATCCCTCATTCCATGTCCTCTTCTGAATCCAACTTGAACTTCTGGCAGTTCCCTGTCAATATACTGCTGCAGCCGCTTTTGAATGCTCTTTGGCAAAATTTTGCTTGCTTGTGATATTGATGATATTATTCAATAATTTCCACTTTCAGTTGGATCACCTTTCTTGGGAATAGGCATAAATATGGACCTCTTCCAGTCGGTTGGCCTGGGAGCTGTCTTCCAAATTTCTTGGCATAGATGAGTGAGCACTTCCAGTGCTGCACCCATTTGCTGAAACATTTCAATTGATATTCTATCAATTCCTGGAGCCTTGTTTTTTGCCAATGTCTTCAGTGCAGCTTGGACTTCTTCCTTCAGTACCATCGATTCTTGATCATATGCTACCTCCTGAAATGGCCATACATTGACCAGTTCTTTTTGGTATAATGACTGTATTCCTCCCATCTTCTTTTGATGCTTCCTGTGTGGTTTAATATTTTCCCCATAGAATCCTTCACTATTGCAACTCGAGGCTTTAATTTTTTCTTCAGTTCTTTCACCTTGAGAAATGCTGAGTGTGTTCTTCCCTTTTGGTTTTCTATCTCCAGCTCTTTGCACATGTCATTATAATACTTTGTCTTCTCAAGCCGCCCTTTGAAATATTATGTTCTTTTACTTCACCATTTCTTTCATTTTAGCTACTCTACGTTCAAGAGCAAGTTTCAGAGTCTTTTCTGACATCCATTTTGGTTTTTTCTCTTTCCTGTCTTTTTAATGATCTTTTACTTTCTTCACGTACAACATCCCTGACGTCATTCTACAACTCGTCTGGCTTTCAGTCATTAGTGTTCAACGCGTCAAGTCTAATCTTGGGGTGGCCTCTAAATTCAGGTGGGATATACTTTAGGTCATACTTTGGCTCTCCTGGACATGTTCTAATTTTCTTCAGTCTCAGCTTGAACTTGCATATGAACAATTATTGGCCTGTTCTGCAGTCGGCCCCTGGCCTTGTTCTAACTGATGATATTGAGCTTTTCCATCGTCTCTTTCCATAGATGTAGTTGATTTGATTCCTGTGTATTCCATGGGATGAGTTCCATGTGTATAGTCACTGTTCATGAAGGTGAAAAAAGCTATTTGCAGTGAAGAAGTCATTGGTCTTGCAAAATTCTACCCTGAGATCTCCGGCATCATTTCTACCACCAAGGCCATATCACCAAAGCCCCTTACATGTCTGTCAGTTTGTCGTACTGTGGGGGCTTGTGTGTTGCTGTGATGCTGGAAAGTATGCTACCGGTATTCAAATATCAGCAGGGTCACCTAAGGCAGACAGGTTTCAGCTGAGCTTCCAGACTAAGACAGACTAGGAAGAAGGACCCAGCAGTCTACTTCTGAAAAGAATTAGCCAGTGAAAACCTCATGAATAGCAGCGGAACATTGTCTGACATAGTGCTGAAGATGAGCCTCCCAGAATAGAAGGTACTCAAAAGACGACTGGGAAAGAGCTGCCTCCTCAAAGTAGAGTCGATCTTAATGACATGGATGGAGTCAAGCTTTCAGGACCTTCATTTCCTGATGTGGCATGACTCAAAACGGGAAGAAACAGCTGCAAACATCCATTAATAATCAGAACGTGGATGTACATATTATCAATTTAGGAAATTGGAAATCATCAAAAATGAAACGGAACGCATGAACATCGATATCCTAGGCATTAGTGAGCTGAATCGGACTGGTATTGACTATTTTGAATCAGATAATCATACGGTCTATGCTGTGAATGACAACTTGAAGACGAACGGCATTGCATTCATCGTCAAAAAGAACGTTTGAAGATCTATCCTGAAGTACAAAGCTGTGAGCGACAGGATAATACCCATGTGCCTATAAGGAAGACCAGTTAATACAACTATTATTCAAATTTACGCACTTAGTTATCTAGTGCTGCCATAACAGAAATACCACAAGTGGATGGTTTTAAGGAAGAGAAGTTTATTTCCTCACAGTCAAAGTAGGCTAAAAGTCCAAAATGAGGGTGTCAGCTCCAGGGGAAGGCTTTTTCTCTCTGTCGGCCTTCTTATCAAAGTTCCCTCGGACTAGGAGCTTCTCGGCGCAGGGACCCCAGTCCAAAGGACACGCTCTGCTCCCGGCACTGCTTTCTTGATCGTATGAGGTCCCCCTGTCTCACTACTCACTTCTGTCTTTTATATCTCAAGACACTGCCTCAGGATACAATCCAATTTTGTAGACTGAGTCCTGCCTTACTAACACAACTGCTGCCCATCTTCCCTCATGAACATCATAGAGGCAGGATTTACAATTTATAGGAAAACCACAGAATACCAGGAATCATGGCCTAGCCAAATTGATATACACATTTTTGGGGGGACATAATTCAAACCATGATACGCACCAACCACTAAGGCCAAACATGAAGAAATTGAAGATTTTTACCAACTTCTGCAGTCTGAAATTGATGGAACATGCAATCAGGATGCATTGATAATTACTGGTGATTGGAACACAAAAGTTGGAAATGAAAAAGGATCAGTAGTTGGAAAACATGGCCTATTGTGAAAGAACTTAAGTCTACTCACTTTTTAAAATAGATTCCATGGGACTATCAACCTAGATGATCATATCATCTATAAATAAAAGCAGTTTACTTATTTCTGATCTACATTTTCTTTTTCTTGCCTTGTAGCACTGGGTAAGACCTCCAATACAGTGTTAAATAGGAGTGGCTGTAGTGAACATCTTCGTTTTATTCCTATTCTTAGAGAGAATGGTAGGCAGAATGGCAACTAAAGATGTCCCCCAAGATTCCTATTCCCTGGTTGTTCAATTAAATATTAATCTAAGTACTGCTGCAAAGGGACTTTGCAGATGGAATTAAGGTTCCTAATCAGCTAACTTTGAATTAGTGATATTATCCTGGATTATCCAGGTGAGCCTAACGTAATTACACAAGCTCTTAAAAGCATAAAAGACAGAATAATTCTGTCAGTCAGAGATGCTGTGGAAGAGGAAGTAGCAGAGGAAAGATGACACAGAAACAAAGGTCAGAGTGATTCAAGGCATACACGACTTGCTGGTTTTGAAGACAGAAGAAGTGGACCACAAGCTAATAAATTTAGACGGCCTCTAGAAGCTGAGAATGACTCCTGCTGACAGCCAGCAAGGAAACAGGGATGCCAGTCATACAGCTGTATGGAAATGAATTCTGCCAACAACCTGAATGAGCTTGGAAGTGGATTCATCTTTAAAGCCTCGAGAAAGAAATGCAGCCCTGCCAGCATCTTGAATTCATCCTGGAGAATTCTACAGCAGAAAACCAGCTGAGCCATACTGTGCCCAAACTTCTGATGTACAGAACTGTGAAATAATAAATGCATGTTTTAAGGCACCAAATATGTGGTAATTTGTTATGGCCTCATTAAAAACATATACAAAGGGAAAGCATTCAGCTTCATTCTTAAGTATTACGTTAGCTGTTGATTCTTTTCACAGATGCTATTTATCAGGTTGAAAAAGTTCTGTTATATTTCTAGTTTGCTGAGAGTTTTTCTCAGGAATGGGTATTGAATCTTGTCAAATGCTTTTTCTGTATCTATAGAGATGATCATAGCATCTTAATCATAATTTCTCCATTTTTTTCTGTTAATATGGTGAATTATATTGACTTTTTCCCATTTCCTTTTATTATTTTTAAAACAATAACAAACAGTTTTTCATATAAAGCAATAGATTTGCAAAAGAAACCTCACTATGGCATATCAAAATCATTTCTGCTGAGGAGGAGCGATATTGTTACCTTTTATCTTTTTAACAGTTTTACTGAGATATAATTTACACACCACAAAATTCACCCCTTTAAAGTGTATATTCAGAGTGGTGCAATCTTCACCATGATCTAATTTCAAAACATTTCATCACCCCAAAAAAGAAACCCAGAACCCATTTGTGGTCACATCTCACTTTCCCCTCCCCTCAGCCCCTGGCAACCACTGATCTCTCTCTTATGGATTTGCCTATTCTAGACATTTCATATAAATGGAATCATATAATATGTGGCCTTTTGTGACTGGTTTCTTTCATACAGCACAATTTTTCAAGGCTCATCTATAAAGTACTATGTATCAGTACTTCTCTCCATTTTGTTGCTGAATAATATTCTGTTATATGGAATCCCACATTGTGTTTATCCATTCATAAGTTGATAAACATTTGGGTTGTTTCTTCTTTTCAGCTATTACGAATGCTGCTGCTATGAACATTAGTGCACAAGATTTTGTGTGGCATTATAAGTCATATGCTAGGTTTATGTTTAACATTTTGAAGAACCACCAAACTATTCTCAAAGCAGCTGCACCATTTTACAATCCCGCCAGCAGTGGACAAGGGTTCCAATTTCTCCAAATCCTAGCCAACACTTGTTACGTCTGTTTTTATTTTTGTTTTAATTTCAGCCATTCTAGTCAATGTTAAGTGGTATCTCATTGTAATTTTGGTAAGCATTTCCCTAATGATTAATGATGTTGAGCATCTTTTCATCTGTTTATTGCTCATTTGTATATTTTCTTTGGAGAAATGTCTACTCAAATCCTTTGCCAATTTTTTAACTGTGTTATTGGTCATTTTATTGCTGAGCTGTAAGAATTCTTCATATTTTCTAGATACAAGTCCCTTATCAGATATATGACTTGCAAACTTTTTCTACTATTCTGTGGGCTGGCTTTTCACTTGCTTGATGGGGTCCTTTGAAGCACAAAAGTTTCCATTTTGTTGAGGTCCACTTTGTCTATTTATTCTTTTATTGCTTGTGCTTTTGGTGTTATATCTAAAAAACCACTGCCTAATCCAAGGTCATGAAGATTTACTACACTGGATGACTTTAAATGTTAAAAACATCCTGCATTCCTGGGATGAATCCCTCTTGACTTCTTGATCATGATGTATTATCCTTTTTATAGATTGGTGGATTCCACTTGCTAACATTTTATTAAGGAGTTTGGCATCTACTCTCATGAGGGATATTGGACAGCAGTTACTTTTCTTGTAAGGTCTTTGTTAGGTCTTGGAATCCAGGTTTTGCTGGCCTCAAAAAATGAACTGGGCAGTGTTTGCTTTTCCCCTATTTTCTGAAGAAGTTTGGGTAAGCCTAGAATTATTTAGTCCTTAAAATTCTGATAAAATTCAACAGAAACCATCCGGAAATTTCTTTCTGAAAAGGTTTTTGATAATGAGTTCAATTAAAAAAATTAATATAGGGTTATTCAGATTTTGTTTTACCTCATGTCCATTTTGATATGTTGTATTTTTCAAGGAATTCATCCATTTCACCTACATTGTTAAAAATATCGCCATAAAGTTATTTGTAATACCCTGTATTGTCATTTTATTATGTGTAGGATCTATGATGATATCCTTTCTGTCATTTCTAATATTGACCGTTTGTGTATTCTCTCTCTCTTTCCTTTTTTTTTAACCAGTCTTCATAGGGTTTTATTAATTTAATTAATGCCTTCAATAACTAAGTTTCAGCATTGAATATTTTCTCTATTGTTTTATATCTCATTGATTTCTGTTCTTATCTTTATTATTTCCTTCTTTCTACTTACTCCAGATCACAGGTCAGCAAACTACAACCCACAGGCCAAATCCAGCCCTCTTCCTGTTTTTGTAAACAAAATGTTATTAGAACACAGCCATGCTCATTTGTTTACATACTATCTATGGCTTCTTTCAGGCTACAATGGTGGAGTTAAATAGTTGCAGCAGAGACTGTATGGCCTGTAAAGCCTAAAATATTTATTATCTGGCCCTTTACAGAAAAAGTTTGCAGACTTCTGCTGTAGGTTTACTTTGTTCTTATTTCACTAGTGGAAACATAGGCCATTGATTTAAAAGCTTTATCATTTTGTAAAATAAACATTTAAAGATATAATTTTCTCTCTAGCACTTTTTTAGCTCTGGCCCACAAATTTGATATATTTTATTTTTGTTATTGAATTTGATATATTTTCTCCTTTTCTTTTTTTTCTATTTTTCCTACGAGTTATTCACAAATGTGATTTAATTTCTAAATATTTATAATTTTTTAAAAAAATATATGTTATTGATTTCTAATTCATTTCCATGGAGGTCAGAAAACATTATTTGAAAATCAGCCTAGCATATCTTAGAGGATGATCCATGTGTAGCTGAACTGAATGTGTACTCTGTAGTTTGGGGGGGGGTTCAGTGCTCTATAAAGGTCAATTAGGTCAAACTGATTGGTCTTACCAAGAAATTAAGATATACTATATTCTTACATTGTGTCTATTATTCCATAAACTACTGAGAGGGGTTGTCACGGATTGAATTGTGATCCCCAAAAATTTATGTTGAAATCCTAACCTCTGATGCCTGTAAACATAATCTTGCTTAGAAATTGGGTTTTTGAAGATGTTGTCAGTTAACATGAGGTCATACCAGAGTATGGTGGGTCCTGATAAAATCTAAGAGGTGTCCTATAAAAGAGGAGAAAAGACCCAGAAACAGAAGGAAGATAACAATGTGACGACAGAGTTATGATACAGGTATAAGGCAAGGAACACCTGGGGCTACCAGAAGCTGAGAAAGACAAGAAAGGATATTCCCCTAGAGTCTTCCCTTAGAACATGGGCCTGCCCACCCCCTGGATTTGGATTACTAGCCTCAAGAACTGTAAGACATTATCTTGCAAATGTTGGTATTAAGAATTGGTTAGAGCCAAGATAGGGTAGAAAACAATGATATATTCCAGGTTCTCATTACGAAAGCAGAACATAGCAGTCTATGGTATGCAGTGGTAAAATAGCCCAATAAATTATCTCCTGGGCTGCATGCCACTGAAAATGAAGCTATAGTTAAGGGAAACTGGCAGCTACCACTACGAACAATTTAAAGAATTTAAAGGATGTGAAAAGTCTTAGAACTTTCAGGGTAGAACAGCCGTTTGAGACTGCACTGGGTTAAACCAAGAAAAGAATATTTAATAAAACGCTTAGATTTGCTTTGAACCAAACTTAAGAATTTCAGTCTGTGGATTACTGGATTCACAAATCTCATTTGTAAACATTAGGTAAGTGATAGAAAAATACCCTAGCAAAGAGAATGAGGATATATGAGAAGTTAGAACTTGAAGTACTCCAAACCTCTGTTGTGGTTGTGTGAATTGATTCCAACTCCGAGTTGATTCCAACTCAGAGAAACTCCATAAATTCTCTGAAAACACTATCTGCAGGACATACCTGGCCAGGGACGTTTTCCTCGTCTAAAGAAGCTATTTCTCCCTTGCCTTAGAAAATTGTCACTCTCTTGCAGGCAGAAAGGAGCCCTGGTGATGCAGTGATAAGCCTTGGGAGGGGCACTCCAAGATGGCAGCATAGTTAGACGCCTCATAATGTTCCTCTTACAACAAAGACCTGAGAAAGCAAGTCAGTCGGATATAGATGACAACTTAGGAACCCTAAGCATCAAAGGCAAGGCTGAAGAATCACACTGAGCGCAAAAAGGAAGAAGAGACTGTAGAAAAACAGCAGACATGGAAAATTTTGGATTGCCGGCACCCTGCCAGATGAAACTGCACAGCACAGCCATAGTGAGATAAAGCAAGCAGCATTCCTAGCTGAAGCCCCCATTGCCTGGTGCAGACAAGCAGGAGTGACTCTGAACCCATGTCCAGAGCCAAACAGGAGTGCTCCCCACCCTGCAAAAGTTAAGTGCACTCACTTCACCCACTGTGTTCTCCTCGGTCCCCTGTGACAGAGGCTCACAGACTCATGGTACCCCTACCTCCCTCACCCATCTCCCCCCATATATGATCATGGTCTGGTGGCACCCACCACTGCCCTGTCCCTTGAGCTGGGGGCCACTCATGCCAAGGACCTGTGGACCAGTGGCACCCACATCTCCACCCAGCCACCTGCGCTGGGAGCCTGTGAACAGGCAGGACCCCCTCGTTCACCCACCCACCTGTGCATGCCACGGCCCATGAACTGGCAGCACCAGCTCCTAAGCCCAGCCACCTGAGCTGGGACCTACAGATCAGTGGCATCTGCTTCTCTGCCTGACCACCAGCGCCAAGGACCAGCAGCACCTCTATTTCACCTAGTCAACTGCTCCAGGGGCCAGACAACTGATGACACCCACTCCTACACTCAGCCACACATACTGGGGGCCCACAGACCAGCAGCAAATGCTGCTCTGCCCAGCCACTGGCACCAGGAGCCCATGAATTGGAGGCACTTGCTCCTACACCCAGCCACCCACACTGGGGGCCTGCAGACAGTAGCACCAGTAGCACCTCCTACTCCCTCCAGCCACCTGCGCTGGGGGCCTGAGGACTGGTGGCATACCCTTGCCCATACCATGCTCTAGCAAATACGGAATACCCGCCTAGAGAGCATCTGTGGACTTGTAGCACTCCCCCCTGTCCCCCAGACCAGCCCCCATGCAACCCAAGGATTCTGCCTTCTCCAACCACCCCCACGCAGCCCTGCTCACCCAGGACCATCAGTGAGAGTTTCCATACCACCCACTCAGTGACTGACAACCTGGGCACCCTCGCCCCAACCACCCAGCAACTGTCAGTGTGTGCACACAATACCCAACCCAACAACCAGTGGGAACACTCCCTGCACCCACATGCAGGTGATCGGCCAGACATATCACCTCACCAGCAATGCCAGCTATATCCTCAGTCACCCCGCAAGACCGGCAAACAGAGACCCACATTCACACACCTGGCCTCTGCCCCACCCACCTGGAGACAGGTGGTGAGAGCTCCAGTGCAGTTAGACTAGTGACCAGAGTAGCACTCACGCCCTGCCTACTCAGATATATCAAAAGAGAACAAAAAATCAGGATGCAACAAACATATAATAAGTCAATAAATATAATAACATCTTCATACCTTGGAAACAACAGACACTATCAAATCACATAAAGAAGCAGGACAAGATGGCTCTAACAAGTGACCAAAATAGCTAGAAAACATTCCAGAAGAAGAAATGGTAATGGAACTACCTGATAAGAAATTCAAAAGACTAACATATAGAGTTCTCCAAGAGACCATGGAAAACACAGAGACAAAACCAAGCAAAACACATACAAAGCCACAGAAGAATCCAAGAAAGCAATACAAGAACAAAATGACAAAATATTTAAACAGACAATTAGAAACCATACAAAAACAGCAATCAGAAATGCAAAAGATTAACAATAAAATTTCAGAAATAGACACCTCAATAGAAGGGTATAGGAGTAGAATTGAATCAATGGAAAACAGAATCAGCAAAATAAAGGACAAATCCCTTGACACCAATTTGAGGAAAAAATCAGAAAAAAGAATGGAGAAAAATGAAGAAATCCTAAGAATTATGTGGGACACTATCAAGAGGAAAAACTTACATGTGATTGGAATTCCAGAACAGGAGGAGGTAAAAACATACACACAAAGAGAATTATCAAAGATTTGCTGGCAGAAAACTTCCCAAATATAATCAGAGATAAGAAGATGTCTACCCAAGGAGCTCAATGAACCCCATACACATTAGATCCCAAAAGAAAGTCACCAAGACATATCATAATCAAGCTTGCCAAAACCAAGACAAAGAAAGAATCCTGAGAGCAGTTCAGGAAAAATGAAAAGTTATCTACAACAGGAAACCAATAAGACTAAGCTCTGATTACTCAGGAGAAACCATACAGGCAAGAAGGCAACGGGATGACATATATAAAACCCTGAAAGAAAAAAACTGCCAACCAAGAATTATATATCCAGCAAAACTGTCCCTAAAATATAATGGGAAATTAGGGCATTACCAGATAAACAGAAATTAAGGGAATTTGTAAAAATCAGACCAAGCTTACAAGAAATATTAAAAGGAGTCCTTCAGACAGAGAATCAACAACATCAGACAAAAACCTGAGATTAGAACACAGGACAGCATCAGCCAGACACCAACCCAGACAACTCTCAAAAATAAAACAAAGCTAAAAGACTGAAAACAGGGAACCAAAGATTTTGGTCTGTAAATGATGACAACTCAAAACAAAAAGGAGGAATAAATGGTATACTTATAGAACTATTATACGGCGAGGAACTCAAGGTGATATCAAGAAATAAAACTGCTTTACAAGTGAGAATGAAGAGAACAGGATACAACGAAAAGATTAGTCCAAAGGACTAATTGTCCACAGCTACCAAGACCTTCACCGGACTGAGTCCAGTACAGCTAGATGGTGCCCGGCTACCACCGCTGACTGCTCTGACCAGGATCACAACAGAGGGTTCTGGACAGAGCTGGAGAAGGATGTAGAGCATAATTCTAACTCACACACACACAAAAAAAAGACCAGATTTACTGGCCTAAAGGAGACTGGAGAAACCCCGAGAGTATGGCCCCCAGACACCCTTTTAGCTCAGTGGTAAAGTTACCTTCGATGTTCACTGATCAGCCTGCGAGTGGACAGCCCAGTAAAACCATGAGAGTAACGAGGTACAGGAGTCCAGTGACAAGGCCCAGAAGGCAGAAGGGGAGTAGGAAGCTGATGATAGGGAACACAAAATAGAGTAAGGATATTGTTGATGTGTTGTGAGATTGTTAACCATTGTCATAGGGCAACATTTGTAGTAACTGTCAAATGGGAGACTATTTTGTCCTGTAAGCCTTCATCTTAAGTGAGAATAACAGCATAATTAGAAGAGCGTAGTCAATGTCACTTAAATGTGTATGTAAAAAAAAATTTTTGAAATGGCGTATCTTTGGCTATGTGTATTTTCACCAAAAAAAAAGGTCCTCAAGGTCAAGAAGGAAGAGGGTTAAAACGTTGTGGGGTTGTTAACCAATGTCATAAAACAGCATGTGTGTTACTGTTACATGAGAAACTATCTGTTCTGTAAGCCTTCACCTGAAGTACAATAAAATATTAAAAAAAAAAAAAAAAAAGAAATAAGACTGCTTTAAACTTAGGACGATAAAGGTAAATTTCAAGTAACCACAAAGAAAGTTAATAAACCTACTCATCAAAATAAAAAAGAAGAAAAACATAAAGACTCAGTAGACACAAAATCAACAACAAAAGAAATGAAAAGAAAATCCACAAAGAAAAAGAACTCAGAACAGAAAACTAAGTGGAACAAAGAAAACATCAACACTACACACACACACACACAAAAGTACAACAAAATGACGGCAGTAAACTCAAACCTATCAATAATCACAGTGAATATAAATGGCTTAAATGCACCAGTAAAGACACAGAGACTGGCAGAATGGATAAAAAGACATGACCCATCAATATGCTGTCTACAAGAGACATACCTTAGCCATAAAGACATAAATAAACTAAAATTCAAAGGATGGAAAAAAATATTATCAAGAAACAATAACCAAGATTTACAGCCTTGGAAACTCTATGCGGCAGCTCTACTCTGTCCTATATGGTCACTATGAGTCGGAAATGACTCAATGATAATTTTTTTTTTTTTAGGCATAAGGCAATAACTCCCTTTATGCTCCACTCTTCATTGTTATTTAGGCCAAAATCCAATCCCAATTTTCAGGCTAGGAGTAAAATGCAAAGTTAAACTACTTGGAAGTCAAAATTTAGCCACAGAAAGAATTACAGGAATTTGTTGATTTATATAGTCAAAAACATAAAAATTATTTGTGGAAATGGAGGGTGCTCAACCATACATCACAGATCAAAATTAAATCAGGCTTAATTTGCTAACATAGGTACATGTACTGTTTGTGCAGCTAGGTGAGATCATTTGCTGGTTTGGTTAATGCTATTCTGAATCCAGTGCTTTTCTATTTTAAAGAAAACAGACATACTTGAAATTTATTGGCATGATATAAAGGTAGAAACAAGACTATTAGAACAAGATACCTTGTCAAGGGGTGGGCAGGAAACAAAAGCTAGAGCAAATAGAATTCCATCTTCCAGAACTTTGATTCTTGGACTCTCTCTACTGACATTTAGAGGTTGTTCATACTAATGGCATCATATAAGACTGCTACAGAAACTCTAAGTTGTATGGTTCCTGTCCTTTCAGGCTTCCCTTCAAACTGGAGTTCCTCCATATCATTCCTATAAACTTGCTTTTTGCTGAAGCTGGTTTCTGTTGCTTGCAACCAAAGAATCTTAAGAAATACAATGCTCCTTCTCATTCTCCTTTGGGCATTTCTTAAATGTCTAGACTCTCCTCTTTTCCACAGTGCATACTTATCCTAAGGGATTTCATCCACTCCAGTGACTTTAATCGTCATCTATATACTGATGATTGACAAACATACTGATGATTCACAAATGTATGTCTGTATTTCACATAGATCTCTCTCCCACTCAAACCAAAACAAAACTCACTGCCGTTGAGTCGATTCCAACTCATGGTGACCCTATAGGACAGAGTAGAACTGCTCCATAGGTTTTCCAAGGCTGTAGTCTTTACAGAAGCAGACTGCCTATCTTTCTCCCATGGAGCCGTGGGTGGGTTCCTACCCCAAACCCTTCAGTTAGCAGCCAAGCACTTTAACCACTGTGCCATCAGGGCTCCTTCAGTCTGCCCAAAAGTGAGCTCAACTCTCCTTGGAAATTTCCTCCTCTTATATTTTCAATGAATTTCAATGAATGATACCATAATCCTCCCAATTTTTCACACTACAAGCCAGCAAGTCTTAATTTGACTCTCCTCTTTTTCACACTGTGTGCCTCCCCATTTTGACCCCCCAACAGTCAATTAATTACGATGCTCTTTCCATTTTCCCTCATAACTCTCTTGAAACTGTCTTCTCTATATTCTATATTCTCACAGTCACAACTTTTGTTGAGGACAAAGTTATTTCTTCCTACCTGGTTTCCTACTTCCAATATTTTCTCCCCCTAAAAAATTCTCCATATTGCAACCAGAATAATCTTTTTAAATAAAAAAAATATGCTCTTGTCATTTTTTCATATATTCTGTTTCAATATTTCTCCATTGCTCTTGGGAAGAAACCCAAATTTGCCCATCTCTCTTTATAGTACATGCCAGCCAGCCACACTGAACCATTTACAGTCCAGGATGATGCCATGATTCTGTCACCTACAAGCCTTTGTACCCTCATTGCCTTTGCCAAAAATGCCTTTCCAACCCCTCTAACCATTGCTAACTTCTACTCGTCTTTCAGATCTCAATTTAGATATTACCTTTCCAAGATAAGCAGCCTTTAAACCTCCTAGACCTGTGATGTCCAATATGATAGCCACCAGCCATATGTAGGTATTGAGCAACTGAAATGTAGCTTGTCTGAATTGAGATGTAGTGTAAGAGTAAAGTACACACCAGATTTTAAAAGCTTAGTATAGAAACGATGTAAAATATCTTATTAATAATTTTTACATTGGTTACATGTGAAATATTTTTAATACACTGGGTTAAGTCAAATATATTATTGAAGTTAACTTCATGTGTTTCTTCTTACATTTTTACATGCCTGCAAGAAAATTTTTCATTACATATGGCTTGCATTATATATCAATTGAACAACGCTTAGACTAGATAAAGAGGAGTTCCTTTTTTCAGTTCTCTGTAGTTATTTCTTTAGTAGTATTTATTACACCTGCTAAAATCACTAGTTTGTCTCCTGCGCTAGACTGCAAGCACCTTATGGACCAGAGGCTGTCTTGGTCAACATGGTAATTCCAGAGTCAAAGGTGCTAAAATAAATATTTGTTGAATGAATAAAGCCTGATCTTGTGGTTCCAAATCCAAATCTTATATGAATGCAGTATATGGTTATGATTAAGGCAGTGTTTCTGAAGTCTAAATGCCTAGATTTTGATCTTGGCTGTTTGACTTGCTAGTTGTGTGATTTCTGGCAAATTACTTAACTTTTCTCTGCCTTTTTACTCAATTAAAAATAGAGATAAAAAAAGGGTAGTTATGAATGGTTCACAGGGATTGGTGGGGGGAGGGTAGATTGACCACAAAGAGGCACAAGGAAAACTTTTGGATTGGGGTATATATTCCATATTTTAATAATATAGTCATTACTGAAGCGTATTTTTCAATACATATAAAACTAAGAAGAATGACTTTTACTTTACATTAATTATACTTTTGTAATCCTGAGGTTAAAGAAGAGTAGCAGTCAAGATTAAATGAATGACGCACATAAAACATTTAGCACAGAGTGACTTCCAGGCAACATGATGCTATAGACAGAAGCACCAAGCCCCTGTGCTGCTTGGAATCCATCCGCCCACACTGGCTGGATCCCTGAGTGCCATTTATTGGTTGCTGCTGTTGCTTTTCTCTGCTTCTTTTGGTTTCTTCCATACTTCTCACCACCTCCCCCTCCTTTCTCTCAAATACATAGCTCCACGTGCCATCTTTGCTTCTTCCTGAAAGGCTGTGAAATGCCGCTCAACTGTGGAACTGCTTTCCGGCCCATGCCGCCACACTGGTGGGATCCCCGGGGCTTTTCTTTGTTTTCATTTGTTTGTTTTCTTGGTTTGGGAGCCCCTTCTAGCCAGGCAGTACTATGCAGCTTGGGAGCTACTCCCTCAGTCTAAGCAGCTGCACAGTGGGATTCCTGGGGGTGTTTCTTTTTTCTTGTTTTTCTGGGGTGGTTGTTTTCTTTTGTTTTTTCTCTTTCTTCATTTTTCAGTTTTTTGTCTCTCTATACTTACCTTCTCTTTCTGCCTCCTGAAAACTTGGCACTGTGTGACACCTGTACCCCTTCTAGCCAGGCTGTAGTTCATGGCCTGGGAGCAACTTCCCCAGTCCTTGCAGCTGCAGCTGTGGGATCCCTGGGGGCTTTTTTTTTCCTCTAGTTTTTGCTTATTCTTTTTTTCTTTTACCTTTTTTCTTTTTGTTTTTCTCCATTTCTCAGTCTCTCATTTCTCCACCCAACGGTAAGCTCCCTTAGCACACTTTTTTGTTTGTATATTTTTGGCTCCTGTTCCTCTCTCCTCCCATTTTCTCATACCAATCTTAGCTCCACACATCACAATCTCCCCCCTCCTTCCTGCCTACCTGCTTCAAGTGCTGAACATCACACCCCCAAGCAGCAAAGGCACAACCTACCAGAAGCTGTCTTGCACTGATTCCTGGCCCGCCCTGTCAACCCTAGTACGTGACACAAACAACCCATCCCAGAAATTCCCCTCCAGCTGGACCTGCCCTTCTGTACCATACCTGAGCAACTGACCCTGCCCATTGGAGAAGGAGGTGAAAACTATCGAGCCCACAGATGAGCAAACAACAAAGAACACACAGCCTGCCTGCTCAGACATAACCAAATAAAACAAAAAAAGACAAAATAAATCTACAATCAATAAATGAGGAAAAACAACTACTGAATGTCCCAAAGACAGCAAAAAATATCAAAACATAATAAAAAAAAAGACATGATGGTTCTAGTAGGTGTCCAGAGTAAAACACCAGATGGCTTTCCAGTAGAGAAAAAGGCACTAGAACTACCTGATAGGGAATTCAAATCTCTAATATTCAGAGCTATCCGAGTTGAAGCAAAAATGAGGAAAAAATAGACAAATTCATGGAAAAGGTAGACAAATTAATGGAAAATACAGACCAAAAAATGGAAGAATTCAAGAAAATAATAGAGGAACAAAATGCCAAAATAAATTCACAACCAGAAATCATACAAAGACAACAATTAGAACTCCAAAAGATAAAAAACAAAATTTCAGAAATGGACAGTGTCAGAAGGGCTGAGGAGCAGGTTTGAAACGATGGAAGACAGGATCAGTGAAAATGAAGACAAACACTTGGCTACAACTCTGAAGAAAAATCAGAAAAAAGAGCAAATAAAAATGCAGAAACCCTGAGAATTATGTGGGACACAAATAAAAGCAAAAATCTGCGAGTGATTGGAGTTCCACAACAGGGGGAGAAAATGGAAAACACAGAGAGGATCACTGAAGAACTGCTCACAGAAAATTTCCATAATATCATGAAAGATGAAAAGCTGACCATCTGAGAAGCTCAATGAACCCTATATAGGATAGACCCCAAAAGAAAATCACCAAGGTCTATCATAATCACACTCGCTAAAACCAAAGACAAAAATTCCTGAGAGCAGCTCAAGAAAAGCAAAAGTCACATACAGAGGAAAAACAATAAGAC
The DNA here is from genome assembly GCF_000243295.1 of Trichechus manatus latirostris. Classification (NCBI taxonomy): domain Eukaryota; kingdom Metazoa; phylum Chordata; class Mammalia; order Sirenia; family Trichechidae; genus Trichechus; species Trichechus manatus. The sequence continues at coordinate 5,654,993 of NW_004444046.1, read as the reverse complement.
TAAGCTTGGATTATCTGGCAGAAACCATTCAGGCAAGAAGGCAATGGGATGACATATATAAAACCTTGAAATAAAAAAAATTGCCAGCCAAGAATAATATACCCTGCAAAATTCTCATTTAAATATGATGGTAAAATTAGGACTATTGCCAGATAAACAAAAATTATGGGACTATGTAAAACCCAAACCAAATTTACAACAATTATTAAAGGGAGTCCTTCAATCTGAGAACAAACAACATCAGACCACAGGCTGAATCTAGGATGCAGGATTTTACCAGCCAAATACCAATCTAGGAAACGAACTGTCAAGGACCATCCAAAACCAAAAGAATTACAATAGGTAACCAGAGGGGTTAATTTGTAAATGACAACAACATCAGAACAATAAAAGAGAGAAAAAATGGTGTAAGTATACAACCTTCAAGGCGATACCAAATAATACAGACTGGTTCAAACCTAGGAAGATAAGAGTAAATTTCACGGTAACCACAAAGAAATTTAACAAATCTACTCATCAACATAAAGAAGAAAAACACAAAGTCTCAGTAGAAACAAAACCTACAAAAACAAAAGAAATAAAAAAAATCCACAAACAAAAGGAATTCAGGGTAGGAGAATAAGAGGAACAAAAAAAAGTCAGCACCACAAAATAAAGGCACTACAAAATGACAGCAATAAACTCATACCTATCAATAATTACACTGAATGTCAATTACATGGAAACTGAATAACACCCTGCTTACAAACCACTGGGTAATGGAAGAAATCAGAGATGGAATCAAAAAAATTCCTAGAATCAAGCAAGAATGAAAACACATCATACCAAAACATTTGGGACACAGCAAAGGCAGTCCTCAGAGAACAATTTATAGCAATAGATGCACACATCAAAAAAGAAGGGACAAAATCAAAACATTAATTACACAACTTGAACAAATAGAAAGAGAACAGCAAAAGAAAAAAGAAAAGAAAAAGCCCCCAGCCACCAGAAGAAAGAAAATAAAGATCAAAGAAGAAATAAATGAATAGAGAATAAAAACACTATAGAAAGAATCAAAAAACCTAAAAGTTGGTTCTTTGAGAGGATCGACAAACCACTGGCTAGACTGACAAAAGAAAAACAGGAGAGGACACAAATAACTCAATTAAGAAATGAAATGGGGGACATTATGACAGACCCAACTGAAATAAAAAGGATCATAACAGAGTATTATGAAAAACTATATTCCAACAAATTTGAAAACCTAGAGGAAAAGGATAAATTTCTAGAAACACACTACCTACCCAAACTAACACAAAGTGATGTTGAAAATCTGAACAGACCATAACAAGAGAAGACATTGAAAAGATAATTTAAAAAAACTCCCAACAAAAAAAAAAGTCCTCGCCCAGATGGCTTCACTGGAGAATTCTACCAAACATTCAGAGAAGAGCTTATACCAGTAGTACTCAAACAAGTTCAGAATACAGAAAAGGAAGTGACACGTCCAAATTCATTCTACGAAGCCAGCATAACCTTGATACCAAAACCAGGTAAAGATGCCACTAAAAGAAAGAAAATTACAGACCAATAGCTCTCATGAATATAGATGCAAAAATTTTCAACAAAATTC